>NC_090818.1:86622794-86966993 GCF_000390325.3 Nicotiana tomentosiformis
CATTCAAGACACTCACTAGTCTAATAACCTGTGCAATATAGCATACAAAAATAATAGAAAATAAATAGCAGTGATAACAACAATAATCAACTAGTGATATAAACAGCAAGGCAGCAAGAATACCATAAATATTACTCAAACGAATAATGAACACAAGTACAATCAATTAATTAAGTATTTCAAAATATATATCTTTTATCTATAAGTTTTACAAATAAAAATCTTTAGAATGTAATCCTTTCAATTAAATATATCTCGAATATACTTCCTTCAAATAAATATCTTACGAATATAATTCTTTCAAATAAATATCTTTCGAATATAATTCTTTAGAATAAATGTCTTTTGAATATAATTCTTTCAAATAAATATCTTTTGAATATAATTCTTTCAAATAAAATCTTTCGAATATAATTCCTTTCAAGTAAAATCTTTCGAATATAATTCCTTTCAAGTAAAAGTCATCATGTCACCTCATTTCATAATCATAAAAATTACGAGTCTCAGTCCACTTTCATATTTCCACGGCACCTCGTGCCCATATTTCTATCACAACTGCACGGACAACTCACGTGCCAATAACAAAATTAACATATTTCCCCGGCACCTCATGCCCATATTTCTTTCATAACCGCACGGACAACTCACGTGCCAATAATAAAATTATCATATTTTCCTGGCTCCTCGTGCCCATATTTCTTTCATAACCGCACGGACAACTCACGTGCCAATAATAAAATCATCATATTTTTCCGGCACCTCGTGCCCACATTTCATACCATATCTGCACGGACAGTTTAAGTGCCAATAATATAAACCGCCCGACAATAGCCACATGCTCATAATTTTAACATGAATTAGACTATTATCAAGTTTACCGAAACAACAAGACAAGTTGCACAAGAGATAAAAATAAACACAAGGAAAATCACAACATCACATAAAAATCACCAACACAGTAATCCCATATCATCACGTATCATCCCTAATAATAGCTACCCTTATCTCTCCTATAGCCACCCTTATCCCTCTGCCCTAACAATATCAATAGCCACCCTTATTGTAAGGCCCCGTAAAGTTTTACCAAGGAATTTGAGGTTTTGTGGTGCCGAGGTAGACTTATGTGTTTGAGGACTGTAGAACGAACTTTTTGGGTTGAAGAAATGCACTGAGGAGTGGATGAAACTTTTTGGCAGAAGAAGGCAATTTTGCGGTCTGTTTGTGACCGCAGAACTGTTTCGTGGGCCGCATAATCATCGCGGAGTTGAGCAGGAAGTTCTTGATTTTTTAGGGTTGTTTCGCGGTCCGCACTTCTGTCGCAGAGTTAGCATGAGAAAAATTCGTTGGGCGATTCTACGGCTCATTCTACGGCCGCATAAGTGGTCTGCGGACTGCAGACCGGTCCAAAGCATTCCTATTTTTGGGCATCAGTTTCGCGGTCTATTTTGCGGACCGTATACCTGTTATGCGGTCTATTCTGCGACCGCAGATCTAAGTTCGGAGGGTCCATTTTTTTATTTTTATAACCCGACCCCATTTTGATAAATAGCCTTTGGGGCTCGTTTTGAAGGCAAAAATCTGATATTTTTAGAGAGAAGTGAGAGTGTTGTAGAGAGAGGAAGAAACTCAAGTGCTTTGTTCATCAAGATCTTGTCCAAGCTTTGAAATCCAATAAGGATAACATCTTCTCACTTGTGCCTATGCACGCACCATCATAATATTTACCCATGTGGTATCAAATCTATGTAAAGCAGCCTAGTGTTGATATCCTTCTTGAGCCACTCTTTCTCTCTCCGGTGTATGTGGCTCCTATTGTTTGAACAACCACTTTACTCCTTTGTGAATATTATCATAAATCTTTTTTACCGTCTAGTAACATGAGAGCATATCTTAGCACCTATCATATGTATACCTGTCAATCGAAAGGGGGTCATTTGTCCGCATAAAATTTCTGGGAAATTTGAGATTTTCACAAATTTGTCACAGGAAGATCTTTTTGTTTGCCCATCTCAGTATGACTTTCATGTCCACTTAGATCATTCCGCAGTAAGTAGCTCACTTTGTTCCTAGTATTGTAGTTTCCCATAAAATGGCCTGGTATTGCGGCTTGAGCGTTATTATGGTAGAGAAATGTCCAGTCATAACAAATGTTCATTTTCTATTTACACCTCTAAACATGTATTAATTGTGTTCCTTAATTAGTGAATTTATTGTGCTAGTTTCCTAACATTTGTTAGATAACCATGAGAGATCGCATCCTTTCATATGTTGTTGCAACACTTCCTTTTTCATAGGGGTCCTTAATAGGCTCTCCGTCAAGACCAAATGCACCTTTGGGGTTATCATAGCATCACGTCTACTTCTCATGTTTTCTTATCTTTCATTAGCATCTGGGTGCTTTTCAAGTCATAAAATACATGGCGAACTCATTATGAACATTGCAAACCTTCCATGATTACTTTATAGTGTCTCCCTGGGTTTCGCTATCTTTACATACTCGGCTTCTAGAATCATTGACTATGTCATTTTCATGTGCGGAGAATTTACTATCCTTAATGTTCCACATCCCTGGGTGGGTAGGAATTATTCGTCTTTCTCCTCGGAACATTATATCAGCCATTAGAACCTTTCTAACCAATGGTGTCATTATGATGATTAACCATGTCAGCATATTGGTAGTAACCTTCATGTCTCTTAGGATATAACCTCCTAAAATTCCCTTCTCGGTACATTGATGGATTGTTGAATAATTTCAGTCCAATCTCGAACCTTGTTGTTCCTATTTGTAGTAAAGCTATCGAGACTTGAAGGTTCAAACATATCAAAGAAGAAGCATCATTCCATGATCAAACATATTGGGTAGGAAATTTTATGGTCATATTCATGTTAGAACATCTTAGAATAACTTATAAAGGTTGCCAAAGGTTTAGTTTGGGTATTCGCAGTAGAGATTTAGAGTTGAAGAAAGTGAATAGGTAATTCTCAGGATTTTCTCCATGAAGATATTATGTGAATTCCTAATAAAGGTGAAGTATGTGTAGTCACATTAGGCCTTATAAAATCTTGAAGGAAATAAAATAGGCCAAGTTATAAGTATGATATCTCCCATCGTTGTTCTCCATGCGCCTGGTGTTTCATGTGTCTATGTCAAGGAGGGTAGTTGGGAATCATTTGTCTATCGTTACGGTGGAAGCTATGGAAGGTAAAGTTAATGGGTAATTGGCTTATGAGAGGTACCTAATTGTCATCCTTGTTAGATAAGTCCGAAAGTTGAGATTGCCTCCGTCAAGTGCTATGGCTAAGTCTGTGAGTCGAGGATATCACCTCGTAGGCTGAAAGTGTTGAGGAAAGGAAATATTCTCACTTGTTTGTAGAGCCAAATGGTTGTGGTTCAAAAAGGTACTTTCTATGCATTATGGTTTAAATATGTACAATTCATGTCAAAATACCACTTCTGTTAATGTAATGCCCTAATGTTGAGATCCGTGTTGTTGATATATACTGTGATGCATTGTTGAGTTATGGATATGTTGTTAGGGTGGTTTTGGTGATTCTCTGGCAGGTGAATAGGCCCAATTACAGAAGGGACTCTGCCGAAATCTTTGGAAAATCTGGGAGTTAGTCAAATTTGGGGGATTGCGATGTGTGAAAGGAAGAAATGAATTATATTGGGTGTTTTGGGCGGGCTCTACCCCTCATTCGAGGACGAATGATCCTAAGCGGGGGAGGATGTAAGGCCCCGTAAACTTTCGCCAAGGAATTTGAGGTTTTGTGGTGCCGAGGTAGACTTATGTGTTTGAGGACTGTAGAACAGACTTTTTGGGTTGAAGAAATGCACTGAGGAGTGGATGAAAATTTTGGCAGAAGAAGGCAATTATGCGGTCTATTTCACGACCGCAGAACCGTTTCGCGGGCCGCATAATCATCGCGGAGTTGAGCAGGAAGTTGTTGAATTTTGAGAGTTGTTTCGTAGTCCATTGTGCGATCGCATACCTGTTTCACGGTCTGTACTTCTATCGCAGAGTTAGCATGAGGAAAATTCGTTGGGTGATTCTGCGGCCCATTTTGCGGCTGCACAAGTGGTCTGCGAACCGCAAACCTATCGCAGACCGGTCCAGAGCATTCCAGTTTTTGGGCATCAGTTTTGCGGTCCATTTTGGGACCTCATACCTATTATGCGGTCCATTCTGCGACCGCATACCTGAGTTCAGAGGGTCCATTTTCTTATTTTTATAACCCAACCCCATTTTGATAAGCCTTTGGGGCTCGTTTTGAAGGAAAAAATCTGATATTTTTAGAGAGAAGTGAGAGTATTCTAGAGAGAGAAAGAAGCTCAAGTGCTTTGTTCATCAAGATCTTGTCCAAGCTTTGAAATCCAACAAGAAAATCTCACAAAATTTGCACTCAAGAGGTAAGGTTCTAACCCTAGTCTTCAATTTCGAGTTTGGGATAAAAAATGGATGATTGGGAGTATAATTCTTGGGTGTGAGAGTATTATGTATACATTCATGTACCAATAATATTTGTGGGAAGATTTTTGATCTCAAATGGGTAAATATTGGGATGTGAAGTGAAGGAAATCTTGTGAAAAAATCATGTAATCAAATTTGCACATCTAGTGTTTGGTAAAATGCTCAAATAAGTTGAGATCATGAATATCTTCCTAATTTGTGTTCAATTTTGTTATGTCTCAGAATAGATTGAAGTTGCTGGGATTTCCGTAACATTGTAGTAATTTATGGAAAGCTCAAAGTGAGGTATGTTGGCTAAAATTTCTCTCTTAGAATCGAATTCCATAATGTTCCCGTAAGTTTCAAGTATGGTTGGCTCAAGTTCCTAATTCCTATGTTCCGGATCATCCCTTATAAACTTGACTATTCCGAATGAGCCTTATGCCAAAAGATATATGTTCAAAGTATGGGTTGCGTATCAAAATATTATGGCTTTGAGTCATGTTTCAAATGAAAGCTAGTATGCCAAATTGTGTGGAAAAAAAATTCGATATGCTTAAAACTCTTAATTGCTCATATGTGTATCTAAGGTCTTGATTGAAAATCTCTTGTTGTTTATAATCTATAAAGATGCTGGAAAATGGAATAAGTGAAGTGGGGATATAGAGTGTGGCCAACGTGCCAAGAATGAAAGTTATACTTGTGGCTAGTGGTGCCAATGAAATTAGATGATGTGAGAGAGGTTAAGAAATAAGTCTTGATTCAACTTTTTTAAAATGACTTCGAAAATAGAATTGCCTAAAAGCTTATATACTCAACTCGTGCCCATATGTGGCTGTTTTAACTAATGCTATACTTGTAAGTATTTTCAATGTGTTTTGTGTTCTTACATATTCGTGAGTGAAAATTGTGTATTTCCCTTTTTGGGAAAAAGTATTTCAAGAATTAATGGTGTGCTACTTGTTATTATTTTAACTTGCGCTTCGATTGCTAATCATTTTACTCCATTTCTTGAAAAGAAATCTATTGTGTTTAAAGCCTTCATTTCTAACGAACTTAAAGTTGTGATTTCCGGAATATTATATATATATATATATTGATATTTATGATGATGATCCATGAAAGGAAAGATATAAAAATTTGGAATATGAAATACGGCCACCGTGCCTTGAATAAAGAATCTTGTGAATGACCAAAAGAGCCAAGGAAATATTATTGTTGTGATTGGTTGAAAATACTAGTGAAGATTTATATAATGTGAAATATGATGAGGTAAATACATTTGTATTTATGTTACTTTTGTGTGCAAAAATAAAAATAATAGTTTTGGGAGTATCATTAGCAAACCGAGGAAGGGTGGGTTGTAACAACCCACACCTAAAATTACACGTGCCGGTGTAAGAGTGGATTATGATTATTCCCCTTATTTGGGATGTGATTGATGGGTTGAAATTATTTCCCTCAAATGGGATGAAACTGATAATAGTTGTGAATTGAAAAAGTCAACCCACACAGCATATGTAGGAAGGCGGCCTAGCTGATCGGGTGGAGATCGGACGCCATGTTGCGCACATGGTGGTACTACTCTTGGTAACGCCTTTTTTTTTCGCATCACATGTCAAACCATATTGTTCTTGGGTAGATGGCCTAGCCGATCGGGCATGATCGGACTCCGCGCTAAAAATACGGTGGTATATCGGTGCTAATGATCTCCCAACCAAAAATATATATTAAGTTCGTATTGCGAAAATTATTATGTTTTAACTCGACATTTGGATATGGTTGATTGTGACTTGTTGTTTCTATGGTTTCCCCTTTTCTATATGGGAATTTAACTTTACATACTAGTACCATTCCATATGTACTAACGTCCCTTTTGCCGGGGGCGCTGCATCTTCAATGGATACAGGTGGTTCATCAGCGGGCAACTTTGGACCTCGTTAGCAGTTACTCCCTATTCAGCAGGTTTTGGTGAGCCCTACTCTATTCCGGGCCTAATATCATTTGATGTTGTACTTTGTGTTTTGAGGTATAGCTAGGGCCTTATTGCCGGCATTTTCATATTACTCTTCCGTTATACTTAGAGGCTCCATAGACAGGTTGTAGGTAGTGTTTGATGTGGGGAATTGAACTAAAAAGGTTGGTATTTGACAAGCATGCTTTTCATTATATCTATAAACTTGTAATATTTTGGAAATTATGAATGAAACTGGTAATGGAAATGAAATGAGAGTTATTAATGAAATCTTTGCAGTGTTTGATTAATGGAGTGCATCTCCTCTATATTCATGGATGAGTTTGGTTAAAAGAAAATCTAACAGGCTTGCTCGGTCGGGTTCACTTGGTTGAGCGCGGGTCGCGCTCCTCGAGATCGGGGCGTGACACTTATCGCTCCTATAGCCACCCTTATCTCTCCTATAGCCACCCTTATCTCTCCTTATAATAGCCTCCCTTATCTCTCCTCCCAGATAATACCCCAATACACATAACAATAATGATATGCCACCCATATGTCCGCATAATATAAACAGTGAAATATCACCCTTATGTCCTCATAACAATAACTCAAATCACCCAACAATTTACACGGAACATTGTCACAACAACACAACACAATTAGCTCATATCACTAATTACCCAACGACCACAACCAATTCCAAAGATACAATAAAATCAATAAATTTCATAGCAAATAGCCTAAGGCTCCACACAACGTATATAAAAACTCAAAAATAACAACAGAGATGGAAAGGTAATTCAGCATAGGACAACGCCTTCTTCAATCAAAACTTTTGATAAATATATATATTAATGCCTCATTTTAAACTTATTAATTAATTATTTGTAGATAAGGAATCCATACTAAAATTATTTCCAAGAAATGTCAACCCAACCAACCACGACATTTCACATAAAAATTAAAGTGGCAATCACACCAAATTATCATATAAAAACAACTTCGGCAAGCAAGAAATGAGGCATGACAAAAAAAGGATTTAATAAGTTCTAATAATTTTCCAATTTAATACATAAGGGTGTCTACAAGTTTTAACGGGTATAATTTGCACATATAAATCAAGTACGTACTCGTCACCTCGCGTACATGGCTTTCAATCACACAATTTCCACATAAGACTCAATGCCTAAGGGGTAATTCTCCCACTCAAGGTTAGATAAGATACTTACCTTTTTGATGTTAGGCCGATATTTCAAAATAGCCTTCTTGCTTGAATTGACCTCCAGACAGCTTAAATCTATCCAAATTAATTGTATAACTTCATTAAAATTCGTCGGAAACAATTCCAGATAATGTAACGTCGATTTAAAATTTCACATTAAAAAGTCAACCAAAAGTCAATGCGGGGCCCGCCTTTCGAAACCCGACAACATTTTCACGAAATTTGAACACCCATTCTGATACAAGTTCAACCATACTAATTTTATCAAATTCTGATAACAACTCGACCTCCAAATCTTAAATTTCTATTTTTGGAACAATTTTGCAAAAATCCCAATTTCTTCCATTTAAATCCGAATTAAATGATAAATATAACCATGGATTTATGAAATATAATTACATTCAGATATAAGACACTTACCCAAGTTGAAGTCTTGAAGAAATCCTCAAAATTGCCCAAGAACCGTGCTCCAAAAATTCAAAACAAAATGAAGGAAATGACCATTTTTGGTCCTTAAGTTTGTGCCCAATAAAAACACTAATCTAGTCGCTAAAAGTCCAATTCGCGTAGCTAAAAGTGCCATATCTGGTCGCTAAAGGTGCGCACTAGAACTGTTTACACCAACAATTTATTTTTCACTAAAAAGACTCTAACTCCGTCATACGAACTCGGAATTCGACAATTCTTGTTCCTATGAGTCACAAATAATAATACGAACCTAGTTATTCAATCGAAACTCAAGTGAGAGCTCATTTTCTCTTATCTGGTCGCTAAAGGTGCACACTAGAACTGTTTACACCAATAATTTATTTTTCACTAAAAAGACTCTAACTCCGTCATACGAACTCGTAATTCGACAATTCTTGTTCCTATGAGTCACAAATAATAATACGAACCTAGTTGTTTAATCGAAACTCAAGTGAGAGCTCATTTTCTCAATGTGATACCAACATCGTTCGTTAAACAATTAACTCATATTTCGCGCTAAAAACCCAATCGCGACTTGATGAAATTAGATCAAACATTCCAGATCATTCCTATAATTCATTATCAAACTTCCAGAAGTCTCGAAATCAAATTTCGATCTCTAGAACTAAAAATGGACCTTTGGATCATTATATGCTTATGCTCAAAATAATGACAAAACACCAAACACGTTAAAAACCCATCCGAGCCCCATGGGACCCCAACCAAATATACTAAAAAGTCCCAAAATACAACACGAACTTAGTCGAGGCTTCAAACCACGTCAAACGACGTGAAAACTGCGAATCGCGCATCGAATCGAATTATGAGTTTTTAAATCTTCCAACTTCTATAATTTGCGCCAAAACGTATCAAATCAATCCGGAATGACTTCAAATTTTGCACACGAGTCATAAATGACATAATGAATCTGTTCCAATTTCGGGAATCAAATTTTGACTCTGATATTAATAAAGTCAACTCCCGGTCAACCTTTCTAAAGATCTTCAATTTTTCAACTTTCGCCAAAATACATCGAATTGACATACGAACTTTCAAATCTAATTTCGGACATACACCTAAGTCCGAAATTACCATACGAAAATATTGGAATCATCAAAATTCCAATCCGGAGTCGTTTGCTCAAAAGTCAAAACTCCGGTCAACTTTTTTCATTTAAACTTCAAAAGTAAGAATTGTTCTTTTATTTTAATTTCGAATCTTCCGAAAACCAAACTGGACCATACACGTACATTATAATACATATTATGAAGCTGCTCGATGCCTTAAGTCGTTGAATGGGACGCCAATTCACAAAATGACAAGTCGGATCGTTATAATATGTCCATCTAATTAAGTAAACACTTGATTAGGAAGGGTAATAAAATTTTATATATAGTATAGGAAGGTAAAAATTCCAATAGGAAAAGGGTTTATAAGTGATGCTATATAAAAGGTGATTAGGAAGATTTGCCCATTAAATCTCGAAGAAAATCACTTTGTGAAAGTGAGAGTGTAATACAAAACTAAGAGAGAAAATACTATTACAAGAAAATTATTTCTTGTTCTTCTACCTTTGAGTTGAGTTTTTTGAGAAAACTTTCAACACAATATTTTCATTCAATTTCTTTGCGGGTTTCGTTAATTAAATAGTTGATAGAAAGGATCGGTCTCTGTGTGCATAGAGTTTTCGTATTACAAAAACAAGAAAAAGAACAACATCAACGACCCAGTAAAATCCCACAAGTGAGATATGAGGAGGGTAGTACGTACGCATAACTTACTGCTACCCGAGGGAATAGAGAGGCTATTTCTGATAGACCCTCGGCTCAAGAAGACAAAAAGAGATAATATATCGGTACCATCAACAGAAACCATAGAAAGAATAACAATATCATAAGAACCTGGAAATAGATGAAAAGTAAAAACAATAATCAGTAAATAAGGCCCGGCACCTATATGCAATCCTACACTTTTTTGTCTTCCGGAAGATACTGACATTTTCTTTTGAGTTATTGTTCTGTTAATGTAAAAGTGTTTTTACCTATTTAGTTGATTTACAACAACACGATTAATTATTAAGTTAAGTTGACTCACAACAACTTTTTCATATAAACATCGTGAAAAAAAAAGTTATAACCAATTAGAAATGTTCATTTTCTCTGTTAGCGAGGTATATATAATTTTAAAACTTCTCCTTCTACCTTCATGTAATGTAGCCAATTCATATTGAATACGCTAATAGGAAGTTGTTGGCTAAATGAATACTCGAAGTAAGATGAAGCTAATCAAAGAATGAAAAGCATGAGCCAAAAAGAAGAAGTGTATTCTAGAATTAATTACGATTTTCACAAGGAATGAATTTACAAGTGAAGGTGAGAGAAGTTGAACCAAATTTGTTCAAATGCGTTGATAATAAGGTGATGATACTCATCGGAGTTCAAAGAAAGATAGCAAGCAAGAAGATGTTCCAAGTCTTTTGATGCCTTAATATTGTTTTCCAGAATCATCTCCATCATTGATTCTCTAAAATCCTTTTGAGGATCAAATGAAGCTTTCACTATTGCAAAGCTCCCTGATGAAAAGCTCCTTCTTTTTGACTTTAAATTTTCTTTTTTGGAGACACGCTTTTTTGAGGATGACACGCTTTTTCTGCCATGCCCCTTAATTTTTGCTCTCAGTTTCACTCCAGTAGACGATTTTCTGGGAGCAGAATTTTCTCTTTTAGTGTTAATGCTTTCTTGACTTTGTTGCTTGCTATTATGGGATTTTGCTGGCTTTGTGAGAATTGGAGGAAGGTCAATTTCTGAAATTATTTCATTCATATCTATGATTATATCAGTAGTTGAAGAACTGAAGTAAGAACTTGACCAGGAGGCAAGACCGTTGAAAGATTGAGAAGCAGAGTCGAATTCGGAAGATGGAGATTTAAGCAAGTCAAATTCCGGGAAGCTATCTGAATTATTAACAGAGTCAATAATATTCTTAGGAGAGGGCTTGTAAATGGTCATTCTTTTGCTTCTTCTCTTAGATGATCTTCTTGGTTGATCAGAGTTCAAAGTTTTGAGATTTGCAGCAGAATTGTCAACTCTAATAGACTCTGTAGCATAATAAAAGGATGATCTTGGTTGTGAAAATTGTGTTTTTTGCATACTAGAACAAGGGTTTTTCTTCTTGGAGGCAGAGGTTTTATGGGGTTTGGATTTGCCCATGTCTCTTATCTTGTAGAACCAAGCATTTGGTAGTATATCTGATAATCTAAATTTGTGATTTCCCATTAAAGAATACCTTTCTTTTTTTTCACTCAGAGATGGTTGGTTTAAGACTTACTTCTAAAGAATGAAAAGTTGTGTGAAATAAGCAGAAGATATATAATGTTGAAATAAGGTAGGGGTCCCTTATATATTGATAAAGCATGGCACGAAGGACAAGTGGAGCCAGCTTTTTATAAAAATGCCCTCTCTTTCATCATCACAAACTGCATACTTCTTTCTGCTGTGCACAAGCCAGTTATTTTTTGCCAGCTCTCTTGCAGTACGGGTATTTTACTTCGTTACACTTCAGAAACAATCACAAAATAAAAAAATACAAGAGTTTAAAGACCTCTGTATGCAAATGGTGAAAACAAATTACTCAAGCAGGCTACTTTAAAGGTAACAACCCCTAATTAGTAGAACTAATAACTTGGACCCTAATTAGTAGAACTAGTAACTTGGAGAATAGGCAAGTAGCCTTTTATAACAGGTTAAATTGCTTGATTTCTAAAATATTATATGTCAACAGGGGTGGAGCTATGTTATAACAGGTTGGCTTTTAAATGATTTGGGTGTGTCTTGGGGTCGAAATAACCGAGTCCTAGTCGAAATAGGACATGTTCAGACATGTTCACGTTTTGAGCGTCCAGGGCAGCGTGGGGCGTTGGCCCTAACGCTTAGCTTCCCAAGTTTCTGTTTTGTGCGCCACGGGCAGCGCCCCACGCTGCTTGTGGCCCTCAAATGTGCACTTTTGCATTTTCTTCCCGTTTTCGCTCCAATTCGCGCACTTTCGTCCCAAATTGCATGCGAATAATTCCTACACATAGAAATACTACAAATTAGCACAAATCATCATATTATACATCTGAAATCTACGAGACATGATCATAATGCAAGGCAATATACATCAAAATATGCATACATTAAGCCGAATATCAACACCCCACACTTAGACTCTTGCTCGTATTCTAGCAATGGAACTACATTAACACCCCAAAACATACGCATCACTATGAAAGAGCAATTCACAATTAATTCAATCAAACACTCTATCTTTTGACTATGTTGATACCGACAATTAAGCACGAACACACGAACTTCACATTCTTCCCGTTTTTAAACTAGCCCAAGTATATACAATGCTATTCAACTAACTCAAGAAACCTCTCCACAACCACCCTACCTCATACAACGACTCGTTACCACTAAGCATACTCAACTCACGCACTCACCCAATAAAAGAAGTGTACAACATCACCAATTCGTCATGAGACCAAGTGCCCTCACCACAAGCAAAAGAGTGAATACAAAATTATCCCAAACGTTCAAAGTTGTTGAACATAAATTGAGGATATCAAACAATTGAACAAAATCCACTCACTCTCACAAATAATTCATGTGCATCCCGTAGTCGTACTATAAGCTTGCTCATAGTGCATATCTCTACTAATCTAAGCTAGCCAAATCTAGGATCAATTAGGACTTTAAGGTTGTAATGTAGGCTAAGGGACGAGTAAGATACATTTAGGATTAGCGACTAACCCTCCTAAGCACTTTAATACGCTACACTCGCAAATTGAGCACATCTTCTTTTCAACCAATTCACTTGTCATACACCATATATAACATAACCCTCTTTTCAATTAAGCACCTCTATATTCCCACTAGCCCGAATTTGAAAGATAGGTGTGTGTTTTTCTACATTATTTGAACTACTATTTTTTTTCTTTCTTCTTTTCTTTACTCCACACACTCCATACATTAATGTTCATCGGTTAGTGACCTTTTTTTTTCTTTTCACAAATTTAATGAACCTTAAGGGCCCTTCTATGGTTCCACTTGAAAGCCACTCCCCTATCTCTCAACTTAGCGACTAAGTGCCTTAAGAGGTAAATGCTCAACAAGCTCAAATTAAGAACAAAATAGTGATACAACTTGTAGTGTGGGTGCCAAAGAAAAGGTCTATAAGCTCAAAGGGGCTAGCAACGAAAAAATTTTATTTATGAGTGACAAGCACTCCTATGGTCAAGCAAGAAACGCCTACGTCATCTCCTAGACTAGCACAACTTAACGATTTCGCTTCGATTAACACACAGGGCAAGTTCTAGACTACACAAAATAGTACAAAATATCACCAATCCTTACACACACATTGCACTTAACTCAATCAAGACGGTTCTGCTCGACTCTCAAGTCAAGAAAGCAAGCAAGTTGAGAATTTTTAAGCAATAATGCACTAGGTGGCATACAAGTCAACCAACTGAGAAAAAAACATCAAAGAGTAGGCTACTTAATTTACTTGGGCATTACAACTCAAATCAAATATTCAGGAAGACTGAGCGCATGCCATAACTTAACGTGCCAACACCAAACATGTCAAAAGGTACCTCAGAGCACCTCAATTTTCTCCCTATCCTACTCCTAAAAAAAACAAAAATAAAAACACCCGTTTCGAGCTACACCCTTGGAAAAGAACCAGCGTCCAAAGAAAAACCAAGGGATACTACCTAACTATCCTAAAAGAACAAAGGAAAATATTTTTGGTATTTTTAAGCGGACTTTGATCCCTCAAAAAAATTGTCCAATAGATCGATCGTCGGGAAAAGTACGAACTTCTTTTGAATTTTTATTTTTATTTTTTTACTAGCTAACTAGACTATGCTAGTTCTAAACTAATCTAATATATATATATATATATATATATATATATATATATATATATGTATGTATAAAACAAAATATTAACAATAACTTTTATACAATTACAAGTCAAGAAGTATTCCCCCACCCTACACTTAAACAATGCATAGTCCCCGATGCATAACAAATTCAAAACAAGGTAAGGTAGAAAGAAAGAACTCCTTGCTAGTCGGAGTCCACCTCCTCAGGATGCCCACCAGCCCCGGCTCTGGGCTCATCATCATCTCCTAAGGGCACCAAAGCCATGGGCCCCGTAACGTCATCATCATCCGCATCTTCATCATCAGATCCCTTGTAAGCGTTCTCATCCTTAGACATATGGATGGGACTTCCCAGTGCTATGCCCAACATCTCCTTGGAGGAACTAGAGAAATCATTTCGCAAATGCATGCGCTCCTCATCCGACACCCCTAGCCTGCTCATTATCACATTGAGGGAACTATAAAGATACCTGTTAAAATTTTCGTCCCTCTCGTTCCTTGTCGCCTGGCTTAGCTTTGATGTGGACTCCAGTAGAGATGTGACGTCTAGCAATGCCTTGGGTGCCTCCACTACCTCATCATATCCAGGGTACTCCGGTGCCCTACGGGATAGCATGAACTGTGTCAGGAGGTTTCCAAAGAAAAACCTTTTGATCCTTCCCCCAAAGCGGGTGTGGGCCATCTCCCCAAGCATGAGCTCACCCATATTTATGGGTCACCCGGTCATCAGAAAGTAGATCACACACACTCGAGCGCGAGTGCATTCACTGTTATGCTCGACGGGCATCAATCTAGCCTGCACGAAGTTTTTCCATACCTTAGCCGTCTTGTTGAAGTCAAAACGGAGCATCTCAAGGTGGGAATTTCCCTTAGTCTGCGTCCACTTTGCATTAGAATCAACGCCATAAAGTGTGTGACGTATTGCCCGGTAGCGTGGACTTTTGACGAACTTTTGTAGCCTCCGTGGATTAGGGCTATTAACTCCCAAAAATGCACACAAGGATCTCCTGTCCAGTGGTATCTCTTTCCCTCGGACACATGATCGGAACAAGTCCGCATTCCAATTGGCGTATAGCTCGCGCACCATGCTCAGATTCGCAGGGCCCGGGCATTCCTTGAGTTTCTCCATCTTCATTTCTACCAACCTGGCAAGCACCTTCAGAAAGTTCTTTTCTAGGGCCTTCACATTAATCCCCATTTCGGAGACATATTTCCCATATGGCACAAAGTTATCATGCCATTTGATGGCGTCTTCTCGAACTTGATCCACCCGAGGCCGTGGTGGCCTTGTCGACCCGCTAACAACCTACTTTCTCTTAGCTTGCCAGGAAGAACCTTCACCTTGCTTGCGTTTTTTGGGAGGGGGAGTAGTGGCGGAGGACTTTCCCACCCCCTTTCCTTTGGCGACACTTTCACAAGCCATAACAACCTACACACGACAAACACAAAGGTGAGAATGAATCAAGAAATTCGTCCAAGGTTATCGTGAGAGGCGAAGGTGACCCCACACTTAAAACCGAAGGCTATGTATAATCTACTCACAATAGCGGTTCAACATACACTAATGTTTCATCACAAAACGATAGGTACTCAAGACTTCTCCATGTCACCATTCAAGTAGGCGAACATGGTCATAACTTAACCGTAGTGCAAGCAAGAAATGCTAGAGTCCAATTTACTACACTAATATAGTACATTAACTACTACTTACAAGAGTTTACAATAAGACACAATACCTCCAAAGACCCCACACTTCGCCCAACCACATATACAATAACACTCGGCTACTTAGAATTCACCAGTGTTCAATTCACACTCTTAGGCATTTTAGCAAACACCTTGTGGGCATCAATTTTGCTTTTCTTATTGCAACAATGGTGGAACAAGGTGGCCCTCCCAAATTGACATGAAGTAGAGAGAATTGTAGTTTACTACTTCAAATACAACTTCACAACCAATATTGGCAACTAATTTCGTGCACAATAAGGCCACCCACCATAAGAACAAAACATGTCAAAGAGACCTAGGTGATTGGGGGTTGTTGGACAAAGAAAACTAAAAATATACTAAGAAATTACAAATTACAAGGAAAAGGATAACAAGAAGAATATACCTTTGAGTCTTGAGATGAAGGTTAGCAACAAAATTTGAAGAATTTGAGAGAGAAGGATAGAGAGAGCAATGGCGAGAAAGAGAGACAGAGTGGGGGTCGTTTGAGAGTTACGGGAGAGGGTGGGTGGGGTTTTGGGTTAGAGTTATTTTAATTTAGGTGAGGGTTGGGTTTGGTTAATTGGTTGTGGGTTAGTATGTGAGAAGGAATGGGTAGTTGGGTCGGGTTAATGGGTGTTGGGTCTAAAAAAAATAAAAAAAAACAAAATAAATTTTTTTTTACACCTTACCTGACACCTAGCCCAGCGCCCCACGCTGGGCTTGGCGCTGAGGGTTGTGATGCTTCTGTAAAGTGCGCCCCAGGCAGTGTGGGGCGCTGACCTGGGCGCTCGTTCGCTATATATATATATATATATATATATATATATATATATATATTTTTTTTTTTTCAAATATAAACAACCCTTAACCCGAGCATTCAATACATACATTATACACACCAACACCATTCCTGCCTATGATTTCTATAACTACAACGAAAATAAAACCTTTGTACTCTCAATAAAATAAAACAAAAAAACTAAGCTACGAAAGCATTAAAAATTGGGTTGCCTCCCAACAAGCGCCTGATTTAACGTCGCGGCACGACTCAACACGTTTTCAAGCATCGGCTAAGTCCAATGAGGTCTTGTGACGTACAATGTCACCACTCCAATAATATTTTACTCTCTGCCCATTTACCAAGAAGGTACCACTTGAGCTCGTATCACGCAATTCCACCGCTCCATGAGGCCTCACACTTACCACAACGAAAGGACCTACTCATCGAGACTTAAGCTTTTCAGGGAAAAGCTTCAACCTCGAATTAAACAAGAGAACTTCTTAACCTGGCTCAAACTCACGATGTTGGATGTGCTTGTCATGCCACCTCTTGGTCTTTCCTTTATACAATTTGGCATTTTCATATGTGTGCAACCGAAACTCATCAAGCTCGTTAAGTTGTAACAACCGCTTCTCGCCGGCTAATTCCATATCAATATTTAGCTTTTTAATCGCCCAATAGGCTTTGAGTTCAAGCTCAACGGGCAAGTGGCATGCCTTCCCATAAACCAACTTATACGGAGAAGTACCTATGGGGGTCTTGTATGCAGTTCGATATGACCATAATACGTCATCAAGCTTTCCGGCCCAGTCCTTCTTATTTCCACTTACCGTTTTCTCTAGAATCTGCTTCACCTCTCTATTTGACACTTCCACTTGACCACTCATTTGGGGGTGATAGGCGGTGGCAACCTTGTTCTTAACTCCGTACTTTGCTAGAATATTATTCAACAATTTGTTACAGAAGTGAGTTCCTCCGTCACTTATCAGCACCTTTGGAGTCCCAAAGCATGTGAAGATGTGCTTCTTTACAAAGTTTACCACTACCTTTGCATCATTAGTAGGAAGAGAAATGGTTTCCACCCACTTAGACACATAGTCGAATGCCACCAAGATGTACCTGTGACTATTAGAGTATGTGAACGGTCCCATGAAATCAATTCCCCAAACATCAAAGAGCTCTACGGCCAAAATATTTTGCAAGGACATCTCGTGCTTCTTCGTGATTGTTCCGGTTCTTTGGCACCTGTCACACTTTTTAACAAAGTCGTGTGCATCCTTAAACAATTTTGGAAAATAGAAACCCGATTGCAGCACTTTTTGGGAAGTTTTGTCCCCACCATGGTGACCTCTATATGGAGAAGCATGACAGTCATGCAATATCGCATTCATCTCCTCCTCAAGGACACACTTTCGTACCAACTGATATGCGCACTGCTTATATAGGAATGGCTCATCCCACATGTAGATCCTCACATCATGTAGAAACCTTCTTCTATTATCGGGTGTCAATTCTGGTGGCATCACCCCACTTGTAATAAAATTCACATAATTTGCATACCACGGGGCTTCACTCGAGGTGATTGCTAATAACTGCTCAACAGGAAATATTTCTTTGATTGACCCTCCTCAGCTACATGGTCCCGATTTTCTAATCTGGGTAAGTGATCAGCCACTTGATTCTCTGTTCCTTTTCGATCTCTGATCTCTAAGTCAAATTCTTACAAGAGGAGGACCCATCGAATTAGCCTTGGCTTGGCATCTCTCTTTTCAAACAAATACGTTATAACTGAGTGATCAGTGTAGATGATGACTTTGGTTCCCACTAGATAAGATCTGAATTTGTCAAACGCCCACACCACTGCAAGCAACTCTTTTTCAGTGATAGTATAGTTCATCTGGGCTGGATTCAGAGTTTTGCTCGCGTAATAAATGTAGTAAAATATTTTCTCCCTCCTTTGCCCCAAAATAGCTCCAATTGCTATGTCACTCGCATCGCATATCAACTCAAATGGCTGCGCCCAATCCGGGGCAATGATAATTGGTGCAGTTACCAATCTTCCCTTCAGCTCCTCAAATACTTTCAAACAAGTATCATCAAACTTGAAGGGTATATCTTTCTCAAGGAGCCTGCACAAAGGAGAATAAAATTTTTGAAAAATCTTTAATGAAATGACGATAAAAACCTACATGACCCAAGAAACTGCGAATGCCTTTGACGGATATCGGTGGGGGCAATTTTTCAATCGCTTCCACCTTTGCTTTGTCCACATGCAAACCATTTTTGGACACCTTGTGCCCCAAGACTATACCTTCACGTACCATGAAATGACACTTTTCCCAGTTTAGCACCAAGTTTGTTTCTTCATACCTAGCAAGCACTTTATCAAGGTTCATTAAACAATTATCAAAAGAATACCCAAACATAGAAAAATCATCCATGAACACTTCCACAAATCTTTCAACCATGTCAGTAAAAATAGCCATCATATACCTTTGAAAAGTCGCAGGTGCATTACAGAGACCAAAGGACATTCTCTTAAACGCATACGTGCCATAGGGACACGTAAATGTAGTTTTCTCTTGGTCCTCTAGGGCTATAGCAACCTGATTATACCCCGAATAGGCATCTAGGAAACAGTAGTATTCCTGTCCAGCTAATCTATCAAGCATTTGATCAATACAGGGGAGGGGAACGTGGTCCTTTAGAGTGGCATTGTTCAATTTTCTATAATCTATGCAAATTCTCCACCCAGTGACAGTTCTTGTGGGAATCGGGTCATCATTTTCATTAACCACTACAGTCATCCCCCCTTTCTTAGGCACACACTGGACGGGGCTTGCCCATTTGCTATCAGAGATTGGAAATACAATACCTGCATCAAGCCACTTAATCACTTCTTTTCTTACCACCTCTTTCATGATTGGATTTAGGCGGTGTTGTTGCTCTACACTTAACTTGTATCCGTCCTCCATGAGTATTTTATGCATGCAGAAAGCTGGACTAATGCCTCTAATGTCAGACATCGTCCACCCAATTGCTCGCTTGTGCTCACGTAGCACTCTCAACAGCCTTTCTTCCCGCAATTTAGACAAGTCAGAAGAAACAATAACATGTAAAGTGTCAGAACCACCAAAATAAGCATATTGAAGGTGAGGGGCAGGGGTTTAAGCTCCAATTTTGGAGATTCTTTAATCGACGGCTTTGCAGGAGGCCCACTTGGCCTATTTAGGGGCTCAAAGGGGTTTAATCCCTACATGTAATCACATGATGCATCTAGGATATTCATCATCTCTTCAACGTCATCATCAATCTCCAAGCTATCGAACAACATGAGTGCTTTCTCTAGAGAGTCGTCTAGATATACACTCGTGTCAATAAGTTGCTCATCCAGCACCATAACAGATATGGTAGAGAGCTCCTCATAATGGCGGGGAAGTTGGATCGCCCTGTAGACGTTAAAGACTGCTTCCTTGTTATCCACCCTCATAATCATTTTTCCCTTTCTCACTTTAATAATTGCATCACCTGTAGTCAAAAGAGGTCATCCCAATATGATTAGATCTTGTTCACCAGCCTCATAATCTAGGACAATGAAGTCTGCTGGGAAGATGAATTTCCCAATTTGTAGCAACACATCTTCAATCACTCCTTCAAGGTAGGCTATGGACCTATCAGCTAGTTGCAACATCAAAGTGGTTGGTCTTGGAGCTCCCAGATCCAATTGTTTGAACAAGGACAAGGGCATCAGATTTATGCTTGCCTCCAAATCACAAAGAGCACAACCCACATCGATATTACCAATTTGCACAAGGATGGTGAAGCTGCCAGGATCCTTAAGCTTTTGAGGAAGCTTGTTTTGGACCCGTGAAGTGCACTCCTCAGTAAGTGCGATTGTCTTGAATTCAGTAAATCTCCTCTTGTGAGCCACTATATCCTTGATGTACTTAGCATACTTTGGAATTTCGTGAAGTACATCTACCAATGACATATTCAATTGAACCTGGCTCAACATAGAGAGAAATTTGTTGAACATGCGATCATCATTCTTCTTCTGCAATCTTTGGGGGAAAGGTGGTGGTGGCCTTGTAGCATTCACTTGCTCTGAACTTGCATCATGTTTCTTTGACTTATGTGTTGCCTTAGGAATCAACTCCCCCTCAGGTATAGGCTTGTACTTTCTCTTCTTTGGCACTTCTTCTAATTCCCTCCCGTTTCTGAGTGTAACTGCATTAACTTGAGGGTTCTTCTCTGTATCACTGGGAAGAGCGCCTGCAGGTCTAGTATTTTGATTTGACGTTAACTGCCCCATTTGTCTCTCGAGATTTCTGAAATCGGTCAGGAGTTGTTGGTTGTCAAGCAGAAGCTTCTTCAACAAGTCATTTGTGCTTTCCTCTACTCTCTGGGGTGGCTTCTGAGGTTGATTAAAATTTCCTTGGGGACTATAATGATTCTGAGTCGGCTGATTTCCACTGCATGAGAAGGTAGGATGATTCTTCCAATTTGGATTGCAAGTGTCCCCATATTGTGCATGCTGGTTCATCAGACCTCTAATCTGTTGCCCCACATAATAGATAGATTCAGGATTCGTGGGGCACATGTCACTCGTATGACTATCACCACATAATTCGCAGCAAGTAGACATCTGTTGAACATGATGCATCTGTTGTGTTTGGTGCATTGTCATTCTATTCATCTGATTTGCCAATTTTGCTATATTTGTTCTCATGACTGAGAAGTCATCAAGCTCAATTACACCGGCTGCTTTCTGTTTAATTGCTCTTCGTGATTCCCCATCTCCTTGCCAATTATGATCATTAGCAGTTAAATTGTTTAGCAGGAGCTGGATTTCACTATACTGCCTCACCATGCAACAACCGAGTGAACCCGGCCGAGCAAGCCTATTAGATTTTCTTCTACCCAAACTAATTCATGAATAAAGAGAATACATATTTTCGTTAATCAAACAATAAAGTGATCATGTCTGCAATACCAATTTCTTACCATTAGTTACTTCATTTTAGAGTCTCAAATTTGACACACATTTTCATGGTCTAAAGTGGAACAAGTAATTCAAACACAACATAACATGGTTTGACTTCCCCAGCACCAATATAGAACCCACACTATGTCTACGGAGCCTCTAATAGATACAGAAGAGTATTATAATAATGCCGACAACATGGCCCCAGCTATACCTCAAACACAATACACAAGGAACAAAAGATACATGACCCCGAAATAAAGTGGGGCTTACCAAGTCTGCTGGCAAGAGAGTGTACCGCTATCACTGATCAGTGTCTCCTGCTGTGAAACCAGGACAAAAGGCACGTTAGTACATATGGAATAGTACTAGTATTAATGATAAAACACTCCCTCAATAAAATGGTAAATAATACGAGCAAGTACAATCATAATATCAGTGAAGCCTCAAATAACGTCAAACCTCAAATTAGGATCAAGACAATGTTCAAATAAATTTTCATATTTTTAAGTTGGGAGGTCTTTAGTACCAATATGCCACCATTCACGATTCTAATATTCACAATACCAATACCACCGTACTTTTAGCACGGAGTCCAATCACGACCCGACCGGTTAGGCCATATCATTAGAGACATCAACCGCAATCATAATTGTGTTCCACGAGTTCAGGGCGTGACAAACTTGGTATCATAGCCTAAGGTTTTAAAGTGTCCTAGGATGTCTCGGGGCCGTGTCTAGTAGAGTCCTTCTTATCGGTGTGTTGTTGACCACATCTATAATTAGGATGCTATTTGGGCATTTAGGAATAATACCCTTCTTTCATGTTCTCGATCGTGCGATAAAGCTTATTATAAGATTGTTCCTCCTTTAACTCTTTCTTTGCTCTAACTTTCAGTATATGGCGCTAAGAAGAAGGCAAAAACTAGCCAAAGATCCAATGTCACCCCAGGAGTGGCAGTTGATTCTATATTTAATGATGCGGGTGAGCACCCAAGGAGTGAGAATATTACTCCAGTTACTACACTCTCTGATTCTACTACAACTTATCAGACCGCACATGTCCCTACACCTACTGAGGGTGCAACGGTCCCTCCAATTCTCCCACAAGCTAAATCAAGATTCATCTTTGATGTCTTGTCTAGCCCGTTAATGAAAGTATGACCCAACACCTCATCAGTCTGACAATGATGCGGGCAGTCTCTAAGTAGCTTCTTGTATCTTTCCCAAGCTTGACGAAGAGTCTCACTATCCTGTTGTTGGAACCCAAGAATCTGGCTCCTCAATGACTTTGTCTTCTTAGTGGGGAAAAACTTGATTAAGAATTTCCTTGCTAGATCATCCCAAGTGTGGATTGAGTTCGTAGGCTCCTTTTGCAACCATTCCTTAGCTTCCCTCAGCAATGAAAAGGGAAACAATGTCATTCTGACATAGTCCTTGGAAACGTTCGGATAATTGTAAGTGTCCATAGTTTCCTGGAAGTTCTGAATGTACCTCTGCAGGTCTTCATGAGATAGACCCACATATTGCCCCGTGGACTGAATCAGTTGTACCATGTACTGTTTGACTTCAAAATACCCCGTGATATCACGCTTCACAGTAGCCTGAGTCATATTAGCAAGATTGGGCCTTGCGGATTCTATCACCGGACGCTCTTCATTACCTACCATCTCTATTGGCAGTGGTTGAACTACGATGTCCAACTCTCTTTTTATTCTAGTTATAGCTTCGACTTCCTTCCTCACTCTATGAAGTGTTCGTTCAATTTCAGGATCAAGAGGAAGGAGGTTGTTTGTGCTTCTACTCCTATGCATTCAAGAGAAAAGCCTGCGTTAACACAAACAAGGCAAACTAAAAATTAAAACTTGAACAAATGACTAATAAAAGCTTAACTCAGTCAAGTAGCTAATTTCTAAGTCCCCGGCAACGGCGCCAAAAACTTGTTGCGACCAAACACACTCACGCAAGTATACTGGTTCGTCAAGTAATAGAGTAGTGAGTAGAGTATAGTTCCCACGAAGACTTATGATTAACTTTTGACTGATTCAAACTCAAACAAATTATCGATTCAAGAGATTTCTTACAAAATGTGTAAGTGACTAATTTACTACCTAAAAACGATCAAGCAATGATATAACTAGAGATCAACCACAATACTTAAGCAATTTCGGATAACAATCAGTAGGAGAGGATATTCCAGGGTCACAGGCTAGCTAACAATCATGTTGCGTTCTTGGCTTAAAATGACTAATTGATTTATCTGGATTGTTGATTGGCAAGGTTGATATTACTCATAAGAATCTGTCGAGTTCTTATTCGCCTATTCAAGATAACTTAATTCCTATATGTCTATGGAACTAAGATTAACAAGAATGCATTTACACTTCCTGTATTTCAACCAAGCAAGGCAATTAGGTATATTTCTATCCTAATTGCGAATCTGTTCCCCGGTGCCCGGGTTCAAGAACCCGCTCAATTTATCTCTATGTGCAATCTAAAATTCTCACTTTTGAGTTCCACTCTAGATTCGTAGATAGTATTTCATTGTTAGCTACTCAGCATAATAATTTAAAATAGAATTAAATAAATAACCCAATATGATAAAATCAAACTCGTCAATTTAAACTTCAAACATCAACATTCATGTAGCACCCATGACCCCAGAACAATAGGGTTCTTAGCCACTCATGTTCATACAATCAACAAAAATAATGTTTTCAAACATAAAATTAATGAATACTAGAGGAAGTATGGAAGAATTGATCAAATCCGTGCTCTCGAGTATTTCGTACTTTTGTTTTTCTCTCAAAGTCACGCCCCCTCTCAAAATAGGTTTAGGTTGGCTTTATTTGAGTTGGGGGCGTCTTGGGGTCGAAATAACCGAGTCCTAGTAGAAATAGGACATGTTCACATTTTGAGCGTCCAGGGCAGCGAGGGGCACTGGCCCTGGCGCTCAGCTTCCCAAGTTTCTATTTTGTGCGCCACAAGCAGCACCCCACGCTGCCGGTGGCCCTCAAATGTGCACTTTTGCATTTTCTTCCCGTTTTCGCTCCAATTCGCGCACTTTCATCCCAAATCGCATCCGAATGATTCCTACACGTAGAAATACCATAAATTAGCACAAATCATCATATTACATATCCGAAATCTACGAGACATGAGCATAATGCAAGGCAATATACATCAAAATATGCATACATTAAGCTGAATATCAGGTGGTGCGATACTCGCACAGTTCCGCAAAAATTCTAAGCATGTACATTAATATGTGAAAAAAAGCGGATAATATTTTAAGTGGCACCTGCAATGCGCAAAGTAGCTCCGGGTGCCACTGCTTCATTGAGGACTTTGTTATATATCCGAGTTCGAAACCACGCGTAGACACTCTGACAACCCTTTATTTCCCTAAGTCCTCACTTCTCTTTCTTCCTTTTTATTGTCCATTGTTGCACCCTTTATTTCTCTAGGACCTCACTTCTCTTTCTTCCTTTTTATTCTCCATTGTTGCACCCTTTATTTCTCTAGGACCTCACTTCTCTTTCTTCCTTTTTATTCTCCATCGTTGCTAAATTTCTCTCTCTCTCTCTCTCTCTCTCTCTCTCTCTCTTCATATATATATATATATATATAGAGTCATTCTATCTTCTTCTTCTTCTTTTTATTTTAAATTTATTTACACCACCCATCATTTTGTTTCTACAATTAAAACTTACTTAATAAAAATCTTTCTTTGATAAATAATCTGAATTGATTTTAGTTGAACATACATTTTCTCTCTTTGTAATGACGCGACATTGATCTATTGGTGTATAATATTGTAACCACTCAACTGGTTGTTTTGAGCATTTGCATTCCATTCAGCTGTTTGAAGTCTTGAGTAGCTTCATATGATGCATTATGACTTGTATAAATTGCCAGTTTTGGTTTTCAGGTGATTCAGGATTGATTTGGATGAATGACTCTCAACTAGGAAGCTTTAAGTTGGAAGAGTTGACCAAGTTTGACTTTTATGTAATTGACCTCGGATCTGAGTTTTGATTGGTCGTTTAGGTCCGGATAGTGATTTTGGACTTGGGCGTATCGCCGAATTTGCATTTGGACATTTCTAGAAGGTTTCGGCACTATTTGGCGAAAGTCGGTAATTTGAAGGCTTGAAAAGTTCATAAGTTCGACCGGAAGTTGACTTTGATACTATCGGGTCCAGATTGTTATTTTGGAAGTTGGAATCGGTTCGGTATGTCATTTGAAACTTGTGTGCAAAATTTGAGGTAATTCCGAGTTGATTTGGAAAGTGAAAGTTCTAAAGTTTATAAAATTAGATTTGAGGTGCGATTCGTGATTTTGATGTTGTTATTGTTGGTATATACTATTAACCGTGCAGTTTAGACATAGTATTGTATTTTATTCTTTATGGAATAATTATTTATTTAATTTATTCAATTCAGTAAAGTACTATTTTAAATAGATCATTTGTTACATGTGTGTCCTTTAGTTATGTAGTAGACAATTTAGTGTATGGAGTCTTAGCTCATACACAGAAGATTAAATTGTCGGTTCTCATAATTAATAAACTATGTTCACAATCAAAGATATTATTGGAAAAAATATCTTGATGATTGTAGCACAAGATTATAGTATAATTTGTCTTGATTATGAGAGTGGTTTTACTCCGACTTCTTGTGCTAGTATACTTAGTGTATATTGAACAGACCAAGTAGAGAAAAGATGTTTTGTACTGAATATATATAAAATATTTTCTCTAATTCATTAAATGAGCTTATACTCCTAATCTTGATATAATTATTATGATCAATGTGATTTGTTTATTATTTTGATTTATCAAAAGGTACAACTCTATTCAAAGTTAGTGTATACCTAATAGATTGGACAATAACGAATAGCATTTGTGAAATAAAAATTAGTTGATAGAATCCATGCCTCGATTTTGAGTTTGATGATACCCCTTTATGTAAGCTTATAAGTTTATATGTGAAAACCCGGCCGGTGAATTTTGTATTCGTCACATGAAATATTTTAACCGGATTTATAGAATATTTAATTAGTTGATTAAATTAAATTATTAGTGATTTAATTTAATTAACTAGTATTTGTGATCTTAACATGGGGAGTTAAAATAAGTGTTAGTGAATTTTCGAAATTCATATTGAGGAGTTCAATTGTAGTTTTTAGTGGAATAAACTGCAATTAATTATAGTAGGAATTAATTCATCCAAATTTTTGAATTATGCTATAATTGGTAGCCTCTTACTATTTTTGTGGTCCCTGCTATACCTAGTAAAAACCTGGACTGGCATGGGTAAAAGAAGAGACTAGCATGGATTCTACTTGCACAAGCCCTCTTTGGCTGAAAAACGAGTCTACATAAGGAAGACATTTTTCACCCAATGACTTACATTTAGAGTTGTATTGTTCTTGCCCACTCAAAGAAAATTCGTCCAAGGTCTTATTAGGCCCATAGCAGAAGACTGCAGCCCTGGATTATTGCTCTGAGGAGGACCTGTGCAACGTTTTCAAGAGGTTAGTGGTTCCTAATCTCGTAATTATATCATTATCTAGTTTACAAGCATGTGATGCCTGGATTGAATGCTTTCTTCCGCTGCGCATGTTCTAACAATTGGTATCAGATGCCGTCTTACATCTAACTAGATAATGTAATACAACATGAATAGAGTAATATTAAAATATGTTGTTTAATGATACATGTTTAGTATGATTATTCTATGTCAAAAATAGTGTCTGTTTTAATTAGTATTTTAATTCTAAAATTATGGATTAATATACATATGCATAAACAATGGTGTTATATTTAATCACAATCTATTTTATTGCGGTTTTGTTGAATAACAGTGTTGTTTTTAATAAAAACGTGACTGTTTTTGAATACTATCTATTCTGTTATTATGGATTAATATATATATGCATAAACAATGGTATTTTATTTCATGACAATCTGTTTTAGTTGAGTTTTTGTCCATAATCACAGTATTATTTTAATAAAAACGTGACTGTTTTGAATACTATTAGTTCTGAAATTATAGATAAATATATAGAATTATGAACAGTGGCATTTTGAACGGGTGAAAATAGTGTTGTTTTTTCCATATTTGTTCGAAGTTGTTTTTATATAACACTGTAATAATAATATTATTTTGAGTTCTGAAATCGTGGATTAACATACATAAGTATTCGGGGTAGGTTCATCAGAAACGACCCAGTGTGCAATACTCATGAGCTTTGATCACGATGTACGTCGTTCTTTGCGCATTCGGGGTCGTTTAGATGGGTTTTTGGCCATTTTTCTATTTTCTGAAAATTGTTTTTAATAATTTTTTTTAAAGAAAATAGTGTTGGTAGGGTTCAATTCCCATGGTTCCCAATCATCTTTTACAGTAATATAATGAATTTATATGTTGACAAAGGTCTTCTTCCACATCAGATAAATTTATTATAGATGATTGCTGTAGTTTTGCCTCTAGTTATTTGATTACTTGTATTAACTCTCCAACTGAGTTATATGTTGATTCAATGAAACTAGAGTTTATAAAAGTGATATTTACCTATCTTAAATTAACAGTTTACTCTCCATCTGAGTTGATCCTGTTTTAATTTATGGAGTAAATATCTTACATAACTCATATATTTTGCATGAATAGTTAAGTTTCCCTAACGAATCTAACTGTTCAATGAGATGGTTATATGTGTAATGTACTATTATGAATTTAACTATTCTTATTACATAACTAATGATCTATTTAATGTGAATAACTCTCAGATTAACCATGTCTTCATTCAACCCACTTACCTCAATTTTGAACCAAAACAAATTAGAAGGACCGAATTATGTTGAGTGGAAAAGGAACCTTGATATTGTCCTTACTGCTGAAGGTTACAAATTTGTAATCACTGAGGAGTACCCAGAAAAATCTGATGAAGATGCTACTGATGATCAGTTTAAGGCCTATGACAAATGGGTCAAGGCTGATGAGATGTCGCGATGCTACATTCTTGCCTCTATGGCGAATGTTTTGCAACATCAGCATCAGTCTATGAGGTCTGCTTATGACATGCTCGAAAATCTAAAAGAGATGTTCGGTGAGCAAAATCGTGCGGCTAAGCAGACATCCATGAAATCCCTTTTGAACACTAAGATGGCTGAAGGATCATCGGTAAGGGAACATGTTCTGAAGATGATGGGTCTTCTGAATGAACTGGAGGTCCTTGGAGCTGTGATTGATAAGGAATCTCTAGTTGAGATGGTCCTGCAGACTCTGTCTGACAGTTTTCAACAATTTCGCTTGAACTATAATATGAACAAAATAGTTTGTCACTGGAAAAATTATTGAATGAGTTGCAAGCGATAGAATCTATTATCAAATAGCAAAATCCAGTTGTGGCACTGAATGTTGAGAAAGCTTTGGTTTCTAAGTCGAAAATTGATAAGAAAGAGAAGAAGGCTCAAAAGGTTTTGGCACCTGGAGGTGCGGCTGGTGTGAAAAAGCCCAAAGGAAAGTGCTATCAATGCAAACAACCTGGGCATCACAAAAAGCAATGCCTTGCCTATCTGGCAAAATTGAATAAGCAAGGTAATTCGAATTTAAATGTCATTAAAACTTATTTAGCAGCTGTCTCTACCATATTTTGGTGTGTAGATTCAGGAGGCACTAATCATATCTACACCACTTTGCAAGGATTTCAGGAAACGCGACGGCTAAGTGAGAATGAAGTTTGTATTTTTCAAGCCAATGGCGAGCCAGCACCAGCTTTAGCATTAGGAGATATTAGAGTTTCGTTTAGTAGGGATAGAATTTTAGATTTGGAAGATGTTCTCTATGTACCTTCCATTAGAAGGAATTTGATTTTGGTTTCGAAAATAATGGATGCTGGTTATAATGTTTATTTTGCTAATAAATCTGCTGTTATTAAGTTTAATAAATATTTTATCTACACTCCTGCTAGAGTACATTGACCTTTTTATTCTTAATATATCTCCTCATGTGATACAACAACCAAAAGAATGAAATAACATTAATCTGCCACATAAAAGAAAACGTATTTCTGAATTGAGCCATACTTATTTGTGGTACTTACGTCTAGGTCATATAAATCTAAATAGGATTTCGAGATTGGTCTCTGATGGACCTTTGAGTTCATTGAAAGTGAAGTCACTGCCAACATGCGAATCATGTTTATAAGGTAAAATGACCAAGAGATATTTTTCCTCAAAAGGAAATAGAGCCAGCTATAAGTTAGAATTAATTCACTCTGATTTGTGTGGACCAATGAATATACAAGCAAGAGGTGGTTTTGAGTATTTTGTGATTTTCACATATGATTACTCAAAATATGAATACATTTATCTGTTGCGCCGTAAGTCTGAATGCTTTGAGAAATTCAAAGAATTTAAGACGGAAACGGAGAAACGACATGATAAATATATCAAAGCATTGCGATCTGATCGTGGTGGTGAATACCTTTCTGAGGAATTCATTAAATACTTATCAGATTATGAAATTACATCTCAATTATCTGCCCCAGGAACACCCCAACAAAATGGTGTGGCAGAAAGAAGAAATAGAACCCTTATGGAAATGGTTAGATCAATGTTAAGTTATACCAATTTGCCTTTTTATTTTTGGGGATATGCTTTAGAAATAGTAAATTACATTTTAAATTTGGTTCCTTCAAAGTCAGTACCTTCAACTCCAGTAGAATTGTGGACTGGGCGCAAGCCAAGTTTATGACACATTCGGGTTTGGGGTTGTCCAGCACATGTGTTGAAAGGGAAAGCGGATAAATTGGAATCGAGGACTGAAGTATGCATTTTTATTGGATATCCAAAAGGAACTAAAGGCTGTTTATTTTATTGTCCCATAAAAAAGGTAATTGTTACGACAAATGCCAGATTTTTAGAAGAGGACTATTTAATGAACCATATTCGTAGAAGTAAACTAGTTTTACAGGAATTAAGTAATGGAGTAACTAATGAGTCATCTTTGGAACGTATCCCTGAAGCCATTATTGACATACCACTGCATTATCATAGTGGGAGAAATGTCAATAGGCAGCAGAACGCACAAGAGCAATTGCCTGACATCTCACTACCCCAAAGTAGTGGGAGTAATGTTGAGCAACCTCAGATTGTTGAGCAACCTGAAATTGTTCTGCAACCTGCACTCCAGGAAGAAGTTAATGATATCCCAACACCACAAGGTGTGGAGGATAATGTTGAGGCTTCAGTTCCGAAAAATGATGTTGTGATTCAACAACAAAATCAGACTGCGCCTGTAGTGACTAGTCGTAGTGGGAGAATTATTAAAAAACCTGTCCGGTTTGCGCTCTTGGGAGAATCTTATGATAGAATCTCTAAAGATCCTAATAGAGAACCTCTTAATTACGACGAAGCACTACAGGATACATACGTTGATAAATGGGTTGTTGCTATGAAATCTAAAATGCAGTTCATGTAATCCAATCAAGTCTGGGATCTTGTAGAATCGCCTACTGGAGTCAAACCCATTGGTTGTAGATGGATCTATAAGAAAAAGAGAGGAGTGGATGGAAAAGCACAAACTTTTAAAGCTAGGCTTGTTGCAAAAGGGTTTACTCAAAAAGAAGGGATCGATTATGAGGAAAATTTTTTGCCAGTAGCCATGCTTAAATCCATTAGGATTCTCTTATCCATTGCTGCTCATTACGATTATGAGATTTGGCAAATGAATGTCAAGACGACTTTCATTAATGGAAGTCTTGATGAGTGCATCTATATGGCACAACCAGCTGGTTTCATTAAAAGTGGCAATAAGCACATGTTGTGTAAATTAAAGAAATCCATTTATGGGTTGAAACAAGCTTCTAGAGCATGGAATACTTGTTTTGACACATCGATTAAAACCTTCGGTTTTGATCAATGTGAAAACGAGTCTTGTGTCTATAAGAAGTTAGATAGAGATAAAGTTACATTTTTGGTTTTGTATGTAGATGATATTTTGCTCATAGGAAATAATGTGAGCATGTTGAATTCAGTAAAGGAATGGCTGTCCTCGCGTTTTGATATGAAAGACTTGGGATAAGCGGCACATATCCTTGGGATCAAGCTTATGCGTGATCACAAGCGAAGGATATTAGGCTTATCCCAAGCACTTTATATTGATACTATTCTCACCAGGTTTAGCATGCAAGATTCCAAGAAAGGTTTTCTCCCTTTTAGGCATGGAATCTCTTTGTCAAAAGATCAATCCCCAAAAACGACTGATGAGATAGAAAAGATGAAGGCGGTCCCTTATGCTTCTGGTGTAGGGAGTCTCATGTATGCTATGCTGTGTACTAGACCTGATATCTGCTTTGCCGTTGGCATGGTTAGTAGATTTCATTCTAATCCTGGACGAAACACTGGACTGCCATTAAACATATAATCAAGTACCTGAAAAGGACTAGGGATTATATGTTGTTTTATCACTCAAGTGATCTTGTACGTATTGGCTATACTGATTCACATTTCCAGTCAGATAGAGATTCTAGAAAATCTACCTCAGAATATATTTTTACTTTAGGAGGTAGAGCCATAAGTTGGAGGAGTATCAAGCAATCATGTGTTGCTGATTCCACCATGGAAGCTGAATATGTGGCTGCATCTGAGGCAGCTAAAGAGGTTGTTTGGCTCGGGAACTTTCTAAAAGTGCTTATTGTAGTTCCTTCGGTTCAAGCACCGATTGTACTTTATTGTGACAATAGTGGTGCAGTTGCAAACTTGAAGGAACCAAGAAGCCATAAAAGGAGTAAGCATATTGAGCGTAAATATCATTTAATTCGGGACATAACTCAAAGAGGTGATGCAAGAGTGCTGATGATTGCGTTAGAGGACAATTTGGCAGACCCGTTTACAAAGAGCTTGCCACAGAAGATATTTGATAAGCATGTAGAAGGAATGGGTGTTAGAGTTGTAGACGCATGGTTATGAGTCTAAGGGGGAGATTGTTGGGATATACTATTAACCATGCAGTTTAGACATAGTATTGTGTTTTATTCTTTATGGAACAATTATTTATTTAATTTATTCAATTCAATAAAGTACTATTTTAAATAGATCATTTGTTACATGTGTGTCCTTTAACTATTGTCACGACCCAAACTCCCTCCGTATAACGTCGTGACGACACCTAGTCTCTACTACTAGGTAAGCCTAATAAATTGCGGAAATATAACAAAAATGAAAGTAAAACTTGGCAACTAACAACAGTGGATAACTGAATAACTAGTAACAATGCCGCTCGGCATGTACAATAACCAATACTCTATAATACACAGTCTTCCCAAAACCTGGAACATCGTAAGTCACAAGCTACAGTAGGAAACTAGTATTTCTATACACCAGAGTCTAACAAAAGAAGTACGGAAGGAAAATGTCATAGGAGAGAATAGAGGGGGACTCCAAGGTCTGCGGACGCGGCTATACCTTAAAGTCTCCATACAACAGCAAGCACTCTCAGCTAATAGCGAGGTTGATAAGTAGTAGCTGGATCTGCACACAAAAACATGTGCAGAAGAGTAGCATGAGTACACCACAACGGTACCCAGTACGTGCCAAGCCTAACCTCGGTCGAGTAGTGACGAGGTCAGGTCAGACCCACTGGTATATAATAAATAAAGTAGGAGAATGTACAATATAATAAGAAACTAGAATTTAAACAAAGAGAACATAACAAAGTAGCAACGAAGAACTCACAGGGGTAAACAGCAGGGGATCTCCCGAGATACCGTCTCGTATTCCCAAAATAAATATATAGGGAGAACTCCCGAGGAACCTTCTCGTAGTCTCAAAAGTAAATGTGCAGGGAGAACTCCCGAGGAACCACCTCGTAGTCTCAAAAGTAAATATACAGGGAGAACTCTCGAGGAACTGCCTCGTAGTCTCAAAAGTAAATGTGCAGGGAGAACTCCCGAGGAACCGCCTCGTAGTCTCAAAAATAAATGTGCAGGGAGAACTCCCGAGGAACCGCCTTGTAGTCTCAAAAGTAAACACACAGCTCAACCGATAAATACCATAGTTAACAACAAGAATTTTACAGTTAAGGCTGATAAAGAACAAGGAAAAACAGACCTCCAAAAATCTCCAAAAAATTGACTTTCTCTATTTCAAGCCTAAATCAGCTACAGACCTCCAAAACACCATCCGAACATGCCCTAAGTCCAAAATCACCCAACGAAGCTAATGGAACCGATAAAACTCCATTCCGGAGTCGTCTTCACATAGTTCCGACTACGGTCCATATCCTAAAGCTTAAACCTCCATTTAGGGACTAAGTGTCCCAAAATACTGCAAAAACCTAAACAAAACCTCCAGGTAAGTCACAATAGCAGAAATAGATATGGGAGAAGCAGTTAATAGGGGATCAGGGCTATAACTCTCAAAACGACCGGCCGGGTCGTTAAATCCTTCCCCTCTTAAAACAATTGTTCATCCTCAAACGAGCATAAAGACATACCTGAAGTGGTGAAAAGATGAGGATAACGGCTGCGCATACCATGCTCGGTCTCCTAAGTCGCCTCCTCGACCGGCTGACCCCTCCACCGAACCTTTACTGACGTAATGTTCTTTGACCTTAGCTTTCTGACCTGCCTGTCCAAAATAGCCACTGGCTCCTCGACATAAGATAGGTCCTTGTTGAACTGGACTGAGCTGAAATTTAATACATGAGCCGGATTACCGTGATACTTCTGGAGTATAGAAATGTAGAATACTGGATGAACTCCTACTAGGCTAGGAGGTAAGGCAACCTCATAAGCAACCTCCCCAACACGCCGCAACACCTCAAAAGGACCAATGTACCTCGGGCTCAGCTTGCCCTTCTTTCCGAACCTCATAACGCCATTCATAGGCGATACCCGAAGCAAGACCCGCTCTTCAACCATGAATGCTACATCGCGAACCTTCCGATCCGCATAACTCCTCTGTCTGGACTGGGTTGTGCGAAGTCGATCCTGAATCACCTTCACCTTATCCAGGGCATCTTGGACCAAGTCTGTACCCAATAATCTGGCCTCGCCCGGCTCGAACCAACCCACTGGGTACCGACACCGCTTACCATATAGAGCCTTATACGGTGCCATCTGGATGCTCAACTGATAACTATTGTTGTAGGCAAATTCCGCAAGTGGCAAGAACTGATCCCATGACCCTCCAAACTCCATCACACATGCAAAGAGCATATCCTCTAATATCTGAATAGTGCACTCAGACTTTCCATCCGTCTGAGGGTGAAATGCTGTGCTCAGCTCCACTCTAGTACCCAACTCATGTTGTATGGCTCTCCAGAACCGTGATGTAAACTACGTACCCCGGTCAGAGATAATAGATACTGGTACGCCATGAAGCCTGACGATCTCACGGATGTAGATTCGAGCCAGCTGCTCGGAAGAATATGTAGTCATCACAGGAATGAAATGAGCTGACTTGGTTAGCCTATCCACAATCACCCAAACCGCAACAAGCCTCCGCTGAGTCCGTGGGAGTCCAACAACAAAATCCATTGTGATCCGCGCCCATTTCCACTTTGGAATCTCTAACTTCTGAAGCAACCCACCCGGTCGCTGATGCTCATACTTCACCTGCTGGCAATTTAGGCACATAATCCACTATGTCCTTCTTCATCCTCCTCCACCAGTAATGCTACCTCAAGTCTTGATACATATTCGCGGCACCCGGATGAATAGAGTATCGCGAGCTATGAGCCTCCTGAAGAATTAACTCACGCAAACAATCTACATTAGGCACACATAGCCTGTCCTGCATCCTCAATACGCCATCATCCCCAATAGTGACCTCCTTAACATCATCGTGCTGAACCGTGTCCTTAAGGACAAACAGGTGGGGGTCATCATACTGACGCTCCCTGATACGATCATAAAGAGAAGACCGAGAGACCACATAAGCCAACACTCGACTCAGCTTAGAAATATCCAATCTCACAAACTAGCTGGCTAAGGCCTGAACATCTAATGCTAAGGGTCTCTTTGCTGCTGGAAGATATGCTAAACTCCCCAAACTCTCCGCCCGATGACTCAAAGCATCGGCCACCACATTGGCCTTTCCCGAGTGGTACAAAATGGTGATATCATAATCCTTAAGTAGCTCCAACCACCTCCGCTGACGCAAGTTAAGGTCCTTTTGCTTGAACAGATGCTGCAAACTCCGATTATTGGTGTAAATCTCACAAGGAACACTGTACAAATAGTGCCGCCAAATCTTCAGGGCATGAGCAATAGCTGCTAACTCAAGGTCATGGACATGATAGTTCTTCTCATGCACCTTCAGCTGTATGGATGTGTATGCAATCACCCTACCGCCCTGCATCAACATCGCACCGAGACCAATCCGTGATGCATCAGAATATACAGTATAAGACCCCTAACCTATAGGTAATACCAATACTGGGGCTGTAGTCAAAGCTGTCTTGAGCTTCTAAAAGCTCTCCACACACTCCTCTGTCCACCTGAACGAAGCACCCTTCTGGGTCAGCCTGGTCATAGGTGCTGTAATAAATGAGAATCCCTCTACAAAATGAAGTGTAATACCCCGCCAAACGAAGAAAACTCCAGATCTCCATGTTGATGACGGTCTAGGACAACTCTACACTGCTTCCACCTACTTCGGATCCACTTGGATCCCATCACTCAATACTACATGACCCAAGAATGCCACTGAGTCTAGCCAGAACTCACACATTGAAAAGTTTGCATATAACCTCTTTTCTCTCAGGGTCTGAAGCACAGTCATTAGGTGCTTCTCATGATCCTTCCGAGTCCGAAAGTATACCAGAATGTCGTCAATAAATACAACGACGAATGAGTCAAGATAGGGCCGGAACACACTGTGCATCAAGTGCATAAAAGCTACTGGGGCATTGGTCAGCCCAAATGACATCACAAGGAACTCGTAGTGACCATACCGAGTCCTGAAAGCAGTCTTCGGAGATATCCGGCTCCCGAATCTTTAGCTGATGATAGCCTGAACGTAAGTCAATCTTGGAAAACACCCTGGAACCCTGTAGTTGATCAAATAAATCATCCATACGAGGCAATGGATACTTGTTCTTCACTGTAACTTTGTTCAACTGGTGGTAATCAATACACATCCGCATAGAACCATCCTTCTTCTTCACAAATAAGACATGAGCACCCCAAGGTGACACACTGGGCCGAATGAAGCCCTTATCAAGCAATTCTTGTAACTGTTCCTTCAACTCCTTCAACTCAGGAGAAGACATACAATTCAGAGGAATAGAGATGGGCTGAGTGCCCGACAACAAATCAATGCCAAAATCAATATCTCTGTCGGGCGACATGCCCGGAAGATCAGCTGGAAATACATCTGGAAAGTCCCTCACTACTGGGACTGACTCAACTGTCGGCGTATCAATACTGACATCTCTCATATAAGCTAGATACACATCACACCCCTTCTCAACCATTCGTCGAGCTTTAAGAAATGAAATAACTCTTCTCGGAGTATACTCTAAGGTACCTCTCCACTCAAATCATAGTAAACCTGGGATAGCCAGCATCACAGTCTTAGCGTGACAATCAAGAATAGCATAATGGGGCGACAACCAGTCCATGCCCAAGATAACATCAAAGTCTACCATGCTGAGTAATAATAAATCGACTCTGGTCTCAAAATCACTAAGAGCAATCAAACACGAACAATACACGCTGTCCACAATAAGAGAATCTCCCACAGTAGTAGACACATAAATAAGAGAACTCAAAGAATCCCGAGATACGCCCAAATACGGGGCAAAATAAGAGGACATATAGGAATATGTAGAGCCTGGGTCAAATAATATCGACGCATCTCTATGACAGACAAGAATAATACCTGTAATGACATAGTCGAAAGCAACTGCCTTTGTACGACCCGGAAGAGCATAATATCTGGCCTGACCTCCCCCTCTAGGGAGACCTCGACCTCTCCGACATCCACCTCGAGCTGGCTGAGGAGGTGGGGCAATAGCTGGTGCTGGAATCTTAGCCTGAGGACCCGGTGGAGCACGTGGTAGCTGAGAAGTCTGTGGAGGTGCACCCCTCCTAAATCTGGGGAAATCCCTCACCATATGGCGAGTGTCCCCACACTCAAAACAAGCTCTCGGAGAGCGTGACTGCTGTGACTGGCTCGGGCCAGGTCTGCTGGACTGGACGCTAAAAGCACCAGGAGTAGGAGGCACACTAGATCCTGGCAGTGCATAATAAGGCCCCTGGGGAATAGAAGGGACCGGAATACCACTGGCGGCTGGAAGAGCTGAATGAACGGGGCGACTCCCATAACCCCTACCATGGCGACCTGCTGGGGAAGAACACCAGAATAAGAACCAGTCTCTCGAGACCTCTTGGACTCTCTCTCCTCTTTATCCCGAGTGAGCATGCCCTCCAATTTCCTAGAAATGCTCATAACCTGATGGTAAGAAATATCCATCTCTAGCTCCCTGACCATACTAATCCTGATACTGGGGTGGAGTCCCTCGATAAATCGACGAACTCTCTTTCGAACTGTGGCAACCAAGGCCGGTACATGTTGGGCCAAATCACTGAATTGGACTGCATACTCTGACACACTCATAGCATCCTGGTGCAGCTGCTCAAACTCCGCACGCCATGAGTCCCTGAGGCTTTGAGGGACACACTCTCTCAAAAACATATCCGAGAACTGAGTCCATGTAAGTGAAGCTGCCTCATCCGGACTACTCAAATCATAAGCACGCCACCACTGATAGGCTGCTCCTCTAAGCTGGAAGGTGGTAAAAGAAACCCCACTCATCTCCGCTATGCCCATAGTACGGAGAATACGATGACACTCCTCCAGAAAACCCTGAGCATCATCAGTAGCCAATCCACTGAAGGTAGGTGGGTGGTACTTCTTATACCTCTCAAGTCTGAGTAGCTCCACCTCAGAAGCGGCTGTCCTAGTCTCATGTTGAACCAGAGCTACCGACTACATAGGGATGAATTCTGGGGCCTGGTCAACCTAGACCCTCTGCTCAAAAGTGCGGGTTGCGGGAGTATGTGCCCCTCCCCCGGCCTGAGATGTGGCAGGAGCAAGTGGAATCAATCCATCCTGAGCTAAGGTGCTGAACATGCTCAGAAACTGGGCTAGAGTCTCCTGGAGGGTTGGTGCAGCAACAAGTATCTCAGGTATCTGCCCTCCAGCTGGAGCTACTGGGGGTTCCTCTGTAACAGCTCGTGTGGGTGCTCTGGCTGCACCGCGTGGACGTCCTTGGCCTCTACCCCGGCCTCGTCCTCTCACGGCCCTAGCAGGGGGCGCGAGTGCCTAGTCATCAGATCTGCCTGTACGTGTCATCACCATATGTGAGAGAATAGAATACAGAAGTTTAGAATTTTGATGTCAAAAAATTTCACATGACAAGGAATCAAAGAAGTATAATTTTTCCTAACAGTTCCATAGCCTCCCGAAGATAAGTACAGATGTCTCCGTACTGATCCGCGAGACTATAATAAACTGGCTTGTGACTCACGACACCTATGAACCTAGAGCTCTGATACCAACTTGTCACGATCCAAACTCCCTTTGTATAACGTCGTGACGACACCTAGTCTCTACGACTAAGTAAGCCTAACAAATTGCAGAAATATAACATAAAAAAGTAAAACTTGGCAACTAACAATAGTGGATAACTGAATAATTAGTAATAATGCCGCTCGGCATGTACAATAACCAATACTCTACAATACACAGTCTTCCCAAAACCCAGAACATCATAAGTCATAAGCTACAAAAGGAAACTAGTATTTCTATACACCAGAGTCTAACAAAAGAAGTACAAAAGGTAAATGTCATAGGAGAGAATAGAGGGGGACTCCGAGGTCTGCGAATGCGGCAAATGTACCTTGAAGTCTCCATACAACAGCAAGCACTCTCAGCTAATAGCGAGGCTGATAAGTAGTACCTGGATTTGCACACAAAAACATGTGCAGAAGAGTAGCATGAGTACACCACAACGGTATCTAGTAAATGCCAAGCCTAACCTCGATCGAGTAGTGACGAGGTCAGGTCAGGCCCACTGTTATATAATAAATAAAGCAGGAGAATGTACAATATAGTAAGAGACTAGAATTTAAACAAAGAGAACATAGAAAAGTAGCAACGCAGAACATACAGGGGTAAATAGCAGGGGATCTCCCGAGATACCGTCTTGTAGTCCCAAAATAAATATACAGGGAGAACTCTCGAGGAACCGCCTCGTAGTCTCAAAAGTAAATGTGTAGGGAGAACTCCCGAGGAACCGCCTCGTAGTCTCAAAAGTAAATATACATGGAGAACTCCCGAGGAACCGCCTCATAGTCCTAAAAGTAAATGTTCAGGGAGTGCTCCCGAGAAACCGCCTCATAGTCTCAAAAGTAAATATACATGGAGAACTCCCAAGGAACCGCCTCGTAGTCTGAAAAATAAATGTGAAGGGAGAACTCCCGAGGAAACACCTTGTAGTCTCAAAAGTAAACTCACAGCTCAACCGACAAATACCATAGTTAACTGCAAGAAATTTACAGTTAAGGTTGATAAAGAACAAGGAAAAATAGGAAATCAACTAGGAATGCTTTACAGAGTTCAAATAAGCAGTCAAATTCATACCATAAATACAACTATAAGAAATTAATCTAATTAATGAAATCAAAGCTAAAGCAAGAAATTAAAAAATCGCCCCAACAAGTCTCCCCGGGCCCACGTCTCGGAATTGGGTAAAAGTCACCAAATACGAACACCCATTCACTCACGAGTCTAACCATACAAGAATTACTCGAATCTAACCTCAAATCACCTTCCAATACTCGAAATTTTAGTCTATGAAGTTTCTACCATTTTCCCCCCAATTTCCAACTAAAATCCCTAATTAGATGATGAAAATAGCAATAGATTCATAAAATATAGTCCAATCCGAGTTAAAACCACTTACCCCAACAATCTCCTTGAAGAAATCGCAAAATATCGCCTCACACCAAGCTCTCAAACTCTCAAAATCGAAATGGGTAATCAACCCTCGAATTCCTCTTTTCTGCCCAGTAAACTCGCTTCTACGAGCCTTCAACCGCACCTGCTGTACCGCACCTGTAGGAAATCCATCGCAAGTGCAAAAATCACTAAAGGGGGCTGGGACTACATCTGCGGCAAGGGGGCCGCACCTGCGTGTGCGCGCCTGCGGAGCACTGTCCGCTTTTGCGATCATTCACCGTACCTGCGATTCCTATAACGTATCTACAGGTATCGCAGATGCGGAAATTCCCTCGCACCTACGATCCCTGGCCACGCCTCCAATCTCCGCTTCTGTGCTTTTTGCAGAGCACGTGCGATCCCGCACCTGCGGTCTCCCCGCCGCAGGTGCGAAAACACCAGATGCCTGAAGACTTCAGCAACAACACCAATCTAACTTTTGATCAGTTAAGAACCTGAAACTCACTCGAGGCCCCCGGGACCTCAACCAAACATACCAACCAATCCTAAAATACCATACGAACATAGTCGAGCCCTCAAACCACATCAAACAATGCTAAAATCACGAATCATCCTCCGATTCAAACTTAAAGAACTTAAAACTTCCAAATCCGACAACCGATGCCGAAACCAACCAAACCACGTCCGATTGACCCCAAATTTTGCACACATGTCATATTCAAGCCTACGAACCTACTCCAACTTCTGGAATTGGAATTCAACTCCGATATCAAAAAGTCCACTACCGGTCAAAATCTCCAAAAATTCGACATTCGCCATTTCAAGCTTAAATAAGCTACAGACCTCCAAAACACTATCCGGACATGCCCCTAAGTCCAAAATCACCCAACGGAGCTAACAGAACCAACAGAACTCTATTCCGGAGTCGTATTCATACAGTTCCGACTACGGTCCAAATCCTAAGGCTTAAACCTCCATTTAGGGACTAAGTGTCCCAAAACACTCCAAAAACCAAAACGAAACCTCCCGGCAAGTCACAATAGCAGAAATAGATATGGGAGAAGCAGTTAATAGGGGATCGGGGCTATAACTCTCAAAATGACCGACCGGGTCATTACAACTATATAGTAGACAATTTAATGTATGGAGTCTTAGCTCATGCACAGAAGATTAAATTGTCGGTTCTCATAATTATTAAACTATGTTCACAATCAAAGATATTATTGGGCAAAATATCTTGATAATTGTAGCACAAGATTATAGTATAATTTGTCTTGATTATGAGAGTGGTTTTACTCTGACTTCTTGTGCTAGTATACTTAGTGTATATTGAACAGACCAAGTAGAGAAAAGATGTTTTTGTACTGAATATATATACAACATTTTCTCTAATTCATTAAATGAGATTATACTCCTAATCTTGATATAATTATTATGATCAATGTGATTTATTTATTGTTTTGATTTATCAAAAGGTACAACTCTATTCAGAGTTAGTGTATGCCTAATAGATTGGGCAATAACGAATAACATTTATGAAATAATAATTAGTTAATAGAATCCATGACTCAGTTTTGAGTTTGATGATACCCCTTTATGTAAGCTTATAAGTTTTCATGTGAAAACCCGGCAGGTGGATTTTGCATCCGTCACATGAAATAGTATAAGCGGAATTATATAAGATTTAATTAGTTGATTAAATTAAATTGTTAGTGATTTAATTTAATTAACTAGTATTTGTGATCTTAATATGGGGAGTTAAAATAAGTGTTAGTGAATTTTTGAAATTAATATTTAGGAGTTCAATTGCAGTTTTTAGTGGAATAAACTGTAATTAATTATAGTAGGAATTAATTAATCCAAATTTTCTAATTATGCAATAATTGGTAGCCTCTTACTATTTCTGTGGTCCCTGCTATACCTAGTAAAACCTAGACTGACTTGGGTAAAAGAAGAGACTTGGGAGAAAAGTCATCCTGTAGAGTTAGAGTAGACTTCTACTTGCACAAGCAGAATCCTACACGTTTTTGGAGCCTTCTTTGGCTGAAAAACGAGTCTACATAAGGAAGACGTTTTTCACCCAATGACTTACTTTTAGAGTTGTATTGTTCTTGCCTACTCAAATCAAATTCGCCCTAGGTCTTACTAGGACTATAGCAGAAGACTGCAGCCCTGGATTATTGCTCTGAGGAGGACTTGTGAAACATTTTTAAGAGGTTAGTGGTTTCTAATCTCGTAATTATATCATTATCTAGTTTACATATATGTGATGCCTGAATTGAATGCTTGTTTCTGCTTCGCATGTTCTAACAGTTATGTGTGATTTGAGGCCTCGAGTAGATCCGTGTTATTTTTCTGGGAATTGTTGCCATATTCGGACAGGGTCCCGAGGGGCTCGGTTGAGTCGCAAATGAGTTTTAGATTATTTCGGATGGATTTTGTATACTGATTGTTGGTGTCTCTGCAGAGCATCGTGATCGCAGAACTAGGCTTGCGATCACGTAGAGGAAATTTTGACTAAAATTTTTATCTCATTGCATTCGCGAGTATTAAGTTGCGTTCGTGGAGACTGTGGAACTTGAGCTTAGCATTCGCAGTGGTGAGGTCGCGTTCGCACTGGTAAGCTGAGAGCTGCAGGATCCTTCTTCGCATCTGTGAGACGCGTGTCACGTTCGCGTAGTGTGGCGTCTGTGGGAATCATGTTCGCATGGATAGTGTTGCGAATGCGTAAGGCATTTTATGGCAGTGCATTTTTTTTGTTGATCGCGAACACAATGGTTCGTCCGCGTTCGCGAAGAATGTACCTGGAGTAATGTATAATATACTCTATTTCAAAGGCATTGCTTATTTCTTCACATTTTGAGTTGGGGAGCTCGGATTTAGGTTATTTTGGAAGCAATTTTTATCACATGGATTGGGGTAAGTGTTTTCTACTCGGTTTTAATTATATTCCGTGATTCCATCTTCGATTTTGGCATTTGATTGATGATTTCAAAAGAGAAATTGGGGATTTTTGTCTAAACATTTCTTAATTGAATATTTGATATTTAAAGATCGATTTCGGGTCGTATTTGAGTAAAATTAGTATGATTGGATTCACATTTGAATGAGTTATCAGAATTTGTGAGTTTTGTAGGATTCCGAGGTACGGGCCCAGGTTTGACTTTTGGTTGACTTTGAGCTTTTGATTAAAGATTCAACCTTTATCGATTGAGTTTGTTTCCTTTGGCATTATTTGATGTTTTTATGTTTCTTTCGGCTAGTTTCGAGTCGTTCGGAGGTCAATGTATGCGAGATGGCGCTTAAAGAGTATTGTTCATCTTGCTCGGTATTGGATTTGGCTTGTTCGAGGTAAGTAACATATCTAAACTTGGATTTGAGAGTATTTAACCCAAGGAACTATGTTATATGAGAGGTGTTGGGGCGACACACATGCTAGGTGATGGGCACAGGTGCGTGCACCGAGGTATTCATGATACGGGTAGTTCTTAGGCTATTATATGCCTTGTTTTGTGATCATGCTTCTTTGATATCATATTTTCTCCATTCATGTGACTACATGGGATATTATTCATGCTAGAAATCATGCCTAGTCTACCTGTTCAATTGTTTGAGACATGATAGGGCTATTTTTGCCATGTTGAGCTATTTGCCTTAGTCGTAATCATAATGTACAGTCACGCTCGTTACATCCGTATGTTATATCTTGGTTTTTGAGCACTTTTGATATGCCATCTCATATGTTACTGGTGTCCTGGTACGTGACATGTGTTTGAACTATTTTTGAGACATATTGTGTTATTCCGTGTTTTAATTGGATTGTGTTTCTGTGAGGTATCTACATATTGAAATTCGAACGGTTTGTTGATTGATGTGGGCCATAGAGCCATATTAATTTGGGTATTTGGATCGGGTTGCACGCTGCAACGGTTATATTGATATTGAGGTGACACATATGCCACACCCCGCATTGGGCTAAGTTATAATGATTTGAGGCTACGTGTGCACCATGACCTACTATTGGGCTAAGTGATTATGATTAGTGCTTGGGTAGGATCCGAACCTCCAGAGTCTGACATGCCAGTAGCGGTATCAGGCACAATGTTATATACATGTGCTCGATGATGGGAAGGTATGTCAGGCACTCGTATAGTGCTAAGTATGGTTATTTTGATGGATCCACGGTTATGAAACATGCTTTTAAGCCTGGCACCTGGAGTGTTCTATGACTGTGTGTACTTAATGAGTTCACTGTGAAATTGATTACTTGACATGTATATTTGACATGTAGGCATTGAGATGTACCTTCCTCATGCTAGATAGTGACATGACATCTGATTACTTGAAATGTATATTTGACATGTAGGCATAGAGATGTACCTTCCTCGTGTTAGATAGTGATATGTCATTTGATTACACGACATGTATATTTGACATGTAGGCGTAGAGATGCATTTTTCTCATGCTAACTGGTAAATGAAAAGTCTTATCTGAGGTTGTAAATTGGGAAAAACACAGTTCTTTTGATAAACTCATGTTTAATTGATTTCAGTGGTAAGATTTATACTGGGGCTATTATACTTCAAAAACATGTCTACATTTCCGTATTTGTGAACGAGCTGGGCATTACATCTCCTGAGTTATATACCTTTATTGTCTTCTCTATACTATTATGAACTGTTATTGGCTATTGATGTTGGACTCTGATTGTCTTACGATCTTGTCACTACTTTCAGCCTAAGATTATGTTTGTTACTTATTGAGTACATGTGGTCGGTTATACTCATATTACACTTCTGCACTTTGCCTGCAGATCTTGGAGCTGATGTTGTTGTGTACGGCGGGAGATGGCATGGAAGATGTACATGTATTTCGGTCATAGCTGCCACTTGTCTTTGGTAGCTTTAGATTTGCAGATCTGTTTATGTATATTCCGAGCAGATGATGTATTTATTTCGTACCAGCTTCGTAAATTCTAAGTCTTAGAAGCTCATGATTTGTATTACTAGTCCTTGAGTTATTATATAAAAGTTCATTTAATTTATCATTGATTTTTTTATTAATCTCATTTGGATTGTGTTGACTATTAGTTGGCTTAACTAGCTGGTTGGGTAGGTGCCATCACGGCTGGTTAGATTTTGGGTCGTGACAAGTTGGTATCAAAACTCTAGGTTCGTAGGTTCTATGAGTCATGAGCAAATGTCTAATAGAGTCTTGAGGATTGGTATGATGACGTTCATACCTATCTTTGAGAGACTACTGGGCATCTAGGATAAAATTCCCATCTTTCTTTAATTATCATGCGTCATTGATTCAGCTTGAAGTGTATCTCTTTGAATTCCTTCCACTAGTATATTATGTGAGTGCTCGGTATTAGATGTGCATCGGCGACTTGTGATTTTCATGGATGAGGTGCAAGATGTGTTTTCTGTGTTTTGGTGATGGGCCATTCTGGAGGACTTGATACCAAGTTTAGACCGCAGCTTAGGCTCGATAGTTTCAGTTATGTAAGCATGTGTTTTTGGACTTATATGTCTAGTACTGTCCTTAGGAGTGGGATTTATTGCTTGGTGAGTGATTGTATAGCTATATGATGAGTATGATGTGACTGCGAGATGTGTTCAGATGGCTGGGACTTGATGAGAAGAGTTGCTTGAGATGTGTAAAGGACTATTGGGTGCTTGATTTCTGTCTTGATATGTTATACAGTCTCGAGTTATGAGTGTGTTGAGGGATCTTTCATGTTGTTCATTGTGGGAGGAAGTAGATTCTTATGTTTTGTTGACGAGCTTAGACTCGGGAAGATTTAGTGAATGCATAGTGGTTGTGACTTTGGTAGGGCATAAGGAGATGCTAGTTTGAGGCTAAACATGTGGGTTATCTCCTGCGGGATGTTCTGAGGTTGTGTGATTCTTATGATGATTATATGGAGAGTTTCTTTCTACCAGTGAGTTATATGTGTTGCAATTTGACTTTAGATCGCTTGAGGAAGTTGACTCGACTGTCACGAGGATGAATGTGAGGTTAGTAGGTGATTTGAGGCATTTTATGATTTGTGTTACATGAGATTATGAAGGATTTAGTTGAATTACAGTGCGGGATTATGGCAGTAATAGAGCAAGGGTATTGTGGGTTATCGGATATTTTGTTCTATGGCTTCGAGCCAAGTAGGGGGAATCTGCTATCAACGATATAATTGCTTGGTTATGTGTTATATTAGTTTTTGTCTAAGGCATACTTGTGGATCAGTTATAACTTGAAGACGTTGATTTCAAGGAAGACTCAAGTAAGGAAATTTCTAGATGCATGATGTATTACACTCTGCGGATATATGGAAATCTTGAAATTTTTTGGGTTTGTTATTTGTGGTGGAGGTAGTGTGCATGGAGTAGGGATTCACTTGGTGGCTTAGAGATGTGTAGTACTTCTTTAGGTGTTTGGGTGCTAATGGAGCACAGGTCGTTCGGCTCGTTTTGGCAGTGCATTTGAGATTATAGTAGGGTGGATGACTCCCGAGAAAGTTCCAATGATTTCATGATTCATATGTGGTATTTGAGGAATTTTCAAATTTGTAAATGGCTAAGATCTGAGATTTTCATTGGATGGTGTCAATACTTGTGGTATTTCTATATCATTATGGATTTTACATTTCAGTATTGTAAAGTAAAGAAAACATTTTCAAATTCACATAAACTCTCTTCACAGTGGGTATCTCGGATGCGGTATTTTTGGATACTTAAGAGTGAACACAATGGCTTATGGGTTTTAGGGCGATGTAGTTTCATGCTAGGACCTCTTGTGGTGAGGGTTGGGCTAAGTATCTTAGTGTAATGGCAATGAGGAGTGTTATCTTGAAGGCAAGTCGCGAGGAACTCGAAGAAATAGGTCAGTCGGGTAGTGGTTTAGATCGGCATAGTAATGGAAATGATCGATTCCTTGGGTTCTCTTGGTGTAGTTTGATGTGGTTTTACCAGTGTTTTATGGCAATACTCTTGGGTTTTGGCAATCTGTGTAACTTGGTTGAGTTAAAGGGACTTAGTTATGATGGCTTGGTTATGTGCATATGGGTTTGGAAGAGTTATCGACGGTGTCGACCCCGGCTTGAGATGGATATTTTCTACAGGTATATGGGGTATGTCACGTGTTGTGATTATCTCGCAGATAGGGTCTAGTGGTAGGTTTCTGGCTGATGGAGTATGTATCATGCTGGTGCTTTAGAGTTGTTAGTGAGATTCTCGTAATTTTCTTATGATGGCATGATAGATGCGGTGCGACGTGTGGGATTGAGGTTTTCATGTACAAGGTTGCAATTCAGTTTTGAAGGAAAGGTCATGAATTTCAGACAGCATGGACTCTCAGATGTTTAGAAGGACGCGGGCACTATCTGGTATCACCTGAGAAGAGTGCGCATTTTAGAAGGCACCTTGTGCTTTGACTTACAGATGCTTCATTGGTATTGCGATACTCACTTGGTTGATCGACTGTTGATTTTAGATTTTTCTATGTGGCTCGAAAGAATTATGGAAGTATTTTTCGTGGAATGATTATGTATGAAGCATGTGTTGGTCATTAGAGTGGTTGAGTTGGGATCATATATGGTGATTCATGTATTTTAGGGATTTAGAGCCTGGGAGTTCTCAGAGGCAAATTGTTCCTTGGTTGCGGCCGCTGAAGGTATGGTCAAAGTTAGACAACTAATAGTATGTGTTATAGTTAGGTTATTGTGGACTTTTGGAGGGTTATTTATCTATTTATGGATGATCGGAGTTGATTTAGGGGCCCATTGGTAGGTCTGATGAGGATATGTATTCTACACCGGATCGGATTTGTTGACTCAGCATGGCAATTGTTGAGGGGTGGATCATTCGGTTGGATTTGATCTTATTCGTGCTTGTTATGTTCCATGTGTTACTCTTCTATGCTACGATTTGTTGTGATCTGTTGGTTATTGGCACATATGATGTGTTTCTGTTTGGGTCTTTTGGCAGAATTCGAGCAAGATGTTCTTGGGGTGATGAATTGTTGGTTGCGCCATGGTTATAGTTTTTCCTATTTGTGGTATATAGTGCTATCCGTTTCTGCATGGTTATGGTCATGATCTTCGTGTGTTGTTTATTTGCATATGATTGTTGATTTCGAGCATTATGGCTCGAGGTATTTCATGTGGACCGGTGTTTGAATTGGGACACGCATCGCGGCAGAGTTATTTAGGGATATAATCTCTTGCATTGATTTCGTGTGTTTTGGTTCTCCTTTGGATGATGGGTTCCTAGCATTGCGCTTGTGGTGGTATCTGTTGAGATTGCAAGACAGTTTTCTCATTTGAGTCATTTTCCATTTTGGGGTACATATAAGTGTCGCTTATTGGTGCATGGATTGCACGGTTTGTGTCTTAGGTAGTATTGGTGTGGAACGTCAGTAAAGTATCTTGTACTGATGAGATGAGGTCATTGGACCTGGAACGAGTGCTATCGGATTTGATTACAATATGTTTGGAAGAATAATGCCATTAGTCAGCTCAGAATTTGGCTATGGTTCTCATCGGGTGGGGGAGCCCCACGAGTTGATGATCTAATGAGTGGTTATGAGTTCATGCGTGTTTCTTTCATCGTTGGCAGCGTACGAAGGTTTTGGACAAGGTTTTATTTGATATGAGATTTGTTACTAATACCGGATTTGTTATTGAGCAGCTATGGTGATCGAAAGTTATTACCATGAGCATTTAAGTTATGTGGTATACCATGTGATTTCATCTTCGGTTATGGTTTTGACTTTGATACACGCTTCTTCAGACTTATACAATGTATGGATGTGAGAATTGGGTTTTTGGACTAAGGTTAAAGGAAGAATCTCCGATTATGTTGAGTTGATGGACTTTCATGGATTGGGGTGACGTGGGATCACCCCCGGGTATGTTCATGGAAAGTTTACATAGTGATTAGATAGCTTTGGAACGACTCTTAGCACATTCGAAGACGAACACATGTTTAGGTGGAGGAAAATGTAACGACCTAACCGGTCGATTTGAGAATTTGCATTCTGTTCAGCAGTTAGAAGTCTTGAGTAGCTTCATATGATGTATTATAACTTGTCTGAAACGTTGGCTTTGGTTTTCAGGAGATTCGGGACTGATTTGGAAGAATGATTCTCAACTGGGAAGCTTTAAGTTAAAAGAGTAGACCAAGTTTGACTTTTATGTAATTTACCTCGGATTGGAGTTTTGAAGGTTCGGTTAGACCGGAGAGTGATTTTGGACTTGGACGTATGTCCGGATTTGCATTTGGATATTTCTAGAAGGTTTCGGTACTATTTGGCGAAAGTTGGCAATTTTAAGGCTTGGAAAGTTCATAAGTTTGATCGGGAGTTGAATTTGATATTATCTAGTCCGGATTGTTGTTTCAGAAGTTGGAGTAGGTTCGTTATGTCATTTGAAACTTCTGTGCCAAATTTGAGGTCATTCCGAGTTAATTTGATATGGTTCGGCACGCGTTTTGGAAGTTAAAAGTTCAAAAGTTCATAAATATTGATTTGAGGTATGATTCTTGGTGTTGATGTTGTTATGTGTGATTTGTGTAATGACCCGATCGGTCATTTTGTATAGCTGCACCCCATTACCCCTTTAGATTGGTTAGTGTTGTTTTGCCTAAATTTGGCAATTTGAAATTGAAACGTTTGACCGTAGGTTGACTTTTAGCTATCGAGTCCGAAATATGATTTTGGGTCTTGGAATAGGTCCGTTATGCTATTTAGAACTTATCTGCAAAATTTGGTATCATTTGGAGTTGATTTGGTAGGATTCAGACATTTAGTTGTAATTCTAGAGATTTTTGAACTTTACTTTAAAATTTATGCATTGTAGTGTTCGATTCGTAGTTTTAGATGTTATTTTTGCGTTTTGATCATGCGAGCGAGTTCATATGATGTTTTTAGACTTGTGTGGGCATTTGGTTTGGATCCCCAAGGGCTCGAATGAGTTTCGGACATGTATCAAAATGGTTTTGAACTGAAAATGAGTTGCCGGTGTTGCTGGTGCTCAGTTATCGCAATTGCAAGCACCTGCCTTGCCATTGAGAAGGTGACAGTGGGGGCTCAGATGTCACAATTGCGACTACACCTTCGCATTTGCGAAGTCAGCAGGAGTTTAGCTAGGTTCGTATTTGCAAACAATGGCTTGCTTTTGCGATTATGTCCAGCTTCGCAATTGCGAAGCCTCTTGTCACAATTGCTATGATGCATGAGGCTGTTTTCATCTACAAACTTTGGAGAGGGAATTTTCATCTACAAACTTTGGATAGGTGATTCTAATCTATTTCTAATCATATTCCATCAATATATCTTAGATTGTAACATCAAAATCATTTGAATCAAAGTGCAAATTTGTGATATTCTATCAGGTTTTTGAAAAATAAGAATTTGAGTTTTGAGAGTCGATTTGGACTCGAATTTTGAAACTAATCACATATATGAACTTGTGGTGTCATGGGTAGTCGGAATCTACCATAAAACTCAGATTTTGACCGGGCGGGTCCCAGGTTGACTTTTATTGACTTTTTGGAAAAAGTGTAATGATCTTAGCTTTGTCTATTGTAATTGATTTCTCTTGCATTGTTTGATGATAATAAGTCGATTTTGGTTAGATCTGAGCCGTGTGGAGGCGAATTTTAGGGAAAAAGCTATTTCAAAGAGTTGAATTGGCCTAGTTGAGGTAAGTATCTTGCCTAACTTTGTGTGCGGGAACTACCCCTTAGGATTGGTATTGATTGATTCATTTGTGCTATGTGAAAGCCGTGTACGCAAGGTCGCGAGTGGGTACACGGGTTGTATGTGGTAGTTGACCAGTTTAGCTACTTAGACTATTTCCATGCTTTAATTGAAATGTCATATCATGTTCTAAATTCTCATAGTCAATCTATTTCTACTTCTGTTAGTCTATCCTTACATGCCTTAAATGTTTAACACTTGTTCTACATCCTACTTGATAAATTGCTCTCATGCTTTAGTTGAACTTGTCGCCCCTTTTATTTTTTACATGTTATCTCTTTCATTGTTTATTATTATTACTTGAAGTCATTGTATGTGTTATCTCTTTCATTGTTGATTATCATTATTTGAATTCATTGTTACAAGTTATCTCTTTCGTTGCTATTATCCTTATTTGAAGTCATGTTATCTCTTCCATTGTGTGTTATTCGTATTTAGTTCATGGTACCACATTATTTTTCTCATTGTTGAGTTATTGGTGTTGAAGTTGTGAAAGCCGTGTAACTTTGAGGAGAAGTTCTCAATTGTTGAGATATCTTTATTGTTGAGAATTTTACATTAATTTTTATTGTTGATATTCTTGTACACGTTATTGTGAAGCCATGAGATATTATTGTGGAAACATTGATATTTTTGATTGTTGGCAAGTTGTGATATATGGGCACTTGTGGTGCGAGTTTTTATTGTGATGTGATATTAACGCTCATACAGCGGTATAAGGCTAGGGGTTAATATGCATACGGCGGCATAAGATGGGACTTATGTGCGTGTTTCTTATAAGGGAATTACGTGAAGCCACACGGCGTCAAAAGGTGGGCTAAAATGCGTGTAGCTATTTCGGAAAAACTATTTTCAAAACTTATTTAAATATAAGTCTCATGCGGCGGTATACGGAATGATTGTTATTGAGATGTGAAGTGTGATACGAGGCTGTACCTCGGTTGTGATTCTTATTGTACAGGAGGCGGTACCTCGTTGTGATTATTGTTGTTTATCTCATGTGTTAAAGAATTTTGGTGGGAACATTTCTTGTTGTTTGTTCTTCCTTGTTCTACCAATCATTGTCCGTATATGATTATTGTGGTTCCCTTTAATCGATTTCTTTATGTTATTTCCATGCTTACAATTCCGGTGTTAGTTTATGCTATTGACTTGTTTCATATCAATTATTTCTCCACCTTCCATTATTTATCCTTATTATGTTTTCATACCATTTATTTATATCCTAGTTGGTGTCTTGACCTAGCCTCATCACTACTCTACCGCGGTTAGGCTTGATACTTACTGGGTACCGTTGTGGTTTACTCATACTACGCTTCTGCACATCTTTTGTGCAAATCCAGGTATGTCTACCCGTGCCGGACACTAGAGTTGATTTGAGTTGTTGTTCTTGGAGACTTCAAGGTATACCTGCTGCACGCCCACAGACCTCGGAGTCACCTTCCTTTTTCTTTACTTCCTGTTGTATTTTCATTCACACAGTGATGTAGTATGCATTTTAGCTTACTCTGTAGAGCTTATGACTCAGTTCCACCGGTTTTGGAAAGTGTATTGTTGAGATTCTATTTTGGGAGATTATACGATTTTATTAGTCTTGTTTTAGTAATTCTGTTAATTATTTCTGTCAAACTATTATCGAATGTTAGGCTTACCTAGTCGTAGAGACTAGGTGCTATCATGACATCCTACTGAGGAAAAATAGGGTCGTGGCAATTTGAGACCTCGCGTAGGTCTGTGTTATGTTTTGAGACTTGTTGGCATATTTGGACAAGGTCCCTAGGGGCTCGGGTGATTTTCGGATCATTTCGGATGGATTTTGTATTTCTGATTACTGGTGTCTCTGCAGAGCATCGTGATCGCGGAGCTAGGCTCGCAATCGCATTGAGGAAATTTGGACTGGGCTGTTTATCTCATTGCATTCGCGAGTATTAAGTCATGTTTGCAGAGACTGTGGAACTTGAGCTTCGCGTTCGCATTAGTGAGGTCGCATTCGCGCTAGTAAGCTGGGAGCTGGAGGATCCTTCTTCGCGTCTGCGAGACGCGTGTCGCATTCAAGTAGTGTAGCATCTGTGGGCATCGCATTCGCATGGGTAGTGTAGCGAAGGTGTAAGGCATTTTGTGGCAGTGCATTTTTGTTGTTCATCACGAACGCGATGGTTCTTGCGCATTTGCGAAGAATGCACCATGAGCAGTGTATAAAGTACTCTATTTCGAAGGCCTTGCTCATTTTATCACATTTTGGGTTGTGGAGCTCAGATTAGGGCAATTTTGGAAGATATATTCACCAGATGGATTGGGAAGTATTTTCTACTCAGTTTTGATTATATTCAGTGATTCCATCTTCGATTTTGGCATTTGATTGATGATTTAAAAAAAGAAATTGAGGGTTTTTGTCTACACTTTGCTAAATTGAATATTTGAGATTTGAACATCGATTCGGAGTCGGATTTGAGAGAAATTAGTATGGTTGGATTTGTATTCGAATGGGTTATCAGCATTTGTGAGTTTTATCAAGTTCTGAGATGCGAGCCCGGGATTGACTTTTTGGTTGACTTTGAGCGTTCGATTAATGATTTGACCTTTATCGATTGGGTTTGGCTTCTTTGATATTATTTGATATTTTTCAGTTGCTTTTGGCTAGTTTCGAGCCGTTCGGAGGTTGGTTTATACAGGATGGTGCTCTTAGAGTATTTTTTCGCTTGCTCGGTATCAGATTTGGCTTGTTCGAGGTAAGTAACATATCTAAACTTGGATTTGAGGGTATTTAATCCTAGGAACTATGTTATATGAGAGGTGTTGGGAAGACACGGGTGCTAGGTGACGGGTGCAGTTGTGTGCACCGAGGTATTCATGATACGGGTAGTTCTTAGGCTATTATATGCATTAATTGTTTTGCGATCATGCTTCTTTGATATCATATTTTCTCCATTTATGTGACTATATGGGATATTATTCATGCTATAAATCATGCCTAGGCTACTTGTTCAATTGTTTGAGACATTATAGGGCTATTTTTGCCATGCTGAGCTATTTGCCTTGGCCGTAGTCATACTATACAGTCATGATAGTTACATCTGTATGTTATATCTTGGTTTCTGAGCACTTTTGATATGTTTTCTCACATGTTATTGGTGTCCTGGTACGCGACACGAGTTTGAACTATATTTGAGACATATTGTGTTATTCCGTGATTGTAATTGGATTGTGTTTATGTAAGGTGTCTGCATATTGAGATTTTAACGGATTGTTGACTGATGTGGTCCATAAAGCCATATTGATTTGGGTATTTGTATCGTGTTGCACACTACAATGGTTATATTGATATTGAGGTGACGCATATGCCATGTCCCACACTAGGCTAAGCTTTACGAATTTGAGGCTACGCATGCACCAGATCCCACTATTAGGCTAAGTGATTATGATTAGCTCTTGGGTAGGATCTGCCCCTCCGGAGTCTGACATGCCAGCAGTGGGCGCAGGCACAATGTTATATACACGTGCTCGATGATGGGCAGTTATGCCAGGCACCCACACAGTGCTAAGTGTGGTTATTTTGATTGATCCACGGTTATGAAACGGGCTTTTGAGCTAGGCACCTTGAGTGTACTAAGACTGTGTGTAGTTAATGAGTTCACTGTGAAATTGATTACTTGACATGTAGGCATAGAGATGTACCTTCCTCATGCTAGATAGTGACGTGACATGTGATTACTTGACATGCATATTTGACATGTAGGCATAGAGGTGTCCTTTCTCGTGCTAGATAGTGACACGACATTCGATTACTTGACATGTATATTTGACATGTAGGCGAGAGATGCATTTTCCTCATGTTAACTGATAAATGAAAAGTCTTATATGAGGTATTAAATTGGGAAAAACACATTTCTTTTGATAAACTCATGTTCAATATCACGACCCTAATTCATAATAGGCTACGATTGTACCTAACGCCGCCGTTAGGCAAGCCCACAAGTGAAATTACTATTTGTTTACCCCTTTTTAACATTTTTAGAATGGAAGTTTTCCCTTTTTAAAGAACAGTTTAAACTAGACGTCATGCAACCATAACATTTATTTGAAACAAAATACCATCATAATAAGAACATCCATAGTGGTGAAAGAAAAGATAAATACAACAGTACATAAATGCTAAAGATCCCCCAAAACCCGACGTCACAAGTGCATGAACAATCTAGGAAATATACAAAACTACTACAACTACTGTATGAAAGTAATAGACATAAAAGTAAATAAGGTACAGGGAGACTCCGGTGCTGCAGTTCGTAACAAGGCAAGTAGCTCATCACTAAATCCCGGAATGATCGTCTACGCGCCCGCGTGACCACTGGTAATACCTGTCTCAGTACTTGCACATTAGTGCAGAAGTGTAGCGTGAATTCGGAAAATAACGCGTACCCAATAAGTATCTAGTCTTACCTCGAAGAAGTAGTCGAGGGGTCGACTTGACACTTACTATAGGTAAAATAATAATAATAATAATAATATAAGTGCATAAAGTAGACATGGTGAGTATATAACAAGTATCAAGGAAGTAAGTAAGAGCAACTAAAATAAATAAAATTAGGAGTCCGTATCACATTACCAACATATCATAACTGGCCGTGAAGGCGCTAAATCAATTATACCCAAACCGGAACCCGTTTCGATTATTAAGCACGAAGTTGCCGAGGCGAACCGCCCAATCCCAAAAGAATAGTGGTATTCAGTACTGCCGAGGCGAACGGCCCGATCCCATAAGAATAGTGTTATCATATTGTTGAGGCGAACGGTCCTATCCCATAAGAGTGGTGTTATCATAATGCCGAGGTGAACAACCCGATCCCATTAGAGTAGAGAAATTTACCTCGCTCGCGAAAGTACTTGCGAGATGAGAAGACATGGATTTTTCTTAATTTATTAAGTATTCCCCAATTTTCTGAAATAAGAAGCTAAGTCAATAATTCCAATTCAAATCCCCAGTTTCAGCTCTAATCAAGACAATTAATACACATGATAGGCATAAATAGTACAATTAAAAGCATGATGTGAATCTAAGTCTACTCGGATATATCATGAAATATAGCTACGTACAGACTCTCTTCACCTCATACGTACGTAGCTCTCCACACAAGTATCACACAACGACAATATGCCTAAGGGGATAAGCTCCTTCTTACAAGGTTAGGCAAGAGACTTACCTCGATCCCAATTCCTCAATCCGGCTTTCCAACCTCACTACACCCCTTCAAACGACGCCGAGGACTCCGAAACTAATCAAAAGTCATATAAACTAGTAAATATATGATCAAAAGTTCATATTTTAGCTTTTATAGTAGCTACCCAACTCAATTTGAAAGATTAATAAAATCCACCCCCGGGCCCACGTGCCGGATTCCGGAAATTTTCGAATATAATTGTTACCCATGAACTCTTGAACTCAAATATATAATTTGCTCCCATTTCCACCACCAAATTCGTGATCAAATACCAAATTTACCAAAACCCTTGGTTCTTCACAAATCCCACAAGTTTCATAAATTTTCCATGTTCAATCTATTAAAATCCGCGAATTTAACTTGAAAGTGGGTGGAGTTTACTTACCTTGTATTGTAGATGAGAATCCCCCTCTATAGTGCTCTCAAAATCTCCCAAGATCAAATAAAAATATGTGAAAAAATGGCCCAAGTCTCGGATTAAAAACCATCACTTCCCAGCGACTTCCACACCTGCGGCCACTTGATCACATCAGCGAAACCGTAGGTGAGGTCAAAAGGTCGCACCTATGATCCCCCACTGCCTCAAGCTTCCTCGTTTCTGCGGATGGGGAGCCGCTTCTGCGAACTTCTTCTGCTTCTATGGATCCACTTATGCAGTTTCCTTCCGCTTCTGCGACCCATAACCACCCAACCCAAGTCCGCATCTGCGGAGCCTCGATCACTTTTGTAGGCGCGCAAATGCGGAAAGCGCCTCGCACCCGCGACCAACCAGCTCCAGCCATGAGATGGCTGCGTTCGAGGCTTTATATGGTCAGCGATATCGTTCACCCTTTGGATGGTTTGAGCCCGGCGAGGCTAGGTTATATGGCACTAATTTAGTGAAGGATGCCTTGGAAAAGGTAAAGTTGATTCAGGAGTGACTTCGCACGGCCCTTTCCACGCAGGTGCGTTTGCACAAGATCTAAAGCCTCCTGCAGTCCCCCATGTCAAAAACATAGACTAATTCCAATCCGATTCGCACCCGAGGCCCCTTGGACCACATCCAATTACAGTAACGTATCCCACAACATAATACGGACTTGCTCGCGCGATCGAAACACCAAAATAAAATCAGATTCCATGAATCGGGCACCCAAAACGCATGAATTTAACATGAAACTCAAAAACTTCTAAAAGCACTTCCGCGCATCCTATTCCTATCAATTCAACTCGGAATGATAGTAAATTTTGCGTGCAAGTCATAAATCACCATACGAAAATATTCCCAGGCTCAGAATTCCAAACGGACCTCAATAACATCAAAGATTACTCCAAACCAAACTTAAAGAACTTGAAAAACCTTCAATGCACCTTGCGTGCAAATATTAGAGCTGATGTTACTATGTACGTTCCGCGACACCGCAGAAGCAGATAAGTTGTCGCAGGTGCGAGGAGGTCTGGGAAGTGTTTTAAAAATGAGAGTTCTGTATTTTCACCATTTTAAACATTTCAAGCTCGGTCTAAGGCGATTTCTGAGAGGATTTTTGAGAGGTTTCTTGAGGTAAGTCATTTGTGGTTAAATTTATTCAATTTTTATGTTTCCCCATTAAATTTCCCACCTAGATTGTGTTGTTTTGAGGTGTAATTTGGAGGTTTGAGGCTAGGGATTTGGAGAGTTTAAATTAGGGATTTGGGTGTCGATTTGGTGTTGGACATTGGTAGATTTGGTATGTTTAGTCTCGTGGTTGAATGGGCTTCCGAGTTTTGTGACTTTTATTGGATTCCGAGACGTGGGCCCGGGGGACGAATTTTGAGTGAACTTTTTTGACTTGTAATTAAAAGCTTAGTAATTTCACATGGAATTTGTTCCTTTAGCTCGTGTTGATTGTATCGAACTAATTGTGGCCAGATTCGAGGCATTTGGAGGTCGATTCGCGAGGCAAGGACGTGTTGGAGTAGAGATTTGCAAGGTTTGAGGTAAGTAACACTTCTAAGCTTGGTTCTGAGGGTGTGAAACCCCGAATTTTGTATTATGTGATTGGTGTTGAGGTGACGCATGTGCTAAGTGACAGGCATGTAGGCGTGCACCGTATGAATTGTAACTTGGTCGATTCCATGGAACTGAATAGTTGTTAAATCTTGTTGTTACCCGTATTTTTACCATATGCTAGATCTATTGAGTTGCCAATCATGTTAGAAACCCTGCTTAGGCTATATGATGGTACTATTGGGACCCACAGTGGTCGTACCTTGCTGCTGAACTAGTTGCCTAATCTGTCAAATTGTACTCAGTCACAGCTATTGGTTGCTTATTATGTTTCAGTCTCTGTTGTCTTTATTTGTTTAATCATATCATCATTCATGGGCTGAATATCATTATTTTGGTGAGCCCGAGAGACTGGAGAAGTTATTGGCTGAAGGCCTATTGTGAGTAGTATTTATGGGATCGGGCTACATGCCGCATCAGGTTTATTGATTCATGTCAAGATTTGGCTTATTATAGCGCTTGGACTGGATCGTCCCCTCCAGAATTTGCACATCCACAGTGGGCGCAACGCTAACAGTTATGACATTTGGGTTGGATCTGCCCTGTTTACTTGCATTTGGGTTGGATCTGCCCTAGGTTGGATCTGCCCTAGGTTGGATCTGCCCTATTATGTGTTAAAATTTGTTGTAAAATCTGAAAGCATGTCTAAGTTCTTGTTGAAAGCATGTCTAAACTTCTTGTACCTTCACTTGTAGAATACAAATATCTTAGATATCCTTGTTATATTTTCTGTAACTTTCCGTACTGTTAAATATTGAAAGTGGACTGTAATAATTGAACTCGTCACTAATTTCAGTCCAAAGATTGGATTTGTTACTTATTGATTTGTTGCTCTAGTGGTGAGTACCCTCCACTTCCAACCAAGAGGTTGTGAGTTCGAGTCACCCTAAGAGCAAGGTGGGGAGTTCTTGCAGGGAGGGAGCCGAGGGTCTATCGGAAACAGCCTCTCTACCCCAAGGTAGGGGTAAGGTCTGCGTACAAACTACTCTCCCCAGACCCCACTAGTGGGATTATACTGGGTTGTTGTTGCTATTGAGTTGGTTGTACTCACGCTATACCCTACACCTCGTGTGCAGATTCAGGTGCTTCCGGTTTCGGCGGTTGTTGATTTGCAAAGGCCAGACCTTCGGAGATCATCGAGGTAGTTGCTTGGCGTTTGCAGACCTTGACCCTTCTCCCTTATCTTTCAGTTTATTTATTCCGTTTTTACTTCTGGATAGTGTACTAAACCTTGTTAATTCGTAGATGCTCATGTACTCAGTGACACCACGGTTTTGGGAAGAATTATGTATTGAATTATGATTTTCTATCCTGTTTTAGAGATTTACCTTTATTTAAATTGTTTTAGTATCTTTCAACGTTTCTTTTAAGTGTTGGAAATATCTGAATAGTCGGCTTGCCTAGTACCATGATAGGCGCCATCACGACAGGTTGGTTTAGGGTCGTGACAGTACGGCGGGAGCTGGCATGGAAGATGTACCTGCGTTTCAGTCATAACTATCACTTGTCCTTGGTAGCTTTAGATTTGTAGATGAGTTATGCATATTCCTAGTAGATAATGTATTTATTTTGTACCAGCTTTGTAAATTTTAAGTCTTAGAAGCTAATGATTTGTACTACCAGTCTTGGGTTATTGTATAAAAGATCATTTAATTTATCATTGATTTTCTTATTAATCTCATTTGAATTGTGTTGACTGGGTTACCTAGTGGGTTGGCTTAGTTGCCATCACCGCTGGTTAGATTTTGGGTCGTGACAAATATGAGTAGTATTTTATTGACTTTTGAAAGATCGAAATGGATTGTTTACTAGACGTTTTGAGTTGATTCTCAAAGATTGAAAAATTGAAGCCTTTATTTTGCAAAAAGTGGTCATAAAATTGATAAATATGATCGAAAACTAATTAAGGAAGGTAAATTAATCTAGTCAAATAAAGAATTTGTAGAAATAAAGCTACCTTTTAGCAAATTATCTGTGTTTGGAAGCGCTCTTTCAGGAGTTATTGGGTTTTATTTTTTGTTTTGCAATTTACTTATAGAAGAGAGGTTAAATTTTTAAATCTAGTACGAAAAAAATTAAACTAAATCGAACTTATTTGTATGTTTACGAATAAAAGACTTAATATACCCGATCGAGATAACGTAAAACTAATTGAACCGACTCATCCTACCTATTCGATCTTTGTGGCTAGTAATATGTATATTGCATATATAAAATAGTGGCACCCGCAACCACTAAATCCTAGATCCGCTTCTTACTGTCAACTGTATAACATCCTCACCCCAATATCCCAAAGGCAAAATTAAAAAAAAGAAAAAAGAAAAAAAAAGGAAAATGAAGACAGGATGTTAAAGGAACTGCAATGACATAAAAAGAATTAAAAAAAATTAGATGTTTCCTATAGATAAAAGAAGTAATAAGTATCCTACTTCTTTAGATTTTGTTTTTGCTTTTTCTGTCATTTGAAGAATAATCAGTAGTCGTTTTAGTTATTTTTCAGAGTAATTGGTGCTTTATCAGGCGAGGTCCTAATGGATCTTATCTTTTCAGTGAACGAATCATTGATTTAGAAAATAATGATGAATGATAATTTCATATTAGCAACAATAAAGCCCATATGTCTCGGAAAATCTTTTCCTTATGAAAATAGACAACTAACACAAGCAAACCAGGCATTTACACAGAGAGAATACATTGTATACGGTCGAAATAGATTTCGGCCTTCCTACGTTCGATCGAGTTCGAATGGTAAGCAGCCGGAGTGGGATTTTGGGATGAGATCCGAAGACAGTACAAACGAGCCTCTAGGCCGAAGGCTGATCGAGGAGTCAGCTCGATACTTTTATCGAGCCCGTGACCAAATCGATCTGCAAGGCATTGCTTCGAGGTCGAAAATGCGCTACGCCCACCCCGAAGGTCGAACTCAAGCCAAAACCGAGGGCTCGACCCAATAACGAGTTCGAGCCAGTATCGAGTTCACAGACAAGAGTCGTTACAACCGCACTAAGGGAGAGAATCTTGGCGGGAATCGAGGAAGAGACAATTCATCATGGGTCTTCCACTATATGCTTTATTTTATTATAAATAAAGTAGTATCCCTCTATTATAAAAGGGGAATCCTTGTAAGCATAGAGACACCGAAAACACTGTAACAAAAGATCACTTCTCATATTGAAAGATATCTCCTTGTGCTTATTTTACTTTATCTTATTCATTCGTTTTGCTCACTATTCATATTCTCATAGTCAAGAATACATATATTTTTATCTCTCTATATGATTTATATCAAAATGTATCACATATCCTTAGAACCATACACAAATTTAACGTTATCTGATTTTTCGGGTAAACATACATAAGATGTCATCTTTTGAGTCTCTTTAACTACTTCCATCTTATGAATTGAAATTACAACAGAAGCACGTTCCTTCTTTAATCAATATTTTATCATTCTACTAATTGATAAATTTTAACAGGGGACTTGAATAGAACGACGGTAGGATATCCAATCCATCAAGGCATTCGTATTGAAAAACATCCCTTCTTTTAGTTAAGGTATAAAAATTGAATAAATGTAAAAACAACAATACGTGCAAATATGACATGCATGGGAAAGCCACTGACGCCTTGCTACCGGTAAAGTTGTGTATACGGGTAAAACCGAGGGTAACATATACCCTGATTTTCCGGTGGGTTGAACGAAGCGAAGACATGACTGCATAGGATCAGAATCAAAGCCAGGGACTTCTCGTACCGGGGGCAAACAGAGTGCTCACCACCGGGCCTGGCAAGACAACCTTCCCCCGACCCAGAGCGAACTCCTGAACCTCGGAAAGCACCACGAATGGTGGCGCACAACTAACAGAAAGTCGTGATATCCGCGCCCGACCGGATATCACGGCGCGAATCTCGTCCGACGTCGGTAACATATCAGTAATTGACGAGAAAGAAGAATTATTTTTACCTTTTTTAGAGTTGTACTAGGGATGAAACTTTCCTACTATATAAAGGAGAAGTATTTTCATTCAATACACATGGTAACACACATATCAAAGCAATATAAACTTGCTTCTCTGCTTTATAGTTATTAATAATACCTTGTTTTGATCATAATTTCTCATATACATTCGGCTCGGAATTGAGGGTCCGGTCGAGGGCGAAATTGTTGTTAAGCTTAAATCCGAACCTGGACCAAACGTCACAACTGGTTTGATTATTTATTTTATCTTTGATTCATTTATCTAATATTCTTGATTACTTATGTTGAATCAATCTACATATCCTTAAAATCGCGTACAAATTTAATTATTATCCATTTTAAGGGTAAATAAGTTGAGGTATCAAAATCCATTAAGAGATGATGGGTTCTAATCTCCCCGAAAGTAAGGTACTTTATTTGTATTTTTCTGTGGGATTTTGGTATAAATCCTAGTCCGATGATCCTTCAATCTTTATTAATAAATTTGACTAGCTAGATGAGGTTTTTAAATTTGTCAAGGATTTGCTAGTCAGAAATACAAGTAATTATACTAGTGGGAAGTAGAAAGTACCTGACGGGATGATCAAGATATATACAAACTTACCTGGGCAATATCATTATAAAATATAAATAGAATAATCGATCAACTCTTGCTGGTTTTGAATTTAAAAAAGAAAGACAAAATTGTATTGGTTGAAAAATTGGCATGACACGTGAATTAATGGTATAGTGACAGGAGGCATTTATATCAGGTTAATGAAGGAGAATGATGAGGTACGGTTAAAATACCTACGAGATTTATGAAAAAAGGTACCGTACCTGATAGCTGGGAAAGAAGAAAGGCACGAGATGCATGAAGACCATAAAAGGGGAAGATTCATGAACAATTATAAATATAGAAAGGAAATTAGAATTATCATTGATTATGCGCGATCACCTATTATTATCATAGCCGTCACGAGTAGTTTTAGTAACGAAAAATTAATACATTTAATGATAGTAACGGGTAGGAATTAAGTAAGGGGAACCGTTACATCTGTATATCCTTATATAAGGGCTCTTACCTTATTTTGTATGATCATCAGAATATTCACAAATATATGCAATCAGTCTATTACCTTTATATTTCTACTTGATTGAAGATTCTTGTCCACGTTTACTGGGAGAGACTATCATCATTCAATAAGATTTCTTTTCTTCATTTATCATTTCAATTATTTGTTTTATTCTCGCATTTTTGGAAAAGTGAAGTAAATTTAGTTAATAGAAACCCGATTTTCTTTAATATTGACTTTAACAATAAATATTATTTTTTGGTTAAACAAATTAGTTTTATTATTGAAAATCTAATAATCTGTTCATTTTTTATATTTTTATCTTTAGCAACAAAGCATGTCAACTGCTAATGAAATTATTCAGGCAGATGGGGAAGTCCAAGAAAGACAACAAGTTGGAACTCCACCACACCATACACCCATTGTAACCCCACCAAACTCACGTGACAATTTGCCTGAAAGGTATACTACTCGTAATGATGGGAAACGAGTTGACGAGTAGACTAACGAGCAGGATAACTTGAGGAAAATTATTGCTCAGCAAGTTGGTGAAGCTTTGTGTGCATTTGCAAATGGGTTACCTAATGCTGCGTAGACCCCTCCACCAGTAAATACGACTCTAAAAACCCTTGTTCAGGGCTTGATAATTCAGGAAGTGGATGAATACCGAATGATTCTGGAGATGGAGGATCGGGTACTCAAAATAATTCTAATTTACAAAGTTTAGTACTAACCTTGCAGAAATAGCTCAAGAAACAAATTGAGCAGATATAATAGATACATGGAGTACCACTGATAATCAAAAGAGTGGATATCGACATATATTCGAAATAGCCCTGGAAGCCAAGTGCAGCACCCTTACCAATTCCCAAAAAGTTCAAGATGGCTGATATTCCTAAATATGATGGGACCATTAACCCACGAGACCATGTTACCACATTCAACATAGGGGCTAAGGGAAATGACTTAACCAAGAAGGAAATAGAATCAGTATTGGTGAAAACATTTGGCGAAACCCTCACGAAAGGGGCATTAACATGGTATTAATATAGTATTCACTCTTACCTGGAAATTATATTGACTCTTTTGCTGAGCTTGTAGATTCCTTTATAAAGGCACATTCGAGAGCACAAAAAGTAAAAAAGAGGATGGAATATATCTTCAAAGTAAAATAGGAAAGCACAGAATTGCTCAGGGAATTCGTGGATAGATTCCAGTGGAAAATGATGTTATTACCACGTGTATCTGATAACTGGGCGGCTATGGAATTTGCAAGTAATATGAATGAAAAAACTTCAGAAGTCACAAGAAGATTAAAAGAAAGTCTGCGGGAGTTTCTTGCAACTATATGGAATGACTTGTACAACAGATACATTACAAACTTAAGAATAGAAGAAGATACGACTTCCCAGCTTAAGGTAGAAGAAAGGCCTGGATCTAGACATTCCGAGACATAAAATTAGTCTGAAAAGAGTAGGGCCAAGCCATATATGGGACATGTAGGACGTGATTTCCGATCTAAACAAGAACAGGCACGATTTGATTAAAGATTGAGACAAAAGAAAATGAGTTCTTCTTTCCGATTCAAAAGGGAGCGGGACACAGCCAGAAACAATAATTCAAACTCTCAATCAAGAATAGGAAATTATAATTTCAATGTCAGTACATCAGAATTGGTAGCTATTCTAAAAGGAATGGGTGACAAGGTGCGATGGCCGAAAGAGATGAGGTCAGCTCCCAGCAAAAGGAGCCAGGAATTTTAGTGCGAGTTTCACAATGATCATGGTCATAGAACAACATATTGCAGGCTCTTATGGGGAGAAGTTGAGTATCTATTGAAGTAAGGATATCTCAGTGATCTGTTTAGTGAAAAAGAAAAATAATCTTAAATGAAAAACAGGCAAGAACTACCAAAGCCCCCGTCACAAAAGAGAACGGTACATGTTATAACTGGGGGTGGTGAAGTTAACAGGGTAATGTACACGCAGCAAGAAAGACATCTAAAGTTACCATTACCAATGGGAAACGGGTTCGTCATGTTTTGGAAGGACACATCATAGTGTTTGACGATGAAGATACGAACGACTTGATCATCTCCCATAATGATGCACTTGTAATATCTTTACTTGTTCATGATACTAATGTTAAACGAGTTTTGATTGACCCAGGCAGGTCAGCAAATATCATCCTACTGAGAGTAGTGAACGAGATGCAAATGAATGATCAAATCATACTGAAGGCACGATCGCTGTCTGGGTTCGATAATTCAAGTGTCGTCGCGAAAGGAGAAATCATATTGGCAACATTTGTAGAAGGTGTGATCAAAGACACTAAATTCCAGGCGGTGGATGCAGACATGGCCTATAACATAATTTTAGGGAGCCCGTGGATTCATGATATGGATGCAGTCGCATCAACATTGCATTGGGTGATTAAATTCCCATCACAGTGGAGAATCCGTCAAATCAGGGGAGATCAATAAGCATCGTGAGATATCAACTCAGTTGCAATCACGAGTGCAAAATTCGAAGATGGAGATACGAAATATCAATTACAGAACTCAGTCGAGGATAATTCAGTGCTCACCTCAACTAGAAGTCCAAAAAATGAAGCGGATATAGATTTAAGGCCTGATATGATTCAAGAGCCAGAGGAAATGAGAATATCAAAATAACCATGGGAGAGCCCGAAGCTGTTATATTATCTATCCACTAGCTTGACATAAAGGTTTACATCGGAACAAACTTGAGCTTGGAAATAAAAGGTAAGTTAATTGAATTTTTATGTGTTAATGCTGATTACTTTGCTAGGTCGTATTCAGACATGACAAGTATACAACCGGAGGTAATGATTCATAAGCTGAATGAGGACCCATTACACCCACCTATCAAAAAAAAGAATAGGAAGCAAGGAACATTTGAAAATCGAGTAATCCAAGATAATGTACAAAAACTTCTAAAAATTGGTTCAATTCGAGAGGTAAAGTACCCTGACCGGTTAGGTAATACTTTAGTAGTCCCAAAAAAGAATGGGAAGTGGCGAGTTTGTATGGATTATACTGATTTAAAATTCATTTCCTTTACTGCATATTGATCAATTAATTAATTCTATTTATTTTTTTTAGATGCATATTCTGGCCATAATAAAATAAATATGGATCCTCTAGATGAGGAAAAGAATTCATTTATTATAGACAAGGGGACTTACTGCTACAAAGTTATGTTGTTCCATTTAAAAAATGCTGGAGCAAAGCACCAAAGATTAGTGAATAAAATATTTCTAGAGCATTTGGAAAAATCCATGGAGGTTTACATTGGCGATATATTGGTCAAATCAGCACAAGTAGAGGACCATTTCAAGCACTTGACTGAAACCTTCGAAATTCTCTGCAAGTATAACAGGAAGCTAAACCCGAAAAAGTGCGCCTTTGGTATCGCTTCAGGCAAAATTTTGGGATTTCTTGTTTCTAACAGGGGCATGGAAGTGAATCCCGTTCAGATCAAAGCAATTGAGAAAATACTTGATGTACTTATAAGCAAAAAAGAGGTATAGAGATTAACAAGTAGAGTAGCAGCTTTAGGAAGATTTATATGTAATTCTTAAGAAAAATGTTTTAAATTCTTTTCTATATTGAAAAAGTAAAATTAATTTGAATGGGCTGATGAGTGTCAACAAGCTTTGAAGGATTTGAAGTCATATTTATCGAAACTGCCCATGTTAGCAAAACCAAGGGACAAAGAAAGATTACTTGTTTATATAACTATATCAGAAGTGGCAGTAAGCGCGGTGCTGATACGTGAAGACAATAGTAAGCAATCTCCAATTTATTATGTTAGCAAATCCTTATTAGATGCTGAGATACTGTATCCTCATTTTGAGAAACTTGCATTAGCATTAATTATAACATCAAGAAAGTTACCACCCTATTTTCAATGTCATCCTATTTTTGTTATAACTGCTTTCCCACTAAGGAATATATTGCACAAGCAAGAGTGATCGGAGAGGTTAGCTAAATGGGACATAGAGCTTAGTGAATACGATATTATCTATCAACCTAAAACTGTCATAAAGTCTCAGGTACTAGCGGATTTCATAGCAGATTTCAGCTCAAACCTACTTCCTGAAAAATAAAGAGAGGTACGAGTGTTTTCCTGATCTAATCAGGGGGACTTGGACCTTATATACCGATGGGCATTCAAATGTAAAGGGGCAGGTTTGGTAATTATTTTAATTTCACCTTCGGAGAGAGATTATAAGACAAACAATAAAGTGTTATCCAATTAATAACAACGAGGCAGAGTATGAAGTCGTGATTGCAGGTTTAGAACTCGTGAGAGTGCTTGGGATTGAACAAATCAAAATTAAAAATAACTCGCAGCTGGTAGTAAACCAAATGCAAGGGAGTTACATGGCAAGAGAGATGTGAATGCAGCAATACCTATAAAAGGTACGAGAATTACTGAGGCAGTTCCAGACTTGGAAAGCTATCCAAATACTCAGGGAAGAAAATACATAAGCTGATGCATTTGCAAATCTGGGGTCTGTGGCTGATGTGTCAAACGTGGAAAATGCGATTGTGGTGCACTTGTTCCATTCAACCCTTGATCAAACCAAAAATAAGGTAAATTTCAAAATATAAATTGGGATTAATGAAACGACTTTCTTAATTATTTGCAGTATTGAATTTTACCTGAGGATAAGAAGAAATCCCAATTGCTACGAATGAAAGCTGCTCAGTATTTCCTGATAGAGGGAAATTTGTATCGTAAAATATTTGGAGGACCCTTAGTACAGTTCCTTGGAACATCACAAACTAAATATGTGATGAGAGAAGTGCACGAAGGATATTGTGGTAATCATGCCAGGGGAAGATTGTTGGTGAAAATACTAATAACAGCGGGGTACTATTGGCCAAACAGGTAAATTCCATAACTCAGTAAATGCCACAAAGAAGTTTAACAGATAAATGCAGCAACGACAGAAATAAATACAACCTTAGAGCAGTGTCACTCCATCACTCATCACTCGCACTCAGCACTCATCACTCGCAACACTCAACACTCTGCGCTCAATGGGGGTGTGTACAGACTCCGGAGGGGCTCCCAAAGTCCAAATGCTAAGCACGGACAACTCAGGTGCCATCATATCAATACCTGGATCCGCACGGTCAACTCACGTGCTACGCGGATAACTCACGCGCTACGGTATCAATACCTGGACCCGCACGGTCAACTTACGTGCTACGCGGATAACTCACGCGCTATGGTATTAATATCCTCACAACCAGGCCCTCGGCCTCACTCAATCATGTACCTCACTAGCCTCACCATCATCAACCAATAAGGGAACACAACCCACATCAAGTATCACGGCATATTAGAAAATAATAGAGACTGAGGTAAACATGTACAATAATTTCTATGACTGAGTACAAATAATGTGAGCATGAATAAAGCCTAAGCATGATCACTAACATGAAGGCAAACAAGTTCAACAACAAATAAACATATAACCACAGATAATAGCCATTAGGCCTCACAGCCTCACGGGACAGACCAAGTCTCAATCCCTCGCGGTGCACACCCACACGCTCATCACTTAGCGTGGGTATCACCTCCAAACAATCACGTGATGTCAAATCTCCGGGTTTATACCCTCAAAGCCAAAGTTAAAACTGTTACTTACCTTAATAGCGTAAAAATCCTATTCTGGGATGCCCTCGTCTCTAGACTCAGTCTCCAAATGCTCTGAATCTATTCACAATCAGTACAATACCATCAATATACGCTAATGGAATGAATTCCACAAGAAAAACTATCAAATTACACCAAAATCCGAAATTGGCTCAAAGCCGGCCCTCGGTCACGTCTCGAAATCCGACAATATTTATAAAACAAAAGACCTCATTCACTCACGAGTCTAACCATTCTAAATTCATCAAAATCCGACATCGTTTGATGCCTCAAATCCTTAAATTAAACTCTAAAGAATTCCAAGCCCTAACCCCCTACTTTCACTCCAAAATCCTACTGATTAATGATGAAAAAAGCCATAGATTTATGAAATTTATACCATTATGGGATAGAATCACTTATCCCAACGTTGCTCCTTGAAAACCTTCAAAAACTCGCCTCTCTCCCGAGTTTCTCAAATCCAAAAATTGAAAAATAAAGACAAAACCACGAGCTGGGGCTTTTCTTCCCAGCACAATCGCACCTGAGGCCTCTTTTTCCGCTTTTGCGTAGTCGCACCTGCGGAAATTTCCATCGCAGGTGCGGAACTCACTAAAGAGCCCATATTCTGCATAAGCGGCCCAAAGTGTGCGCCTACGCTTGCGCACCTGCGTGTTACTCTTCGCATCTGCGAAGCCAACCCAAAATCCTCCTCTCCGCATCTGCGCTCAAGGCCTTGCACCTGCGGCTTCCCCAAACGCACCAGCGACCTCGCACCTGTGACTCCTCCTTCTGCAGGTGCGGAAATAGCAGTAGCAGCATCTTCAGCTGCATTTTCCAACTTTGATAAATCCGTTAACCACCCGGAATCACCCCGAGGCCCTCGGGACCTCAACCAAAAATACCAACAAGTCATATATCAACATACAAACTAAGTCAAAACTTCAAATCAATCAAAACACCAAATTACCCTTGGATTCAAGCCTAAGAACTTTTAAATTTCCAAATTCGGAAACCAATGCCGAAACCAACCAAACCACGTCCGAATGACCTCACATTTTGCACACACATCACAAATGACACTACAAACCCACTCCAATTTCCGAAATTCCATTCCGACCTCGATATCAAATTTTTCACTGCCGACAGAAATTGCCAAATTTCCAATTTTGCCAATTCAAGTCTAATTCTACCACGGACCTCCAAATCACATTCCGAACACACTGCTAATTCCAAAATTACCTAACAGAGCTAACAGAACTATCAGAATTGAAATCCGAGATCATTTACACATAGGTCAATATCTGGTTGACTTTTCCAACTTAAGTTTCTACTTAAGAGACTAAGTGTCTCAATTCACTCTGAACCCACTCCGGTCCCGAACCAACTAACCCGATATAACATAATATAGCTGAATAACACAAAAATAAGTAGAAATGGGGAAAACGGGGCTATAACTCTCAAAACGACCGGCGGGTTCGTTACATCCTCCCCTCTTAAACATACGTTCGTCCTCGAACGAGTCTAACAGAAGAACATACCTGAAATCACAGCATCTGACGCAATAGAGTCTGGCCTGGTAGGTAGGGCATATAAACGGGCCTGACCACCCCCTGATCTGCCTCCCCCTCTCGGGTGACCCATAACTGACTGGGCTCTGCCCCTAGCTGGCTGAACTCCACCCCTAGCTGGCTGGGCGGGTGGTGGAGAAACTGGTGCTGGTGCCGTTGGCCGAGTACTCCGCTGTGGAGTCCCACCCAATAGCCTAGGGAAATATCTCGCAATGTGACCAAAATCCCTGCACTCGAAACAACCCCTCCTCTGACGAAACTGCTGCTCCTGATGCCCGAAAGAATTACCCGATGATACCAGAGCGGGCGGGGCATAATGAGAACCCTGCGCTGGCAATGCACTGAATGATGATTGACTCTGCTAAAACTGGTCCTGCTGAAACTGACCTCCCTGAGGAGCACCACTGAAACCACCATGACCACGAGGCCTCTTAGCCTCCTTCTCAGCCCTCTCCTGACCTCGAACCATCTCAATCTCTCGAGCAATATTGACAACCTCATCAACGGTAACCCCAGATACTCTCTCCCTGGTCATAAGCAATCGAAGTTGAAAACCGAGGCCATCTATAAGCCTCCTGATCCTCTCTCGGTCTGTGGGAACCAACCAGACCGCATGACGAGCTAACTCGGAGAACCACATCTCATATTGTGTAACAGATATCTTACCCTGGTGAAGCTGCTCAAACTGTCTGTGCAGCTCCTCTCTGCGGGACTCAGGTACAAACTTCTCCAAAAAGAGAATGGTGAACTGCTACCAAGTAAGGGGTGCTGCGCTAATAGGCCTACACCTCTCGTAAGTCTCCCACCATCTGAGTGCAGGCCCAGAAAACTGAAAGGTAGTGAATGAGACCCCATAAGTCTCCAGAATACCAGCAGTACAGAGTATCATCTAACACCGTTCCAAGAAGTCCTGAGCATCCTCTCTCTCTCTGTGCCACTGAAAGGTGGCGGCTGGAGTCTCCCAAACCTCTCAAACCTACGCTGATCATCCTCAGGCATAGAAGGAACCACATAATCATGTGAAGCTGCAACCGGCTGGGCTGGTGGTGCCTCTGGTGTCTGAAGTCCCTAAACAACCTGCTTAGGTGTGCGAGCGACGGGAGTCTAAGTGCCTCCCCCAGCCTGAGAAGTGGTTACGACCGCCGAGATAGAGACCGCCTGAGCAAGGCCGGTACATTCTATCAAAATCTGAGTTAGGGCCTTCTGAAGGCCTGGAACCACAATAGGCACAGGTGGTGCCTGGGCTGGTGCATCAACAACTGGAACCTAGTCCTGATTTGGGACAACCGGTGGATCTGCAGGTACTGCCCTAGCTGCTATACGGGGTGCACCTCTGCCCCTACCACGACCTCTACTGTGGCCTCGGCCTCTCGCGGCCCTGGCTGGTGGTACTGGTGGTTGGCCCTCCTGACCGGTAGCACGAGTCCTCATCATCTGTGAGAGAATGAAATATAGATGTTTAGTTACTAGAATACACAGAACGCACGATAAGAATCCAAGAATGTGAAAGTTTCGTAAAGGTTCTTCAGCCTCTCGAAGATACGTATAGACATCTCCGTACCGATCCGCAAGACTCTACTAAACCCGCTCATGACTCGTGAGACCTATGTAACCTAGGCTCTAATACCAACTTATCACGACCCAAAATCTAACCATGGTCGTGATGGCGCCTATCATGTTACAAGGTAAGCCTACTTCCCAAAATATTACTACTAAACCGATTATAAGAATTTAATAAAATATTTCCAACATTTAAATTTTTCATAAACTAAATCAACTCTAAATATAATATAGAAAAATACGGAAATGAGCCCCAAACATGGGGGTGTCACTAAGTCATGTGCGTCTAAATCTATGAGCTATGAAATGGAAACTTTCTAACTGTCAATACAGTCCAAAAGAAGAAATGATAAAAGGAGTAACAAGGTCTTGCGGACGCTAGCAACTACCTTGCAATCTCCCCAGATAGCCGGCGTGAACTCAATGATCATCGTGCTCTAACTCACCTAGATTTGCACATAAAGTGCAGGGTGTAGTATGAGTACAACCACCTCAGCAAGTAACAGAAATAACTAAGGAACTGAGCAACAATGACAAGCTAAGTAAAACAGTGCAATTATTTATATTCACAATTTAAAAATAAACAAAAATAAAGAGGTAAATTCCATAACTCAGTAAATGCCACAAAGAAGTTTAATAGATAAATGCAGCAACAGCACAAATAAATACAACCTCACAGCAGTGTCACTCCATCACTCATCACTCGCACTCAACACTCATCACTCGCAACACTCAACACTCTGCGCTCACTGGGGGTGTGTACAAATTCTGGAGGGGCTCCCAAAGCCCAAGCGCTAAGCACGGACAACTCACGTGCCATCATATGAATACTTGGATCCGCACGGTCAACTCACGTGCTATGCGGACAACTCAGACACTATGGTATCAATACCTAGACCCGCACGGTCAACTCACGTGCTACGCGGATAACTCACACGCTATGGTATTAATATCCTCACAACCAGGCCCTCGGCCTTACTCAATCATGTACCTCAATAGCCTCACCATCATCAACCAATAAGGGAACACATCCCACATCAAGTATCATGGCATATTAGAAAATAACAGAGACTGAGGTAAACATGTACAATAATTTCTATGACTGAGTACAAATAATGTGAGCATGAATATAGCCTAAGCATGATCTCTAACATGAAGGCAAACAAGTTCAACAACAAATAAACACATAACCACAGATAATAGCCATTAGGCCTCACAGCCTCACGGGACAGACCAAGTCTCAATCCCTCACGGTACACGCCTACATGCTCGTCACCTAGCGTGGGTATCACTTCCAAACAATAACGTAATGTCAAATCTCCGGGTTTATACCCTCAAAGCTAGAATTAAAACTGTTACTTACCTTAACAGCGTAAAAATCCTATTCCGGGATGCCCTCGTCTCTGGACTCGATCTCCAAATGCTCCGAATCTATTCACAATCAGTACAATACCATCAATATACGTTAATGGAATGAATTCCACAAGAAAAACTATCAAATTAGACCAAAATCTGAAATTGGCTCAAACCCGGCCCCCGGGCCCATATCTCAAAATATGACAAAATTTACAAAACTAGAAAGCTCATTCACTCATGAGTCTAGCCATACCAAATTCATCAAAATCCGACATCGTTTGGTCCCTCAAATCCTTAAATTAAACTCTTAAATTTCAAGCCCTAACCCCTTACTTTCACTCCAAAATCCTACTGATTAGTGATGAACAAAGCCATAGATTCACGAAATTTATACCATTATGGGTTAGAATCACTTACCCCAATATTTTTCCTTGAAAACCTTCAAAAAATCATCTCTGTCCCGAGTTTCTCAAATCCAAAAATTGAAAAATGAAGACAAAACCACGAGCTGGGGCTTTTCTGCCCAGCACAATCGCACTTGCGGCCACTTTTTCCACTTTTGCGTAGCCGCACCTGCGAAAATTTCCATCGCAGGTGCGGAACTCACTAAAGAGACCATATTCTGCATCTGTGGCCCAAAGCACGTGCCTGCGCTTGCACATCTGCGTGTTACTCTTCGCATCTGCGAAGCCAACCCAAAATCCTCCTCTCCGCATCTGCGCTCAAGGCCTCGCACCTGCGGGCTTGCAGATACTGCCAATTCTTCGCACCTGCGTTCCCAGCCTTGGCCTTCCATTTCCGCATATGCGGCTTCCCCAAACGCACCAGCGACCTCGCACCTGCGACTCCTCCTTCTGCAGGTGCGGAAATAGCAGTAGCAGTAGCTTCAGCTGCATTTTCCAACTTCGATAAATCTGTTAACCACCCGGAATCACCCCGAGGCCCTCGGGACCTCAACCAAAAATACTAACAAGTTATATATTAACATACAAACTTAGTCGAAACTTTGAATCACTCAAAACAACGTCAAAACACCAAATTACCCTCGTATTCAAGCCTAAGAACTTCTAAATTTCTAAATTCCGCAACCAATGCCGAAACCAAACAAACTACGTCCGAATGACCTCACATTTTGCACACACATCACAAATGACACTACAAGCCTACTCCACTGGAATTCCATTTCAACCCCGATATCAAATTTTCCACTGCTGACCGAAATCGCCAAATTTTTAATTTTGCCAATTCAAGCCTAATTCTACCACGGACCTCCAAATCACATTCCAGACGCACTCGTAAGTCCAAAATTACCTAACAGAGCTAACAGAACTATCAGAATTTAAATCCGAGATCGTTTACATATAGGTCAACATTCGGTTGACTTTTCCAACTTAAGTTTCTACTTAAAAGACTAAGTGTCTCAATTCACTCTGAACCCACTCCGGTCCCGAACCAACTAATCCGATATAATATAATATAGCTGAATGACATAAAAAGAAGTAGAAATGGGAAAAACGGGGCTATAACTATCGAAACGACCGGCCGGGTCGTTACACAGCGATATGCAAATAATATGCATCGACTATTGGAATTGCTCCATTCAATCATATCACCATGGCCATTTATGAATTGGGAGATGGATATCTTAGGTCCATTATCTAAATCCAAAGGAAAGGTACATTTTTTTGTTAATTCTAATGGATTATTTTTTAAAGTGGGTAGAAGCAGATGCCTTCAAAAAGGTACAAGAAAAGGAAGTTATAGACTTTGTTTGGAGAAATATAAAATGTCGATTTGGAGTCCCAAGGAAAATTATTTTCGATAATGGGCCACAGTTCGTAGGTACAAAGGTTATTGATTTTTTCAGAAGTTGGAAAATTAAAAGAATTACTTCAACACCTTATCATCCCGTAGCTAATGGACAAGGTGAGTCGACAAAAAAGATCATTTTCAATAATCTAAATAAGAGACTAGAAAAATCAAAAGGCAAATGGCCAGAAGTGCTACCAGGGGTACTATGGGATTTCCGAACAATAGCGAAAAATATGTACGGGAGAAACACCATTTTTGCTCGTTTATGGGACCGAGGCCTTAATTCTAGTTGGAATAGAAGAACCGAGTGATAAATTGGTAATTTACTAACTTATGTCGTCTATAATATTAGATTTTTACTATGTTTGGTTGATAAAATAGTGTATTTAATTTTGTTTACTTCTATTTTATAGGTTTTATATGATTTAGAAGTGATCGGGAAGAAACCAAGCAAAAATAAGTCAAAAAGGGGCTAAAAAGCATAAATCTGGAAATTGGTCTCAGGTATCGCAAACGCAAGCGGAAGCTCGCAATTGCAAAGTCAACCATGCCAATCAATGTTCACAAATGCGAGCAGAAGATCGCAATTGCGAAGTCAACCAAATCATGCAATGTTCGCAAATGCTAAATTAGGGTTGCAAATGCGAAGTCAAACCAGACAGACAACTTTCGCAAATGCGAAGTCCTCCATCGCAAATGCGATCTTCAGCTGAAAATCCAAGGTTTGCAAATGAGAAGGTCACGCTTCAGTTCTTGGCACTTCTGTAATTTTACATTTTTTTGGCTCCAAGCCTTTTAATACACGATCTAGCTCATTTATAAAAGATTTTTGGCAGATCTTTGGCCAGTCTCTGCACATCTGTGACATCTCTTGACTATAGAACACAAGTTTTGGAGCTAGGGTTCTTCCACACACACTTGGATCTTGAAGATTTGAAGTTTTTGGTTGAGAATTGCTTACCCATTTATGTTCATTTCTTTATTTTCTTGCTTTGTATTGTATACCTAAGTGTGTAGTATTTTTTTCAACACTTGAATCTTATGTATGGGAATATTCATATTTAAAGTGTGGATTAAATATCTTGTTGTGCTTATGTATTGAACGATTTTTATTTATTAAGAAGTGAGTTATTGTTTCTTTAATTATTCTTGTTCTTTAATGTTTCCAAAGGGATTAGCTAACGCTAGGACTCACCCATTAACTCGAATTGATTTTGGAAAAGATAATTTGGGGTTGGAAAAAATTTATTAACAAGAACTTGAGGCCTTAATGCTCACTTTATAGATTCTACCTAGGGATAGGATTGAACTACTTGTAGCCATATTCGGGTGTGCTTAATCTATTAATTGTATTAGGGATAATTCAATTAGTAAGTCTTGTTATTCTTCGGAAGAAGCTAATATAGAATTATTATCCGAGGCTAATTAACATAAACTCACTCATATTTGTAAAATCGTGAAATATATTGGATTGTTACTTGAGTGTAATTCTCAATGCATCCACGCTTGTATCTATTGAACATTTTACTTGCTTTCTAGGTTAGTTTACATTTTCGCAATTAGTTATAAATATTTTCTCAAAACCTTTCTAAGTGTTTGGCTTAGCATAATAAGTGATAATTCTCTTACATGCCTAATCGCCTATATATTGTTCTCTATGGGATTCAACCCCGACTCATAGTTGGGTAAATTATATTGCATGCGACCATGTTCATTTACTTTTCCGTAGTGGATTTGGACGTCATAAAAATTGGCGTCGTTGCCATTTTGAGGGAAACATCTGAGGGACCCTCCGTATGCATTTCAAAGAAAGAATTTCAAAAGTATCTTGATGGTCAGAAGAAGCAGGGGGATCCCCTTAAGAGGCTGGAGAAAGCGTACACTGATTTGGCCACGATGCACAGTACTTTGAGTACTTCTCATGCCAAGCTGGCAATTGCACACAGTAGGCTAAAGAAGAGGGAGAAGAAGAGAGATAAATTCTTCACCCGCATGTGGAAGAGTACGAAGGGGCTATGGAAAGTTCAAAAGCCTCAAGAGTCAGTGCCATCGACCGAGCCGGATGATGATGATGATGCTCTAGTTCATTGATCCGAGGAAGAGGAAGAGGAGGATGATGAGACTGAGTCTGACAGCAAGGAGAATACTTGATGCAGTATTCAGGGAGCACTTTCAACCATTTTACTCTTTTTTGTTTAGTTGCATTAAGGACATTGCAACATTTCTAGTTGGGGGTGACTTCTTGTATAACTGTTGATATGGTAGATTGATATTTTGTTTTCATGTGATGTGTTATAATAGTATGTTTCCTAGCTTCTTGAATTTTTGTTTTTATATATAGTATGTTTTATTGACTTGATGTTTATTAGCTTCTTGATTTCTTTTATAAATAGTATGTTTAAATTTTTTGGCAATATCCTTGGTTTTTTTTGTACCACGGTTCTTTTTCCGAGGATGCCAATTTTCTTTTTGAATCGGGTAATTTTTGATAAATTTTTGTGTCACCTTTTCCCGATGATGGATAGCTAGGCGACTTTCTTAAGGAATTAGTCTTGTAGTTTAGATATAGTTTTTGTTAATTTAGGAAGAATAAGTGGTTTAAGTTGGGGTTTGTGCCCATTGACCAATTTGTGGCTTGCTTGGTACCAACATGATTTAAACCTCGGCATATGAATTCTTGATCTTTGAAAAAGATAAATGATTGAAGTAAAGATTATTGTCATGACTTTTAGACTCAATATTTGGCTCTTTGATTCATTAAATAGTCTCTTAGGCTATATGTGACTTCTTTGAGTTCATTAGTTTCAATGGGATTTTGGATTTGTATTCTACTCAAGTTTTCATGTGCCATGTGTGGTGAGATTTATTGTGAGTTATTTTTTTATTATTTGTAGTCTAGAACTTATCCAGAATGTGCTTCAAGGTAAAATTCTAGACTAACTTGGTTTGAAAAATGATGTTAGGCCTTCCTTGGACCGTTATTATGCCTTAAATCCTACCCTTGCATATTTTCCCTAGTCAACCCTATTTGAGCCTTTAAACTTTTTGTTTGGCAACCACGTTACAAGCTTTAACCCTTCAGTCTTTATTAATCTATCTTTTGGCATCCCACCTCCCTAAGTACTATGAAAGTGTAGACATAGGCTAAAAGCCTACGTTTGGGGGTGAAGGTTAGAAAAGTTGTGATATGAAAGTTGTTTAAAAGGTGAAAGGTAATAATAAAAAATAAAAATAAAATAGTGGGAACCTTCCTTGATTTTTGAAAAAAAATGAGTAAGAAAGAAGAAAAACGAAGGAAAAATAAGGAGTTGTGAATAAAGGGAAGATTTGGTATGGAATAAAAAGTGAAGAAAGGATGGAAAAGTTTTTGAAGGAAGTGTGCTTTAATTGTTGCAAATTGTAGTGCTTAGGAAGGTTTTGAGTCTCTCTTATCCAAATTGTGCCCTACCTTACCCAAAGACCTACACTACAATCCTTTAAGTCCTACTTGATTTTGAACCAAGTGTGTCTACATTAGTGGAGAAATACATGAAGGGTAATCCTATGGCACTACTTATGTGCATTTGAATATCTTTGTGAGAGAAAGAGAGTTAATTCTTTCCATTTGATATCTCATTTGTGTTTTGAATTGCAATTTATGAGTATGGGATTCTCTCTTAAGTGTGAGGGTACATGAAATTTAAGTTGTGAATTATATCCCATTTTCAATTGGGAGGAATAAACAAGGGAAAGTTATTAGTGATCTCCATCGCAAATGCGATCTTCAACAGAAAATCCAAGGTTTGCAATTGCAAACATTCCTTCGTAAATGCGAAAATCGCGCTTCAGTTCTCGGCAGTTCTGTAATTTTATATTTTTTTGGCTCCAAGCCCTTTAATACACGACCTAGCTCATTGGTAAAAGATCTACATTCTCTGCACATTTTTGACATATCTTGACTAGAGAACACAAGTTTTAGAGCTAGGGTTCTTGCACACACACTTGGATCTTGAAGATTTAAAACTTTTGGTTGAGAATTTCTTGCCCATTTATATTCATTTCTTCATTTCCTTGATTTATATTGTATATCTAAGTGTATAGCATTTTTTTCTACACTTGAATCTTGTTTATGGAAATATTCATATTTAAAGTGAGGATTAAATATCTTGTTGTGCTTATGTATTGAACGATTTTTATTTATTATGAATTGAGTTATTGTTTCATTAATTATTCTTGTTCTTTGATATTTCCAAAGGGATTAGGTAACCCTAGGACTCGCCCATTAACTTCGAATTGATTTTGGAAAAGATAATTTGGGGTTGGGAAAGATTAATTTACAAGAACTTGAGGCGTTAACCCTCACTTTACAGATTCTAACTAGGGATAGGATTTGACTACTTGTAGCTATATTCGGTTGTGCTTAATCTCTTAATTGTTTTAGGGATAATTCAATTAGGAAGTCTTGTTAGTCTTCGGAAGAAGCTAATATAGAATTATTACCCGAGGCTAATTAACATAAACTCGTTCATATTTGTAAAATAGTAAAATACATTGGATCGTTACTTGAGTGTAATTCCTAATGCATCCATGCTTGTAGCCATTGATCATTTTACTTGCTTTCTAGTTTAGTTTACATTTTTTCAATTAGTTATAAATATTTTTTCAAAATATTTCTAAGTGTTTGGCTTGGCATAATAAGTGATAATTCTCTTACATGCCTAATCGCCTATATATTGTTCTCTGTGGCATTCGACCCCGACTCATAGTTGGATAAATTATATTGCATGCAACCATGTCCATTTACGTTTTAGTTGTGGATTTGGACGTCATCACTGAGTACAAGGTGCACACATGCAAAGAAAGCATCAAACGAGGAAGAACATCGTACAAATTAAGATTTGACAGAAGAGAGAAGGGAGGCAGCTTTAGTTCGGATGGGAGCACAAAACAAGAGGATCAAACGATATTACAACAGGAAAGCAAACCTAAGATATTTTAAGATTGGGATCTTTGTCCTCAAAAAAGTATTTCAATCAACAAGGGCGGCAAATTCAAGAAAGCTGAGCCTAAATAGGGAAGACTCGTATCGAGTTAAAGGTATTTCTGGAAAAGGATCGTATGAGTTGGAAACTATGGACGGCAAGGTGTTACCATCCCATTGGAGTGCAATTCACTTGAAGAAGTATTACTTCTGAAGAAGCTAGTACCCACGGTCAGGTATCATAAACGTTTATTTTTTACTTTATTCATTTATGCTTTACTGACCATTTTATATGATAGGCAAAAATCTAGCCCGTACCAGATGATGATATTAGACCCTAAAGACACGCGAAATACTTAATTATTTTCGGTCTAGGTTAAAACAATTATGATGAGAAAGGTTAAGCAATCATCATTTAAAAAGTTACCTCTGAGTCCCTTGTGTATTTTCTTTTTCAGGGAAAGGACCAAAGTAAAGAGTTGATCCGGTGTTCAAGATTTCATGATTTAATGCTCAAACACTGGGGAGACTATGTATATGGGGAAGTACACAAAAGAATAGGATGTACACCATAAATGCATAGCTTAGCCAAAGGAAAAACCTTGAAGAAAATGTCAAATTTTCAAGCTCGTAGAAGGAATGGGAAGTAAAGAGTTGAAGAAGATGCAGAAAACTCCCACGAGCTTTTAGGTTAATGCCATAAATTTAGTCACGAGGTAAACATACCCGTACTTGTAAATCTTCTATAAAGAAAGCAGTTATGAAAATGTTGCGCATAAATATTTGTTTGAAAGTTCAAATAAAACTTCTTCAAATTACATAATGTTTAATATCTTTGCACCAATATGAAGATGAAACGTCATCTTCATTAGTGTTGATAATATAAAAGGGCTATCTTTTATGAAAAAGCATGTGTATATTAAGACGCGGCATATTAGATCAATTTAAATGCGAGTAATAGAAAAAAATTCTAAAGAGCAAAAAGCATAATATAAGATATGCAACGAAACAATGTTAACATTAACATCCCCAAAAACAGGGAAGGAAAAGTTTCCAAAAATCCACTTCAAGCAAAAGAAAAATGTTTCATAACCACCAACAAAAGTAAATTTCTAAAGTGAAGGGTGAAAAACTAAGGAGCATCACCATCAGGGGTGGAAGGATCAACTTGATAAGACGAAGGCTGGGCATTGGCTTGGTCAGCTATTAGATCGTCTTCATCACCTTTGGAACTTCCGTCCTTGGGTGTTGAAATCTTTTGACGTCACTGAGTCCTTTCAATTGCCTCTTTAGTTTTGACAATCTCAGCCTTGAGGTCAAAATCCTCCCTGGTTAGCCTCGATCAAAGTCCTAAGACGGGTGTTTAAAAAATCCCACCTAACATCAAGTGTTAGTTTGTCTTCGAGAACCTCATAATCTTTCTCTAGTTGCTCTTTCTCTGCCCTCGACTCTTCTTTTTCAGCTTCTGAGGCTTTAAAAGATGCCTTCAAGGGTTCAAGAGTATCCTCAAGGAACCTAACTTTATCAGAATAGGAACCTAGATCCTCTTGAGCTTGCGTAAGTATTTGAACTATTTCACCGGTATAAAGATCCTTCTAATTTAGAAGTTCCTTTAGGCTCCTAATCTCCCTAGTAGCCCTAGAAAGTTGCTCAGCAAAGGAATATTCTAGTCTATCCTTGTCTTTTTTAATTTGATTTGAAGAAGCCTTCGAAACAGCTAATTCAGCAGTTGTAATTTTAAATTGCTGCTCCAAAGCCTCTTTTAATTCTACTAAGGTCTCTTTTTCATGTTTAAGGCTTTCAAATTATTCCTTTCAGTTGTCAGCCTCTGTATGCAGCTCTTCCACTTGCTGCTCAGTCCAAGATATCCTTCTTATCAAGTCTGCACCTGTTAAATTGATCTACATAAAGACAAGGTAGAAAGGTTACAAACTTATAAGAGAAGGAGAAAATATAGAAGAAGAAAAGTATACCTTAAGGGCAGAATGAATAACATCATTTATTATGGTTAAAGAGATGTGAGACTCGAGCTTTTCTCTCTCCACGGGGCCGATTAACGGTTTCAACCATACCGCAGCCCGGCTAGACTTCTTTAACAAGTTCCCACCAACGGGTACTTCGATCAAACTTTGCTTCATACCTATCTCCCGGTAGAAGGTCCGCTTCTTCACGAGGGATAGCAGCAGGTGCGGTAACAGAAACAATCACGTGTGTGGTAGCAGAATAAATGGAAAGAAACAGCAGGAGCAAAGGGCGTCATTGGAAGGGTAGCAAGGGGTGGCTCTTCAGAAACTAGGCCAAAATCTTCTTCACCCTCAAATCCTTGGGCAAAGTGTCTATCAATAGGACTTGAAAGGGGATTGCCAAAGTGGTAAATATCTTCATCATCTGAGAGGTCCAAGGGGACACTCGAGTTCATCAACAAGTTTGAAAGGCACGGAGCTAGGAGGTGGATCTTGAGGGGCAGAAGCTTCATCATCTAAAACCACGCATCTCCTGACCTATGGCTTTCTTACCAAAGAACCATCAACATCATCTTCTTCTTTTTCATAGTCACGAGCTTCAGCATTCTTCCTCATTAAAGAGAAGACATGCAGAATTTACTCCTGCGCTATGCTAATGGAAAACCTTGCAGTAGGAACAGAAGCGGGACGAATGCCACAAGCAGTAAAAAATGAGAACAACAAAAAAGGTTCGAGTAAAAGAAAACACAATAAGATAAAGTCATGGTAAAAAGGAATACCGTAGGTTTTTCACTTCCTACACAAACATCTGGGAGAGAAATTTTCATGATCTCTGTTCCATAGGGGTGGCGATCAAATTTGTTTTTACCCAATCATGGAAGTCGGGAAGTTCACTAGAAACTTTCATGATTGCTGGAAAGTAAAAAAAACACGCATGAGAAAATTGAAGCCTTGAGAGAAGCAGAAAAGTGAAGAAAAATACTCAGGTGCAAAGTTTCACTTCTTAGGGAAGGGCATGTTTTTATCACCCACTAAATCATGTGTGAGAACAAACACGAATACGCATACTAGCCACGGTCACGATCATCCTCGGGACTGACTAAAACTCTCTTGCTTCTCGCCACAACTGAAAAAAACACTTTTGCAAAAACGTTTCGGGGAATATAGATGGAGTAAGTGATGAAAGTAAAAGGGACTGAGATCAAGTTTGACAGATAGCGAAGGCAAGCTACTGCCCTCCATATAATCGAACCAACTTGACCAAGATAAACATTGAAGTAACGACAAAACTCAATGATCACTGGATCGATAGGCGGGTTGAATCCTAAAGAAAAAGACTAGGTGTAAACAAATGAATAACCCTCACGATAAGAGGTTATTCGATCATCAGCACTAGCAACTATTACAAGGAAATTAGATCTCCAGTTGTATTCACGACGAACTAAATGAAGAAGACCAGGAGTGATCAAAGAAGGGTGATGATCGGCAGGGTTAAGTGTAGCTATGGAAGAAATTTTTTTTTCTCATAGCCTCACGGTCCAAAATAAAAGAAAATTCCTGAGGGACAATTTCAGAAACAATAGGTTCTTGCAATAGTTTGTCATGATCTTTACCTCTAGAAGAGGATCTAGGGGTTGAATAAGTTATAGCTTTGGAAGAAGAGGGTTTTGTAGTATTTTTCTGGGAAGGAGTAGAGCAATGGCTTGATAAAAAATCTAGGCTATGAAGTCTATCACCTCTTCTACTCCTGATTGGGGGCAAGTTCATCAACAATGATTACTTTACGAGGGTTTGATGAAGAAGTAGTATTTGAAAAATGAGAAGTCATCTTTAATGGTGAAAACACGAAGAGATGTAGAAATTGCAGAAGAAAATAGAATATGAATGAAAGAAAGAAAAAGAAATTTTTGAGTGGCATGTGATACGGTATTTATAAAGAAAGACCATCATTATGAACAGTCATCTTGGAACCATCAATTCGAACTGACACAGCCGCAGAAACCCCTAAAAGACGCTATAAATTGCAGAGCCAATTATAACGGGACACATGTCCCGCGCATTAAATGGAAAGGACGTATGTCTCATCGCTTCTGAGGAAAATATTATGATGGTTGGGAAGAGGCGGCATGACATTCCTGCCATAAATGAACTTACCACTTCCTGAATATTCTGTTGAGAATATTCAAAAAGTGGGGGGGCTATCTGTATTGATTGAAAAATGGGCATGACACGTGGATTAATGGTATGGTGACAGGAGGCATTTGTATCAGGTTAATGAAGGAGAATGATGATGCATGATTAAAATACACACGGGATTTATGAAGAAAGGTACCGTACCTGATATATGGGAAAGAAGAAATAGGCACGAGATACATCAAGGCCATAAAAGGGGAAGATTCATGAACAATTATAAATATGGAAAAAGAATCAGCATTATCCCTGATTATGCGCGATCACCTATTATTAACATAGCTGTTACGAGTAGTTTTAGTAACGGGCAATTAATGGAGTTAATGAAAGTAACGGGTATGAATTAATTAAGGGGAACCGTTACATTTGTATATCATTATATAAGGGCCCTTACTTTTTTTGTACGATCATCAAAATATTCACAAATATATATGCAATCAGTCTAATACCTTTATATTTTTACTTGATTGAAGATTCTTGTCCACTTCCTTTGGGAGAGAAAACATCGTCCATCAATAAAATTTTCTTCCTTCATTTATCATTTCAATTATTTGTTTTATTCTCGCATTTTTTGAAAAGTGAAGTAAATTTGGTTATTAGAAATCCAATTTTCTTTAATATTGACTTTAACCACAAAAATTATTTTTTGGTTAAACAAAAATTGAGAAGTACTAAAGCATTGTGCTTGTGACAGATTAGGCCTACATGGAAGCGTGCCCACCTCGCAAAAAGAACATTCAGAATAAATATAGTTTGAGGGGACTTCACTTGATTACCCAAATTCTACACACACGAGGGGTCAAAACAGTGACCGCGGAAGAGTACTGAGCTGTTCTTGGATATTAAAAAGGGGCCAACAACAAGTTAGGAGTGCCTACACGTTATGAGATATCAATGAATAGAGTCCCGTGAACAGCAACTACGTACCTAACATGGATTCAGTGGTTTTAATTGATGACTTTTCCAGACTCCTCTGATTGAAAGAAACAATTCAATCAATTAGGAATTCCTTGTGACGAAGTACCATTTAAACTACTGAATCCTATGTACTGAGAATAGCACAATGGAGGAATGATATTGATGAATCTCATAAATTTAATGTACTTGCATAATTCTTTTTCAAAATTCATTCCATATATTTATTGGAAAAGAAAACAAAGCAAATAGAAGGCCTTTATCAACGTATGTTAGAGAAACGGTGCTATTTTAACATACCATATTGGGGGTTATGGTGGGTTTGGGGTCTGGTCGAGCTAGTCCTTTCCAAACTGTGATATAAAGTATTTGTAGAGAGTGAAACATAAAAGAATGAATGGATTTTTCAAAGAGTACGAGCTCGTTATAATTTGCTGAAAAAATAATTTTTAAGGAGTTACGTTGAAATGATCCGGCCGGTCGTTTTGAGTATTTTAACCATGTTTTTCTTATTTGATGCTTTATAGATGTGTATTTATGATTATGTGATTTGTGGAGGCGGTTGGTTTTGTTTCGATGGAGTTTTGGATTGAATTGGGACACTTAGTCCCAAGGTTGGAAGCTTAAGTTGTGATGTTTGACCGGAGTTTGACATTTGCATAGACGACCCGAAATGGTATTTTGATGATTCCGATAGGTTCGTATGTTGATTTTGGACTTAGGTGTATGTCCGAATTTGGATATAGAGGTTCCTAGGTTGACTAGGTTATAATTGGCGAAAGTTGTAAAGTTGAAGGTTTGGAAGATTCATAGGTTTTACCAGGAGTTGATTTTGATGATGTCAGATTCAGATTGTGGTTCCAGGAGTTGGAATAGGTCTTTTGTGTCATTTGAAGCTTGTATGTAAAATTTGAGGTCATTTTGAATTGATTAGATATGGTTCGGCATGCATTTTGAAAAGTTGGAAGTTGAATAGTTTCTTAGGCTTGTATCGAGGTGCGATTCATGGTGTCGATTTTGTTTTATATGATTTGAGACTTCGATGTGGTCCATGTTATGTTTTGGGATTGGATAGTATGATTGGACGGAGTCCCGAGGGGCTCGGGGTATTTCAAATGAGTTTCAGATCTTTCTTTTATGTTTGGCAGTTTTGGCCTGCTATTTTTGCACCCGCGATGGAATGGGCGCATGTGCGAGCCCGTAGAAGCGGACCTGTGGCCACCGATGCGGTGCATGGCTGGGAAGGCTGAGTCCGCGGATGTGGACTGGGGAGCATAGAAGCGCAAGCGCAGAAGTGCAGGGTCTTCTGTAGAAGCGGATTCACAGAAGGGGTTTGGTGTCCGTAGAAGCGACTGGTCGGAAGGATTAGTGACTTCTACATCTGCGATGGATTTTTCGCAGATGCGGTACCGCAGATGCGATTTTTGGTTAACAAATGCAGAATCGCTGGGCATGATATATTATTTTGAGGGTTTGGTCATTTTTTATTATTTTGAGTTGTGGAGCTCGGTTAGAGGCGATTTTTGGAGGGATTTTCACTACAATTGAAGGGGTGGGTACACTCAACTTGATTTTGATGATTAGATATTGATTTCCCATGGATTATTACGCCTAGTTTATGTGATTTAAAGGTAAAATTTGAGGATTTTGGTCATGATTTTGGAGAGTAAAAATTGGTAATTTGGGGGTCTATTTGAGGTTGGATTTGGATGAAATACACATAATTAGACTCGTATTGGAATGTGTAATCGGGATTTGTGATTTTTTTCAGGCTCCAGGGTGCGGGATCGGGATTTGACTTTTTGAGTTGACTTTGCATATTTGTATCAAGATCTTAGCTTTAATATTTAAGGTTATTTCCTGTGGATTTTATTGACGATATTAAGTTATTTGGGCTGGGTTCGAGCCATCCGGAAGTTGATACGGGGGAAGAGATTCTTAGAGTATTGCTTTGGCTTGCATGAAGTACGTATCTTACGTAAACTTGGTTGAGACACTAGTTGCCTGAATTATTAGTATTAGCTATGCGCTATGGATGACGCACATGTGAAGGGATTGAGCCCATTACGTGCACGAGGGTACTATCCATGTGCAGGGAAGTGATTAGGCTATTATATGCCCTGAATTGACTGTTAAGCTTCATGTTATCATACTTCTTATGATGTATTCCTTTTGTGAGCTATTTGAATCATGTTAGAGATTATTTGTTGGTTGATCTCCTGCTCAAACATGTTAGTTGCTATTCTTGTGGCATAATCACCTGACTAGAACTGTGGTAGCACACTTCACACATGCCTACACTTTAGCATATAGCGTATATCACTCTATGAGTATGTAAATTTATATCCATTGTTCATGTATATGTATTCTTGTATATGCTTTTTGTGTTAGCATGTGAGTTGTCCATATGGTGGTTATATATTGCACGTGAGTTATCCGTGTAGTGTCTGGATAAAGATCCATCCCCTTAGGGTCACCCTCTCATGTTTCTCTCTTGATGGTGTATACGTTGTATGAGGAAAATTGGCCAGTGTTGTTTTGGTTATTGTATTTCTTCTCTACTTGCAATTTTCTTGGATGTATGTTTTATTCGCATATCTTCTCTATATGCTAGATTAGGAATGTATACATGCCTTGTTTTGCATATCTTCTTTATATGTTGTATTGATAACTGAAGTAGAGCATGTTACGTTATCTTTTTTCACCGAGGAGACTTTATTTGTGATTTATGACTTGATGATGTTATTGTTGTGTACTTGTGAGATTCATGAACTGTACAGGTTATGAGCGAGTATCATTAATAACTCTTGCCTCTATTTACTCTTACTACACTCTGCACTTAATTGTGCAGAACCAGATTTTGGACCGAGCAGTGAGTATCTCTAATTTGTTGCTGTGATTATCTTCGAGAGATGAGGTAGAGCTGCACCTCGACCGCAGTCTTTGGTGTCTCTTTTTATTATAGTACTGTTATTTTCATTCAGACATTATTATTATTTTGTATTCCAGACTTGTACATCTATTTTAGAGCTCGTGACTCTATATTGACCAGTTTTAGGGAATTTTTATTTAACGACGCAGTTATTTATGTTATTGGCTTTAGATTGTACTATTTCTATTATTTTGTTATTATGATCTACTTTGTTATGTTTGGCTTGCCTAGCAAGTGAGTTAGGCGCCATCACGACCAATTGGTCATTTTGGATCGTGACAAGTTGGTATTAGAGCCCTAGGTTTATAGGTTCTATGGGTCATAAGAAAGTTTAGTAGAATCTTTCGGATGGTGATGACACATTCAGCCAGATCAGATGGACGGGCACCAGTGCCTCCAGGCAGGGCCGTGAGAGGCCGGAGCTGAGGTAGAGGCTTAGGTGGAGCACGCGCTTCAGTTAGAGTAGCATCTTTAGAGCCAATGGTTGTTCCAGTGGAGGAGCAGGTTTCGGATACTATTGAGCCGGTGGGACCAGCTTGGACACCGGAGGTACCTATTGCTATGTTTGATCTTCACAAGACTTTGGCTAAGTTCTTTAGTGTGTACACGAGTTTGGCTCAGACGAGCATGATACCAGTTGCACCAACTACCTCTTAGGCTGGGGAAGGAGCCCAGACTCCCGCCACCCGTACACCGGAATAGATAGCTCAGGGTTATCAGACACCAGGGGTGTTGCCAGTTCAGCTAGTTATTGCAGCTCAGGCCGAGGTTGGACCATCTATGACCGATGAGGAGCGGAAGAGGTTGGAGCTATTCCAGAGGCTTTATCCTACCTAGTTTAGTGGAGGAGAGTCAGAAGATGCTCAGAGTTTTCTTGATCAGCGTCATCGTATTCTTCGCACCGCGGCTCTTATGGACTCTAATTAAGTCGACTTCACTACTTTTCAGCTCCTAGGGCTAGCCTATAGGTGGTGTGTAATGACCTAGCCGGTTATTTTGAGAGTTATAGCCCTATTCCCCCATTTACTGCTCATTTTGTACTTTATAGCTATTATGCGACTTGTTCGGTTAGTCGTTTAGGGTCCGGTGAGATTTCAGAATGAAATGAGACACTTAGTCTCAAGGTTGAAAGCTTAAGTTGAAATGATTGACCGGATATTGATCTTTGAGTAAATGACTCTGGAACGGAGTTTTGATGGTTCTGTTAGCTCCGTTAGGTGATTTTGGACTTAGGAGTGTGTCCAGATTGTGATTTGGAGGTTCGTAGTGGAATTAGGCTTGAAATGGAAAAAGTTAGAATTTTTGAAAAGTTTGACTGGGAGTGGACTTTTTGATATTGGGGTCAGATTCCGATTCTGGAAGTTGGAGTAGGTCCGTGGTATCATTTGTGACTTGTGTACAAAATTTAGGGTCAATCGGACGTGATTTGATAGGTTTCGACATCGTTTGTAGAAATTGGAGATTCAAAGTTCATTAGGCTTAAATCTATGTGCAATTCATGTTTATTTGATGTTGTTCGAGGTGATTTGAGGGCTCGACTAAGTTCGTACCGTGTTTTAGGACTTGTTGGTATGTTTGGTTGAGGTCCCGGGGGGCTCAGGTTGGTTTCAGATGGTTAACGGATCGAAAATGGGACTTAGTGCAATGCTAAAGCTGGAGCTCTTCTGGTGTGATCGCACCTGCGAGGGGTTGGCCACAGGTGCGATGCCGCAGATGCGGCTGGATTTATACAGAAACGGAGTTGGAGTGGCCTGGGTAGGGCGCATGTACGAGGGATTAACCGCATCTGCGACCCCGCAGGTGCGAGCGAGGCTCCGCAAATGTGGAGTTGAGGGAGAGGCCTATTTCCGCAGGAGCATATGGAAGGCCGCAGAAGCGGCCTAGAGCGCAGATGTGGGCCTGGGGGGGGGGGTTTTAAGTTATTTTCGCAGAAACGGTTCCGCAGGAGCGGATATTTGGTCGCAGGTGCGAAAAGCCTGGGCAGATTATTAAAACAAGGGTTCGCAATTTTGACTTCATTCCAAACATTTCAAACACCGTTTAGGCGATTCTTGAGAGGGTTTTCGAGGTGATTCTTGAGGTAAATCCCTTGTGCTCATTTTTGATCAATAATCTTGAGGGGGTTTGAGGCTAGGGATTTGGAGGGTTTGATTTGGGGATTTGGGTGACGATTTGGTGACGAATTTTGATAAATTTGGTATGGTTAGACTCGTAGTTGTATGGGCTTTCGGATTTTGTGACTTTTATCAAATTTTAAGACGTGGGCCCAAGGTCCAGCTTTTGAGCTGATTTTTTATTTTGATTAGTAGCTTAGCATTTTCTTATAGAGTCGATTCTTTTAGCTCGTATTGATTATATCACATTATTTATGGCTTCGAGGATTCAGAGGCCGTTTCGTGAGGCAAGGGTGTGTTGGAGTAGAGATTTTCTCGGATTGAGGTAAGTAACAGTTCTAAATTTTGTTCTGAGGGTACGAAACCCTGCATTACGTGTCATGTATTTGGTTTTGAGGTGACACACGTGCTATGTGACGGGCGTGTGGGCGTGCACCATAGGAATTGTGAGTTGGTCAAATTTCGTGGAACCGTGTAGTTGAATAATCTGTCTTTATCTGTACATTCTCCATGTAGTAGAGAAATTGAACCGTAAATCATGTTAGAAATCATGTTTAGACTATGTGTTGGCACTGTAGGAACCCACATAGGTCGTGTACATAATGAATTATCTGCTAAATTATTGTTTTGTACTTAGTCACAATTTTACTTGTTATTATATCTCAGTCTCTATTGTTCCTTGTTGATACATTATTTCATTTCTGTTGGTGCTGATTTTCATGATTCCTTGTTGATACATTATATCATTTCTGTTGGGGCTGATTTTCATGATTACTGAGAGCCCGAGAGACTGGAGAGATTGATGACTAAGGGAAACCGAGGGCCTGATTGTGAGATATTGATACTATAGCACGTGAGTTATCCGTGCGAATCCAGATACTATACTATAGCACGTGATCTATCTGTGAGGCACGTGAGTTGTCCGTGAGGATCCAGATATTATACTATAATACATGACTTGTCCATGCAACACGTGAGTTGTTCGTGCGGATTATAGCGCTTGGGCTGAAGGAGGTCCTCCGGAATCTGCACACACCCCTAGTGCGCGCAGGTACCTACTGAGTACGAGTGCCGAGTGCTAAGGGAATGGGAGGGCTAAGTGACTGTGGCCTTGAGTGGATGCATTTGATTTCATTATTTTTGCACTTAACTTCCATGTATCACTATCTTGAAATTTCTGAATGATATTACACGCTGTTTCACCTAAACTTGCCGTGGAGTAACTGTTTGATCTAATTTATCGAACTTGAGAGCATGCCTACTTTCCTATGTTGAAATCACTGTAATTGAACTATAAATGTGAAGCTTTTCACTACTTTTAGTTCATCATTTAGTCTTGTTACTTACCGAGTTGGTTGTACTCAAGCTGCACCCTGCACCTTGTGTGCAGACCTAGGTGCATCCGATCATGGCGGTTGCTTAGTTATGGAGTTCGGATTCTCGAAGACTATCGAGGTAGCTTCTTGGCATTTCGCAGACCTTGTTTCTCCTTCCCTATCTTTCCACTTATTGTATTTAGTTTCAGATTATCAGAGATAGTATTTTCTGGACTTGTGATGTAGAGATGCTCATGTACTTAGTGAAACCCCGATGTTGGGAATTTTCGCGTTGTGTTTTGGATTTTCTATCCTGTTTATGAGGTGTTTTATTATTTAAACTGCTTTACATCCATTTTCTGTTAAAAGTGTTGGAGTTATTTCATAAATGTCGGCTTGCCTAGTACCACGATAGGCGCCATCACTACAGGTTAGGATTTTGGGTCGTGAGAAGTTGGTATCAAATCCTAGGTTACATACGTCTCACGAGTCATGATCATGTTTAGTAAAGTCTAACGGATCGGTATGGAGACGTCTGTACTTATCTTCGAGAGTCTGCTAAACCCTTAGGAAATTTCACATTCTTGTATTCTTGTCGTGCGGATGGTTGGTTCCGGTAACTAAATTTCTGTATTCTATTCTCTCACAGATGGTGAGGACACGTGCTACCGAATAGGATGGACAACCACCAGTACCACCAGCTAGGGCCAGGAGAGGCAAAGGTCGCGGTAGGGGCTGCGCTAGGGCAGAGGTGCAGTTCGTACAACAGCTAGAGTAGCACCTGTAGATCTGCCAATTGATCCAATTCAAGAACAGATTCCAGATGTAGTTGAGCCAGTTGGGCCAACTCAAACACCAACTATGCTTATTGTGATTCTAGGCCTTAAGGAGGCTTTGGCCCAGATATTGACGGTTTGCACTGGCCTTGCTCAGATGGTATCAGCTCAGGCCACGCCAGCCACTTCTCAGGTCGGGGAAGGTACTCATACCCACGCTGCCCGTTCTCCAGAGCAGGCGATGTAGGGACTTCAGACACCAGAGGTACTACTAGCCCAGCCCGTTATAGCTGCTCAGGCCCCGGTGGTCCCCGTTATGACCGATGATGAGCAGATGAGACTTAAGAGATTTGTGAGGCTTCAGCCTCCATCATTTAGCGGTGATGAGTCGGATGATGCCCAAGGCTTCTTGGACAAGTGCTAGCGGATTCTTCGTACAACAGGCATTCTAGAGACCAGTGGGATCTCGTTCACTACTTTTCAGTTTTCTGGGAATGCCTTCAGATGGTGGGAGGCTTATGAGAGGCGCAGGCGGTCGGTGCAGCACCACTTACATGACAGGAGTTCTCTGTTCTCTTCTTGGAGAAGTTTGTGTCGCAGCCGATGGCATGTCTGTGACCCAGTACGTGATGAAGTTTTCTGAGTTAGCTCGCCACACAGTTTGGTTGGTTCCCACTGATAGGGAGAGGATCATGAGGTTCATTGATGGCCTCACGTATCAGCTGCGGCTGCTTATGACTATAGAGAGGGTATCTAGTGCCACTTTTGATGAGGTAGTTGACATTGCTCGGAAGATAGAGATAGTCCGTAGCCAGGAGCGTAGTGAGAGAGAGGCCAAGAGGCCTCGAGGTTCAGGTGGTTTCAGTGGTGTACCTTCTAGGGGCAGTCCTACCACAATAGGGGTCGCCCTTATAGGCCCGCTCAGATGACTCGTCCAGCTCATCGTGGCGCATCAGCTAGCCACAGTTCTTAGAGTGCTCACTCAGGCCAGTCTTCATCCAGTGCACTACCAGCATAGAGTTCTCACCATGTCTCATCCGCTCAGGTTTCTACAGGTAGTTCCTGGGATTATCAGGAGCAGCAATTCTGCCAGAGGAGGGGTTGTTTCGAGTGCGGAGTCTTTGGTCATATCAAGAAAGATTTCCCTAGGTTGTTGAGTGGGGCTCCACAGTAGAGTTCTCGGCCAATGGCACTAGCAATAGCAGTTACACCAACCACTCAGCCAAATCGGGGTGGGGCCTAGGCAGTTAGAGGCCGCCCTAGAGGGGGAGGTCGATCGAGGGGCGATCAGGCCCGATTCTATGGTATCCCTGCCAAACCAGATGTTGTTGCCTATGATGCAGTGATCACAGGTATTGTCTCGATATGCCACTAGAATGCCTCTGCATTATTTGACCCTAGTTCCACATATTCATATGTATCATCGTATTTTGCTCATTATCTGGATATGCTCCGTGAGTCCTTAGTTTCATCTGTTCACGTATCTATGCCAGTGGGCGATACTATTGTTATGGACCATGTATATCAGTCGTGTGTAGTGACTATTGGGGACTGGAGACTACAACTGATATCTTATTGCTTAGTATGGTGGACTTCGATGTGATCTTGGGTATGGATTGGCTGTCTCCATGTTATGCTGTTCTGGATTGTCATGCTAAGACCGTGATGTTGGCGATGCCGGGGTTGCCAATAATTGAGTGGAGAGGTTCTCTAGACTATGTCCCTAGTAGAGTGATTTCATATTTGAAGGCCTAGCAGATGGTTGGGAAAGGTTGCTTATCTTACTTGGCCTTTGTGCGGGATGTTGGTGCTGATACTCCTTCTATTGAATTTGTTCCGATGGTGCGAGATTTTCCGGATGTGTTTCCTGCAGACCTGCCCGACAGGGATATTGATTTTGGTATTGACTTGGTGCCGGACACTCAGCCCATTTCTATTCCACATTATCGTATGGCACCGGCAAGGTTGAAGGAATTGAAGGAGCAGCTTCAGGAACTCCTTGATAAGGGGTTTATTAGGCGTATTATATCATCTTGGGTTGCACCGGTTCTGTTTGTGAAGAAGAAGGATGGTTCTATGCGGATGTGCATTGATTACAGGCAGTTGAACAAAGTTACAATCAAGAACAAGTATCCTTTTCCATTCATTGATGATCTATGATCTATTCGACCAGCTTTAGGGAGCAGGGATGTTCTCTAAGATTGAATTGAGGTCTGGGTATCACCAGTTGAAGATTCGGGACTTGGATATTCTAAAGACAGCATTCAGGACCCGTTATGGTCATTTTGAGTTCCTTGTGATGTCTTTTTGGCTGACCAACGGCCCAACAACATTCGTGCACCTGATGAACAGTGTATTTCAGCCTTATCTCGACTCATTTGTCATAGTGTTTATTGATGATATCCTGGTGTACTCTTATAGCGAGGAGGAGCATGGCCAATATTTGAGGATTGTGTTGCAGCGGTTGAGGGAGGAGAAGCTTTATGCTAGGTTCTCCAAATGTGAGTTTTGGCTTAGTTCAATGGCATTTTTGGGGAACATGGTGTCCAGTGAGGGGATTTAGGTGGATCCGATGAAGATAGAGGCAGTTCAGATTTGGCCCAGACTGTCCTCAGCTATGGAGATTCGGAGCTTTCTCGGCTTGGCCAGTTATTATCGTTGCTTAGTGAAAGATTTCTCGTCTATTACGTCGCCTTTGACCAAATTGACCTAGAAGGATGCTATTTTCAGATGGTCGGATGAGTGCGAGGAGATCTTTCAAAAGCTCAAGACTGCCTTGACCATAGCTCCAGTGCTAGTTCTACCTTTACCTTCTGGTTCTTATACAGTGTATTGTGTTGCTTCCCAGATCGGTATTGGGTGTGTTTTGATGCAGAAGGGTAGAGTGATTGCTTATGCTTCGTGTTAGTTGAAACCTCATGAGAAGAACAACCCTGTCCATGATTTGGAGTTAGCTGCCATCGTTCATGCATAGAAGATTTGGAGGCATTATCTCTACGGTGTGTCTTGTGAGGTGTTTAAAGATCATCGGAGTCTCCAGCATTTGTTCAAATAGAAGGATCTGAATTTGAGGCAGCGGAGATGGTTGGAGCTGCTACAGGACTATGATATCACCATTCTGTATCATCCCAGTAAGGCCAATGTGGCGGCCGATGCCTTGAGTAGAAAGGTGCTGAGTATAGGTAGCCTTGCATTCATTCCTGTTGGTGAGAGACCTCTTGCAGCAAGAGTTGGGTACCCAGGTTGAATTGAGCATAACGTTTCACCCTCAGATGGACGGACAATCCGAGCATACTATTCAGATATTGGAGGATATGCTACGCGCTTGTGTCATTGATTTTGGGGGTTCTTGGGACCCATTTCTGCCACTCGCGGAGTTTGCCTACTACAATAGCTACCAGTCGAGCATTCAAATGGCTCCGTATCAGGCTTTGTATGGGTGACAGTGTATATCTCCGGTGGGTTGGTTTTATCCCGGTGAGGCTAGGCTGTTGAGTACTGACTTGGTCCAGGATGCTTTGGACAAGGTTAAGATGATTCAGGAGTGGCTTCGCACGGCGCAGTCTAGACAGAAGAGTTATGCCGATATGAAGGTCTGTGATGTTGCTTACATAGTTGGGGAAAAGGTACTGACGAACGCAAAACACATACTTAAATATGCTTGCTAGTCTAATATAGTATAGAAAAATATCGTATCCATAGGGATTGGATTTAAACCATATTTTCATAGCTTCTAATTTAATTGCTATCCAAGATGATTGACAATTAGATTTGTGTGGTTTAAAATTAAAATTTACTAAGAGTCTAAACTATTGGCTAATGACAATTGCAACAAGAGTAAGCGAAGAAGATATCAATGGGAGAAAATATGGGTTTATTGGATAGGTTCAAAATACTTGTCTGGGATTTAACTCTAGCTAATTCACTCCTAAGATTCAAGTGAATCTCTCGAATTCACTCAGTTATTAGTTCAATCGTTTAGTAGAAACTCATCTCTCGATTAAGTTTCAACCTCACAATATGAACCAATTTATGCTCGGTGAAGATATGCAAGAATTCGTAGGGGTTTGGTCTTTAGGAGAACCTATTTCGATTATCCTCCTAAATAGGTCTAAACAATAATTCAACTAGCCTCTTTCGAATACTAAGAAGAATCAATGAATTCAACCATTAAGATAATGCAAAAATATCATAAGTTATGCCTCTTTCGATTACATGAACATGTGAAAATAGATGCAATAATTAAAACACCCAAAATGATTCAATACATAAAAACTAGAGTTAATAATCCACAAACAAATATCAATACACCAAATCCATCAATCCCTAAAGAGAACTACTCCACAGATATGGAGTAATTCATCACAAATAAGTTAAGTTAAAGGAAAGCATAAACGATCCGAACTCTTGTCTTGAGTGAGGATTGAATGATGAAATCCTTGTGCTATTGCTTATCTAACTTCTTCTTAGCCTCCTTAGGTCTTAGATGTGTCAAAAGTCCTCAAAATACCATTTTTCATGCATATATACCAAGTAGGGTCGGACCCAAACAAACACATCTTCTCCTTCACGAAGTAGGACTTTTCCTGGATAGGACGTGAGCGACCGCGCACGTGGGATGGTGCTTGCGCATTAGGCTGCGCACTTTGTGTAGTGTTCTGCATCCCATGTGTGCCCAGTGCATGCCCAGTGCACGGTAGCACACCTGGGTGACGTCCGGCTCGATTCTTCGTTTCTCTTTTCGAATGCACTAATGTCTGTTGATCCCCGAACTCGATTCCAACTTAATCCTTGGGCTTTTAAAACTTCAAAGCTCCAAAATAGCATGAATTCATTCCATAACATCTACATAGCTCAGAATCACTCCTACAAGGCATTAAACATAAAATTAGTGCAAAACACTAGCGATTAAGGCTCAAACTCAATTAAAGTGCAGTAAATTAGAGTGCGACAAATGACTAAAACCTGATATTATAGGGTTCGGGAAGAAGGGCAAGTTGAGCCCTTGGTATATTGGGCCGTTTGAGGTACTTCAGAGGATTGGGGAGGTGGCTTACAAGCTTGCCTTGCCACCTAATTTTGTCAAGTGTGCATCCAGTATTTCATGTTTCTATGCTCCGAAAGTATGTCGGCGATCCGTCTCATATTTTGGATTTCAGCACGGTTCAGTTGGATGGTGATTTGACTTATGATATGGAGCCGGTCGCTATTTTGGGTCGACAGGTTCGTAAGTTGAGGTCAAAGGGCGTAGCTTCAATGAAGGTGAAGTGGAGAGGTCAGCCAATTGAGGAGGCTACTTGGGAGACCGAGCAGGAGATGCGGAGTCGATATCCACACCTATTTGGGACTCCAGATACGTTTCTAGACCCTTCGAGGATGAACGTTTGTTTAAGAGGGGAGGATGTAATGACCCGACCGGTCGTTTTGGGATTTGTAGCCACGTTCTCCTATTTACTACTCATTTTGTACTCTATAGCTGTTATGTGACTTGTCGAGTTAGTCAGTTCGGGTCCGGTGAGATTTCAGAATGAAATGAAACACTTAGTCGGTTCGGGTCTTGTGACTTGAAATGATTGACTGGATGTTGATCTTTGAGTATATGACTCTGGAATGGAGTTTTGATGGTTCTATTAGTTCCTTTAGGTGATTTTGGACTTAGGAGCGTATCTAGATAGTGATTTGGGGGTCCGTAGTGGAATTAGGCTTCAAATGGCGAAAGTTGAAATTTTTGGAAAGTTTGACCAGGAGTGGACTTTTTGATATCGGGGTCGAATTCCGATTCCGGAAGTTGGAGTAGGTCCGTGGTATCATTTGTGACTTGTGTGCAAAATTTGCGGTCAATCGGACGTAATTTGATAGGTTTCGGCATCGTTTGTAGAAATTGGAAGTTCAAAGTTCATTAGGCTTGAATCTATATTCGATTCGTGTTTTGTGATGTTGTTTGAAGTGATTTGAGGGCTCGACTAAGTTTATATCGTGTTTTAGGACTCGTTGGTATGTTTGGTTGGGGTCCCGGGGGCCTTGCGTTGGTTTCGGATGCTTAACGGATCGAAATGGGACTTTTTCTAGTGTGATTGCACCTGCGAGTTGGCCGCAGGTGCGATGATGTAGATGTGGCTGGATTTACGTAGAATCGGAGCTGGGCTAGTTTGGTCAGGGTACATATGCGAGGGATTAACCTCATCTGCAAGCCCGCAAGTACGAGCGAGGATCCACAGGTGCGGAGTTGAGGGAGAGGCTTGTTTCCGCAGAAACGGATGGAAGGCCGCAGAAGTGGCTTCACAGGTGCGAAACCTAGAGCGTAGATGCGGGCCTTGGGGACTTAAGTGATTTCCACAGAAGCGGAGGATTTACCGCAGAAGCGGTTCCGCAGGAGCGGATATTTGGTCGCATGTGCGAAAAGCCTGGGTAGATTATGAAAACAAGGGTTCGCGATTTTGACTTCATTTCAAACATTTCAAGCACGGTTTAGGCAATTCTTGAGAGGGTTTTCGAGGGGATTCTCGAGGTAAGTCCCTTGTACTTATTTTTGATCAATAATATTGCTTCTCCATTGATTCTTCCCCTAGTTGGTGTGTATTTATGATGTAAAATGTGGGTTTGGGGCTAGGGATTTTGAGGGTTTGATTTATGGATTTGGGTGATGATTTGGTGTCGTATTTTGATAAATTTGGTATGGTTAGACTGTTGGTTGTATGGGCTTTCGGGTTTTGTGACTTTTATCGAATTTTGAGATGTGGGCCCATAGGCTGGCTTTTGAGCCGGTTTTTGATTTTGATTAATAACTTAGAATTTTCTTATGGAGTTGATTCCTTTAGCCCGTATTGATTATATCACATTGTTTATGGCTAGATTCGAGGCATTCGGAGGCCGTTTCGCGAGGAAAAGGTGTGTTGGAGTAGAGATTTGCTCGGATTGAGGTAAGTAACAGTTCTAAATTTGGTTCTAAGGGTACAAAACCCTATATTACGTGTCATGTATTTGGTTTTGTGGTGACGCACATGCTAGGTGACGGGCGTGTGGGCGTGAACCGTTTGAATTGTGACTTGGTCATATTCCGTGGAACTGTGTAGTTGAATAATCTGTCTTTATCTGTACATTCTCCATGTAGTAAAGAAATTGAACCACAAATCATGTTAGATATCATGTTTAGACTATGTGTTGGCACTGTAGGGACACACAAAGATCGTGTACACGTTGAATTATATGCTAAATTACTGTTTTGTACTCAGTCACAATTTTACTTATTATTATATCTCAATCTCTATTGTTCCTTGTTGATACATTATATCATTTTTGTTGGGGGCTGATTTTTATGATTACTGATAGCCCGAGAGACTAGAGAGATTGATGACTAAGGGAGGTTGAGGGCCTGATTGTGAGATATTGATACTATAGCACGTGAGTTGTCCGTGCAGATCCAGATACTATACTATAGCACGTGAGCTGTCCGTGCAACACGTGAGCTATCCGTACAACGCGTGTGTTGTCCGTGCATATCCAGATATTATACTATAGCACGTGAGTTGTCCGTGCAACACGTGAGTTGTCCGTGCGGATTATAGCGCTTGGGCTGAAGGATCCCCTCCAGAGTTTGCACACTTCCCCAGTGAGCGCGGGTACCTACTGAGTGCGTGTGTCGAGTGTCGAGTGGTGAGGGAATGGGAGGGCTGAGTGACTGTGGCCCTGAGAGGATGCATTTCATTTTATTATTATTGCACTTAATTGCCATGTATCACTGTCTTGAAATTTCTGAAAGATATTACACTCTGTTTGATGGAGTAACTGTTTGATATAATTTATCGAACTTGAGAGCATGCCTACTTTCCTATGTTGAAATCACTGTAATTGAACTATAACTGTGAAGCTCGTCACTACTTTCAGTTCTTTATTTAGTCTTGTTACTTACCGAGTTGGTTGTACTCACGCTACACCCTGCACCTTGTGTGCAGACCCAAGTGCATCCGGTCACGGCAGTTGCTGAGTTGTGGAGTTCTAATTCTCAGAGACTTTCGAGGTAGCTGCTTGGCATTTCGCAGACCTTGTTTCTCTTTCCCTATTTTCCACTTATTGTATTTAGTTTTAGATTATCAGTGACAATATTTTCCGGACTTATGATGTATAGATGCTCATGTACTTAGTGACACCCCGATGTTGGGAATTTTCGCATTGTATTTTGGATTTTCTATCCTGTTTATGAAGAGTTTTATTATTTAAACTGCTTTACATCCATTTTCTGTTAAAAGTGTTGGAGTTATTTCGTAAAATATCGTCTTGCCTAGTACCACGATAGGCGCCATCACGACAGGTTAGGATTTTGGGTCGTGACATGGTGGAAGACCTATGAGTCAAGCAGACCTGCTAGCACAACACCACACATATGATATGATTTCTCAGTTCTCTTCTTAGAGAAGTTTGTCCCACGGACACGCATAGAGGAGCTACATAGGGAGTTTGAGCATCTACGTTAGGAGGGCATGGCTATGACTCAGTACGATATGCGATTCACAGAGTTGGCACGTCACATAGTGTTTTTGGTCCCTACTGAGAGGTAGAGGATCAAGAATTTCATTGATGGCTCTATGGTCTTCGATATGATATGGCTCGAGAGACTGAGATGGATGCTACATTTGACCAGGTGGTTGAGATTGCTAGACTCTTGGAGCATGTTCACATGCTTAAGAGAGAGGAGCGGGAGGCCAAGAGGCCTCGTGGTGGAGGCCATTCATATCACAGTAGAAGTCGTCCTTTTAGGCCTGCTCATGCAGCTTGTCAGATTCCCCATGATTCATCAGTTAGCCAGAGTTTATACAATGCTCACGCAGTTCAGTCATCATTCAATGCTGCTGGCACAGAGTTCTCACAGTGCTTCATCTGCTCAGGTTATTAGGGCTAGTCGCAGGGTCAACAACCTCATCATATGAGGGGTTGTTTCTAGTGTGGATACTTGAGTAATATCAAGAGTTATTGCCACAGACTTCTGAGTAGTACACCACAACAGAGCACACAACCTATGGTTCTAGCACCTGTAGCTACACCACCCGCACAACCAACTAGCGGTGGGGCTCAGTCGGTTCAAGGTTACCCAACAGGGGGAGGTCAGTCAGGTGATGGACAGGCTCGTTGCTATGCATTTCCCGCCAGGCCAGAGGTAGTTGCTTCTGACATCGTGATCACATTTATTGTTTTAGTGTTCCAGGTATGCTTCTATTTTATTTTAACTTGGTTCCACTTTTTCTTATGTGTCATCATATTTTTCTCATTATTTGGATATGCCTCGTGATTCTCTAGATATTCCTGTTCATGTATCTATGCCGATGGGTGATTCTATTGTTGTGGATAGTATATATCGGTCTTGTTTGGTTATCACTAGGGGTTATAAGACTATAGTTGATCTTTTGTTGATAAGCATGGTAGATTTTGAGGTGATTTTGGGTATGGATTGACTATCTCCGTACCGTGCTATTCTTGATTGTCACGCCAAGACCGAGACATTAGCGATGCCGGGGTTGCCTTAGTTGGAGTGAAGAGGTTCACTTGGTCACACTCCCACTAAAGAGATTTAATATTTGAAGGCTCAATAGATGGTTGGGAAGGGGGTGTTTAACGTATTTGTCCTTCGTGAGAGATGTTAGTGCTGATACTCCAATTGTTGAGTTAGTCCCATTAGTGAGGGAGTTCTCAAATGTGTTTCTTGCAGACCTGTCAGGCATTCCACTAGACAGGAATGTTGATTTTGGTATTGATTTGGTGCAAGTCACTCAGCCCATTTCTATTCCACCATATCGCATGGCACCATCGGAGTTGAAGGAATTGAAGGAACAGTTACAGGAGTTATTTGATAAGGGTTTCATCAGGCCTATTATGTCACCTTGGGGTGCACCGCTAATATTCATGAAGAAGAAAGATGGTTTTATGAGGATGTGCATTGACTACATATAGTTGAACAAGGTTACTATCAAGAACAAGTATCTACTACCGCGTATCGATGATTTATTTGATCAGCTTCGGGGTGCTAGGGTATTATTGAAGATTGACTTGATATCAGGGTACCATTAGTTGAAGAATAGAGATTCAGATATTCCCAAGATGGCTTTCAGGACCCGTTATGGGCATTATGAGTTCTTGGTGATGTCATTTGGCTGACTAAAGCCCTAACAGTTTTTATGCACTTGATGAACAATATATTTCAGCCTTATCTGGTTTCCTTTGTCATTATGTTTGTTGATGATATATTAGTATATTCACGTAGTTGGGAGGAGCATGAGCAACACTTGAGGATCGTGCTCCAAACTGTGAGGGAGAAGAGGTTATACGCTAAATTCTCCGAATGTGAGTTCTAGTTAGACTCGGTGGAATTCTTGGGTCACGTAGTATCCAGTGAGGGGATTAAGGTTGAACCGATTAAGATTGAGGTAGTTCACAGTTGGCCCACACTTTCTACTCCTACAGAGATCCGGATTTTCCTAGGGTTGGCTGGGTGTTATCGCTATTTTGTTGAGGGGTTATCATCTATAGTAGCCCTATTGACTAGGTTGACGTAGAAGAATGCCCCATTTAGGTAGTCAGATGAGTGTGAGGAGATATTTTATAAGCTCGAGAATGCATTGACTACAACTCAAATTCTAGTTTTGCCTTCGGGATCGGGTTCATATACTGTCTATTATGATGCTTCATGGGGTGTCATTGGATGTGTGTTGATGTAGGAGGGTAGAGTGATTGCTTGTTCTTCGCGTCAGTTAAAGCCCCGTGAGATGAACTACCCAATACACGTCTTGGAGTTAGCAGCCGTTATACACGTGTTCAATATTTGGAGGCATTATCTTTATGGCGTGTTTTGTGAGGTATTCATGGATCATAGGAGTCTCCAGCATCGATTTAGGTAGAAGGATTTGAACTTGAGGCAATGGAGGTAGTTAGAGTTATTGAAAGACTATAATATCACCATTCTTTATCATCTGGGGAAGGTCAATATGGTGGACGATGCTTTGAGTAGAGAGGCGAAGAGCATAGGGAGTCTTGCTTTTATCTCAGCCAGGGAGAGACTGTTAGCTTTGTATGCTCATACTTTGGCCAACAGGTTTGTGAGGTTAGTTATTTTGGAGCCTAGCATGGCTCTTGCTTGAGTTGTTACATGGTCTTCCTTGTTTGAGTGCATCAAGGCGCATCATTATGATGATGCCCACTTGCTTGTCCTAAGGGACCCGGTGCAGCACGATGATGCTAAGATGGTTATTATTGGTGATGATGGGATATTAAGGCTTATTGGACGGATTTGTGTGCCTAATGTGGATACGTTGCGAGAGTTGATACTTGAGAGGGGCCATAGTTCGCAGTATTCCATTCATCCAAGTGTTGTTAAGATATACCGTGATTTGACACAGCATTATTGGTGGCGGAGGATGAAGAGTGATATTGTTGAGTATGTTTCTTAGTGTTTTAACTGTCAAAAGGGTAAGTGTGAGCGTTAGAGGCCTGGTGGTTTTCTTCAGAGGCTTGATATACTGGAGTGAAAGTTGGAGCGTATCACTATAGATTTTGTAGTTGGGATTCAATGGACCTTGATGAGATTTGATGTGGTGTGTTATTGTGGACAGACTAACCAAGTCTGCACACTTCATTCCAGTCATGACTACTTACTCTTCAGAGCAGCTGGCTCAGATTTATCTTTAAGAGATTGTTCGTCTTCATAGTGTGCCTGTGTCTATTATCTCGGATCGAGGCACTCAGTTTACATTGCATTTTTCAAGAGCAGTGCAGCGCGAGTAGGCACACAAGTCGAGCTAAGCACGACATTTCATCCTCAGACGGATGGGCAATCTGAGCATACTATTCAGATACTGGAGGATATATTACAAGCACGTGTCATTGATTTAGAGGGTCAGTGGGACCAATTTCTACTGTTAGCAGAGTTTGCCTATAACAACAACTATCAAAAGAGTATCTAGATGGCTCTGTATAATGCCTTGTATGGGAGGCGATGTCATTCTCCAGTTGGTTGGTTTGAGCCTGAGGAGGCTAGGTTGCTGGGCACTGATCTAGTTCGAGATGCTTTGAAGAAGGTGATGTTGATCTATGAGTGGCTTCATACAATGCAGTCCATGCAGAAGAGTTATGCGGATAGAAAGGCTCGTGATGTGGCATATTTGGTGGGTGAGAAGGTTCTACTTATAGTTTCACCCTTGAAGGGTGTGATGAGGTTCGAGATGAAGGGAAAGTTGTTCCCTAAGTATATTGGTTCTTTTGAGGTGCTAGATAGAGTTGGAGTTATGGCCTACAGACTTGCCTTGCCACCTAGTTTATCGGGTGTTCATCCAGTGTTTCATGTTTCTATGCTCCATAAGTATTATGGGGATCCATCACATGTTTTATATTTCCACTCGGTGTAGTTGTACAAGGATTTGACTTATGATAAGGAGCTAGTGGCCATTTTGAATTGACGGGTTTGCAAGTTGAGGTCAAAATATATTGCATCGATGAAGGTTCACTAGAAGATCAACTGACTGGGAGGCGACTTGGGAAACCGATCATGATAGGCAAAGAAAATATTCTCACATTTTTGGCACTTCAGGTATGATGCTAGACTCGTTCAAGGATGAACATTTGTTTAAGAGGAGGAGAATGTAACAACCCGGACGGTTATTTTAAGTATTTTAGCCCCGTTTCCCCTATTTGATGATTTACATATGTGTATTTATGATTATGTGACTTGGGAGGGCGGTTGGATTAGTTTTGGGGAAGTTTTGGATTGAATTGGGACACTTAATCCCAAGGTTGGAAGCTTAAGTTGTGCAGTTTGACTGAAGTTTGACTTTTGTGTAGATGACCCCGGAATGGTATATTGATGGTTCCGATAGGTTCGTATAGTCACTTTGGACGTAGGTGTATGTTCGGATTTGGAATGGGAGGTTCCTAGGTTGATTTGGTTCTATTTGGCGAAGTTGGAAAGTTGAAGGTTTGGAAGGTTCATAGGTTTGACCGGAAGTTGAATTTGATGATGTCAGGTTCATATTATGGTTCCAGGAGTTGGAATAGTTTCGTTGTGTCATTTGGGACTTGTATGCAAAATTTGAGGTCATTCCGAGTTGATTAGATTTGGTTCGGCATGAGTTTTGGAAAGTTGGAAGTTGAATAGTTCCTTAGGCTTGAATCGAGGTGTGGTTCATGATTTTGATGTTGTTTTGTGTGATTTGAGTCCTGGTGTAGGTCTGTGTTATGTTTTTGTGTTAGTTGGTAAGATTAGATGGGGTCCCGATGGTCGATGGGCTCGGGGGTGTTTCAGATAAGTTTCAGATCTTTTCCTTGATGTTTGGCAGTTCTGGTCTACTATTTTAGCACCTGCGATGGATTGGGCGCAGGTGCGAGTCTGCAGAAGTGGACCTGTGGCCACAGATGCGGTGCATGGCTGGGAAGGCTGAGTCCGCAGATGCGGACTTGGGAGTGCAGAAGCGGATTCGCAAATGCTGCTTGGTGTCCGTAGAAGCAACTGGTCGGGAGGATTAGTGATTTCTGCATCTGCGATGGATTTTCCACAGGTGCAGTACCACATATGTGATATTTTCCGCAAATACAGAATCGCTGGGCAGGATATATTATTTCAAGGGTTTTGTCATTTTTCGTTATTTGGAGTTGTGGAGTTCGGCTAGAGGCGATTTTTGAGGGATTTGCATTACAATTGAACGGGTAAGTACACTCTACTTGATTTTGCTGATTTGGTGTAGATTTCCCATGGATTATTACACCTAGTTTTATATGAATTAAAGGTGGAGTTGTTTTTTTTTGGGGGGAGGGGGGGGGGGTTTGTCCATGGTTTTGGAGAGTTAAAATTTGTGATTTGGGGGTCGATTTGAGGTTAAATTTGGATGAAACACACATATTTGGACTCGTATTGGAATGGGTGTTCAGGATTTGTGAGTTTTGTCGGGTTCGCGAGTGTAAGCCCTAGGTTTGACTTTTTGGTTTGACTTTGCGTATTTGTATCAAGATCTTAGCTTTATGGTTTAAGGTTATTTCCTATGGCTTTTATTAATGATATTAAGTTATTTTGGCTGGGTTCGAGCCATCCAGAAATTGATTCACACTGGAAGTGATTATTAGAGTATTGATTTGGCTTGCTTGAGGTAAGTATCTTACCTGAACTTGGTTGAGGAACTAGTTTCCTGAATTATTAGTGCTAGCTATGCGCTATGGGTAACGCAAATGTGAGGGGATTAAGTCCATGTGCGTGCATCGGGTTACCATCCGTGTTCTAGGAAGTTATTAGGCTATTCTATGCTCTGAATTGATTCTTAAGGTTCATGTTATCATACTTCTTATGTTGTATTCCCTTTTTGAGCTATTTGAATCATGTTAGAAACTATTTGTTGGTTGATATCCTGTTCAAACATGTTAGTTGCTATTCTTGTGACATAATCACCTGACTAGAACTGTGGTAGCACACTTCGCACATGTCACGCATATCTGTCAATGTTTATGTAAATTGATATACATTGTTCATGTACATGTATTCTTGTATATGCTTTCTTTGTGATATGGACTGGGTTGATAACACGTGAGTGGTCCGTGTGGATCTAAGTTGTGTTAACACGTTAGTTGTTCGTGTGGTGGTTATATATGGCACGTGAGTTGTCCGTGCAGCGTGTGGATAAGAATCCATCCTCCTTGGGTCATCTTCTCATGTTTCTCTCTCGATGGTGTACACGTGGTATGAGGAAAACTGGCCAGTGTGTGTTTTGGTTATTGCATTTGTTCTCTACTTGCAATGTCCTTGGATGTATACATGTTTTATTCGCATATCTTATCTATATGGTAGATAAGGAATGTATGCATGCCTTGTTTTGCATATCTTCTCCATATGCTGGATTATTAAATGAAACAACGCATGTCACGTTATCTTTGTGCACCTAGGTGGCATTTTTTGTGATTTATGACTTGATGATGTTATTGTTGTGTACTTGTGTGATTTATGAACTATATAGGTAGTTAGTGAGTACCATTAACAATTCTTGCCTCTATTACCTTGTCGAAGTTAGTTATGATACTTGATGAGTATATGGTGTCAATTGTACTCATACTACATTCTGCACTCAATTGTGCAGATCAAGGTGTTGGATCGAGCCGTGAGTAGTTGTGTTTTGTTTCCGTGATTATCTTCGAGAGAGGAGATAGAGATGCACCTTGACCATAGTCTTTAGCATCTCTTTTCATTTTAGTACTGTTGTTTTCATTCAAACAATATCGTTATTTCGTATTCTAGACTTTTACATCTACTTTAGAGCTCATGACCTTGTAGTTACCAGTTCTGGGAGAGTTTTATTTATCAACACAGTTATTTGTCTTATTGGCTTTAGAAGTGTACTATTTCCGTTATTTCTCTTATTATGATCCGTTTTGTTATGTTCAGCTTGCCTAGCAAGTGAGTTATGTGACATCATGACTGATTGGTTATTTTGGGTCATGACATATGTGTTTGGATAAGAGTGTTAAAAATAAAACTAAACTAGTACTGATAATTAAGCCACTTTTTTCTGTTAAACTGACTGAGATATCCTTAAAGCTGTTAACACCATAAAGTAGCTAATTACTATAATATTTTCAATTCTAAATTAATGCAAATACAGAATAGTTTATATTTCACTCCTCTTTCAATTTAAATTGATTACCTAAGATAATTTTATAAATATAAATTATTATCCAGTTGTACTTATTCACACTTCTAGTACTGGACATGCGGTTAAGAAGAATCAAAAAGAGGTGGAACACAATGTTATTGATGTGGTGGCAAAAAACATGACTCAGAGGCCTTGGTGCCACAAAGTTTTGGACAAAACTCAACTGATGCACTAAATTTTGGAGAAAATATGTATGAAGAATGAGAGGAAAAAGAGATACTGGAACATTGTCGCACACAGGCAGCTATACAAGGAGATTTATCTCCTATGTATAGTGGAAGGAAGAAGAAGGAACACAGAAGGAAAAAGAGTTGGGATGTTAAGATAAATGAAGGGGTTTCCATTAGGCAACTTCCAATGAGAGTAGCAAAGCAAAAAGGGGCAGACCTATCATGCCCCAAACTCGGGGAGCGCGACCGGCACTCAACCGAGAGAACCCGGCCAAGCAAGCCTATTAGATTTCCTTCTACCCAAACTCATCCATTAATAAACAGGAGATGTACTCCATTAATCATTCACTGAAAAGATTTTATTAACAACTTTCTTTTTCATTCTCATTAACAGCTTCATTCATAATTTTCAAAATATTACGAGTTTATAGAATTAAAGAAAAACATGATTTCCAAATACCAACATTTCTAGTTCAATTTCCAACTTCAACCATAACCCACAACCTGTCTACAGAGCCTCTAAATACAATAGAAGAGTGATATGGAAATGCCAGCAACAAGGCCCCAGCTATACCTCAAAATACAACACGTGAGAAATAAAAGATACATGACCCCGAAATGAAGTGGGGCTCACCAAATCAGCTGGAAAGAGTGCACTGCTAACACTGATCAATGCCGCCTGTTGTTGAACCACCTGCATCCATTAAAGATGCAGCGCCCCCGGAAAAAGGGACGTTAGTACTGTCAAATAGCACTAGTATGCATAGCTAAAAGTCCTCTTTCAAAATAGAATGCCCACATAAGAAAAGGCAACACATAGAAACAACAAGTCATAATCAACAATATCCAAATGTTTAGTTAAAACATAATAATTTTCAAAATACGAACTTCATATACAATTTTGGTTGGGAGATCATTAGCACCGATATACCACCGTCTTTGTTAGCACAGAGTCCAATCACGCTCGATCGGCTAGGCCATCTCCCCACAAACAACGTGGTTTGACATGTGATGCGAAAGAAAGTTTTTACCAAGAGTAGTACATGATGCGAAAGAAAGTTTTACCAAGAGTAGTACACGGCGTCTGAACTCCACCTGATCAGCTAGGCCGCCTTCCCACATATGTCGTGGGGGTTGACTTTTCCAATCCACAGAGGTTCCATTTTCATCCCAATTAAGGGGAATAATATCATAATTTTCCAAAGGTTCCAATTTTATCCCAAATAAGGGGAATAATCACAATCCACCCCTACACCGGCACGTGCAGTTTCAGGTGTGGGTCTTATGACCCACCCTTCCTCGATTTTGCTAATAATGCTCCCAAAAATATTTTTGATTTGATTTGCAAACAGAAATATCATAAATACAATTGTACTCACATGAACATCTTCCACATTGTATAAATTCTCATTAGTATTCACAGTCATTCACAACGACAATATTTCCTTAGCTCATTAGGCCATTCACAAGATTCTTTATTCCTGGCACGATGGCCGTATTTCATATTCCACATTTTCACATGTTTCAATTTCAAAGATCACCATCAAGTATCAACATATAAGATATTTCAGAAATCATATACTTCAAATCCATTTGAAATGGAAACTTCAAACACAAATGGTTTCTTCCCAAAGAATGAGGCATACCATCCAACAATAGAAACACACATAAAAATCATAAACAATCAATGCATCATTTATTCTTACAATGCTCTTCCCTAGCAATGACAATGTACCAGTTCAACACATGAGTATATATAACTTGAATTACACTAGATATATTTATAAAGCAAAGCATTAGTTAAAGCAACCACTAGTGGGCATCAATTGAGTACAAAAGCTTTTAGGTAATTCTATCTTCGAAGTCATTTTTAAACAATTGAGTCGAGGCTCATTTCACATTCTTTATCGCATCTTCTCAAATCATTTGCACTACTAGACACAATCATAACTTAAATTCTTGGCACGTTGGCCACACTCTATATCCCCAATTAACTTATCTCACTTCCAACCATCTTTATAGATTATGAACAATAAGACATTTTCAAATCACGACTTTAGGTACACATATGAGCAATTAAGAGTCTTAAGAATATTGAAATTTTCTCACAAAATTTGGCATACTATCTTTCATTGAAACACGACTCAAAGCCATAACCTTTTAATACGCAACCCATACTTTGAAACTTGCGAAAATATTATGGAATTCAATCCCAAGAGAGAAAGTTTAGCCAACATACCTCAACCGATCTTCCTTAACTCTAGAATTATCCGAAATTCTTAGCAATCCCGATCTATTTTGAGGCATAACAAAATTGAACCATAATTAGGAAGATATTCATGGTCTCAGCTCATTTGAGCATTTTATCAGACACTAGGTGTGCAAATTTAACGACAAGGTTCTTCTATAAGATTTCCTTTACTCCACAACCCAATCCTTACTTATTTTAGCTCAACAATCTTTCCACAATTCTTATTGGTACATGCATGTATAAATAATAATATCATACCCATGAATCATACTCCTAATCAACCATATTCTACCCAAATTCGAAATTGAAAACAAGGGTATGGAACCTTACCTCTTAGATGAAGAACTTGTGGGTTTTCCTTGTTAATCTTCCAAGATTTGAGCAAGACTTGATGAATAATTAGCCTAGGGTTTCCTCTCTCTCTAAAACACTTTCCCTTCTCTCTAAAACATCAGAATTTTTGCTCAAAAATGACCCTTTGCGTGTATTTAATGAAGTAGGGTCGAGTTGTAAGAACCAAAATATGGAGCTCCGGAACAGGTTCTGCGGTCGCATATGCAACTGCATAATGGATATGTGGATCGCATATCGGTCGCATAATTATAGACCAAAACGATCAAACATCTGTCCGTGTATGCGGTCACTATGCAGTCCGCATAACTGTTATGTGATCCCATAATGTCCTGCACAATTGCCCCCAGACTGGCCCTTCTCCTACTCACTTCAACGGCCATTATGCAGCCCACAGAGTGGTTCTGCGGTCGCATAATGAACCGCAGAAATGCGTTTTTCCGCCAAAACTTTTCCTTTACTTTTCGGTGCATTGTTCAACCCAAAAAGTTCGAACTATCCTCAAACACGTAAGCCTACTCCGGCACCACGAAACCTTGAATTCACTTGCAAAATTTACGGGGCTTTACACTGAAATACTTAAAAAAATTTCGGGATGTTACATTCTCTCCCGCTTAGGATCATCAGTCCTTGAATGAGGGTCAAAATTCGTCATTAGCATTCAATGTGGTTCAACTGTTGGTTCACACACACAAGTAGTTTCAAAATTTGGCTAACTCCCTAAATTTCCAAGAATTTTGCCAGAGTCTCCCCTGTAACTAGGCCTATCCACCTGCCAGAGTAACACCAAAACAATTCCTAACAACACATCCACAACTTGACAAAGCATCACCATGTATAACAGCGTCACTAATCTCATCATTACAGGCATTATACTATCAAGAGTGGTATCTGGACATGAGCTGCACATATTTAAATCATAACACACAGAAGTACCTTTCAAATCACAATTATTTAACTATACACTCAAGTGGGAACATTTTATTTTCTTAACACTTTTGCCCCTCCATGTGGTCTCCTCGACTTACAGACATCGCCATGACACATTAACGGAGAGAATATCAACTCCCGGACTTTTCTAACAAGGATAGCAAATAGTTTCTCCTCACAATCCCATTATCCTTTATCTTCACCTTATTAGACATAGACACATCGGACAAGATCTTTGATTGACTTGAGTCTGCCATCTTTGAAGCATCATTGGGTTTTTTCATGGAATGCACCTGCAAATACGAGTGATGTTATTTTTCATCATTAAAACTAGGATCCAACAGCCTCCCCCTTTTTGGTGATGACAAAATAAGAAAGTTACTTTAGTTTACTTCCCTATTTATGTTAGTCGACTTTCTTTAGCTATAGTCGACTCCATCTCTGCTAGGGCAATTAGTCGACTCCCCCTCAGATTGGCATCTCCTCATGTTTGTACCTATGATAAGTCGACTCCCCCTCATTCAAGTAGCCAATCAAAAACTCTACCTACATCCCCTGCATCTTACTTTTCCCCATTTGGCATCAACAAAAAAAATTATACAAGAAGGAAACATTTAAATAAGTAGATAATGTCTAAGTTAAGCATGCAAAAATCGGAGTAATTGTTTAATCATCACAACCCCATGACGGGATAGCCAGTACAAAAAGAAGCAAAAAAAAGTTTTAAACATCCAACAATAGCATTAATGACGCATAATATATGTGAGAGTGTAGCAGATAGCCTCCTTGAGGAGGTAAAAGCTGGCATTCACGGCTGATATCCCGCCAATTCTGCTATGGACTTCCCCGAAAGCTTTCACTGCATTTTTTGCTATCCTTAGAACTTTGACTCGTATCTTGGACACATCTGAACTTGTTTCCTTTGAGATGTCATGAATGTCTCCAACTGTTATTTGAGTAGAGACGAGCAGGTCTTTGATGATTGTCAATTTTTCATCGATGGCAATAAGCTTTTCCATGAGATCAGGGTCACAGACACTTGGTTGGGAGACAGAGACCTTAGCTTTAGACCATGACGGGACAATTTTGGCTTCACCATCTTGCTTCTTCACCCACGTGCCCTCCATGGATACATACCCTATACTAGCAAAGGCTCTAGAGTTATAAGATTTTATTACAATGGCATATAGATAGTTGGAGAGTGCGATGTTATGGGCTTCAAGGAGGTGGGTGATAACTATGCCATAGGGAAAACTTGTAGGATCACCGGCTCTCTCAATCATGAAATTGATGACCAGGAGGACAATTTGACTTATGTTTGGTCAAGAGACAGTAGACGAGAAAGGTGTCTCTTTAGGAAATGGTTGAGAATGATCTTGCACAGGGAAGAAGAGTAGTTGCCACAATGTGTGCAAGGACTCGGGTTTCAAAGCTCACATCACTGGGTCCTAAATCACTAGGAAGGGAATCAGTGGGTGACTCGGCTATACAATATTTTGCTTGATCAAAAGTGATTTCAAAATCTTCGAGCCAGGCATTTTTAACAACATTTAAAATCCAGAGCACTTACATTGGAAAATGGAATCGAAAGAGGCACAATCCAGAACAATACGCTTACCAAGAACTAAGGATTCTAGTTTATCAAGCTTTGGAAAACAGAGATTTGCGTAGAATATTCGAACAAGGGCGTTATAAACTATTGGAGGAGGCAGAGTAATAAAAAATTTCCAACCTTGAAAATCAAAGAGTTCCTTTACCTTGTAGTTGAGGCTCCCCATGTTGTTCTATTCCACAACCCTGCCATGAGCGATTGGTTTCTTCTTGAATGAGATGAAGGCAACCCTGTATGGGGTATCCTAGAAGTTGATGTCAGATTCAAAAGAGCTTGTGAGGTCTGCTTTGTGCTTTTTCGGGGTGAGCGACGCAAGATTTTCCTCCATAGGATGCTTACCTAGGGCTCTATCGTTTAGACTACAAGTATTATCAGAGAGTTCTGCCTGTGAAGAGGTAAATTCCTCTTAGTGGTTTGAACCTATATTAATTGGTTCTGGTGGTTGGGACGATGATTTTTCTTTGGAGCAAGTACTTTTTCGAGTGGAGGCGGTAGGGTTTTTTGAGTTTTTTTCCATTGATGAGATGAAATTGGAGATTTAGGAACGATAAGAACAATGTGAGAGAATGAGAATGGAAGAAGAAGACTTAAAAATGAGTGATGAGTTTGATGTTGAGTGCAGAAAAGGAAGGGGTGTCAGTGCAGAGACGTAATGGTTTGATTTCCTTTCTAGAGAATCGTGAAAAGGTATGAAAGGGGAGAAAATGGAGGTGCATAATTAATGTACTGACTCAAATAAGGGAATAACCGGATAATGTGGTAGTGAAATAACAATTACCAACACAGAGGTCCTAATTGTTTGGAAAAAGTGAAATAATACCAAGATGATCCCATAATGCACAAAATTTATCTTCAAGCAAGGGATTTGTAAAAATATCCGCTAAGTGGTTAAACATTATTTCTATATCACGTTTAATACATGATCTCTAACAAAATGATGCTTGGTGTCTATATACTTGGCCCTAAAATGATGCACAGTATGTTTTGAAAGGCATATAATGCTAGAATTATCAAAAACTATTTAAATAGGTTTAAAAAACTAATCATAGTGACCTAGCTGATGAGATATCAAATGTAGTTGAGCACAACTTTTTCCAATGGCTATCTATTCTGCCTCAGTTGTGGATAGAGCCATTGATCCTTATTTTTTGTATTTTAGGAAATTAATGATTTTCCCAACAATTGACTAGTCCCACTAGCGCTTTTTTTGTCATCTTTATCACCTACAAGGTCAGCATCTGAAAATCCTTCAAGTATGAAATTATTAGAATGAGGATACCATAGTCCATAAGAACTAGTTCCAATGAGATAATGAATTATTCGCTTTATTGTAGTTAATTGAGACTCCTTAGGAGTTGAGTGAAAGCTGGCACATTTACACACGTTGAACATGATATCTAGTTGACTAGCAATTGGATAAAGCAGTGATCCAATGATTCCTCAATACTTAGGTTCATCCATTTATTTTCCTTTCTCATATTTGTCAAAGGTGGTTGATGGACTCATAGGTGTTCCAAGTGCTTTAGCATTACTCATACCGAATTTTTGAAACAATTCCTTCTTGTACTTCATCTTACATATGAATGTTCCCTTCTCTGATCGATGGATTTATAGTCTAAGGAAGAATTTAAGTTCCCCCATCATGCTCATTTGGAACTCACTTTGCATGAGATTTAAAAAATCCTTACATAAAACAGGGTTTGTACTGCCAAATATAATATCATCGACATAGATTTAAATAATAAGATTAACTGTGAAGGATGTCTTGATAAATAATGTAGTATCTATCTTACCTCTTGTGAATCCATGATTAGTTAGAAGGGAGCTCATCCTCTCGTACCAGGATCGAGGAACTTTCTTGTATCCATAGAGGGATTTAGTTAACTTGTAAAAATGGTAAGGAAATAGTGTGGTTTCAAATCCAGGAGGTTGTTTTACATAAACCTCATCATCAATAAAACCGTTTAAAAAGCACTTTTAACATCTATTTGAAATCATTTAAAACCTTTAGAAGATGTATAGGCTATAATATACGAATTGATTCTAACCGAGCTACCGCAACAAATGTTTCATCATAGTTGACTCCTTCCTACTGTGAGTAGCCTTGAGCAACTATTTTGGCGTTGTTTCTAGCCACTTTGCCATTTTCATTCAACTTTTTTCTGAATACCTATTTGGTTCCAATGATTGCTGCATTTGCTGGCTTATGTACCAATTTCCATACATAATTTTTATCAAACTGATCATGTTCTTCTTGCATAGCTTATACCTAGATAGAGTTCTTCTACGCTTTATCAACTTTCTTCTATTCTAGTTGAGATATGAGAGCAATGTTTGCCTTTTTCTTTAGAGCTCCCCCTGCATTTCATTTCATCATTTTGATTTCCTATGATAAACTTCTGCGGATACTCAAGTTCACTTTTCCATTCATTTGGAATTGTTTCAGCTTGCTGAGTGGTCGACTCCTTTTGAGTTTCAACGTGTTGACTGACAAGTTCATTTGTCAACATTGAGGTTTCATTGCAATTGTCAGTTTATTCCTTTGATTTTTGAGATTCACAAATTTTTGGAAGGTCTTGATTAATATCTTTGTCACCTGCAATGATTCCTTTCTCGGCCACATGGTTAATATCATCAGAGATAATATGAACTGATTCCTCTACACACAAAGTACGTTTGTTATAAACTCTAAATGATCTGATGTTATATGAATAGCCAAGAAATATATCTTCATCGCTTCTTGGATCGTACATACAAAGATTGTTCTTACCACTATTATGAACAAAGCATTTGCTTCCAAAGGGGCCAAAGTTGTCACGCCCCAAACTCGAGGAGCGCGACCGGCGCTCAACCGAGTAAACCCGGCCGAGCAAGCCTATTAGAATTCTTTCTATCCAAACTCATCCATGAATAAAGAGGAGATGTACTCCATTAATCAAACATTGAAAAGATTTTATTAACAACTTCCATTTCATTTCCATTAGCAGCTTCATTCATAACTTCCAAAGTATTACAAGTTTATAAATATAATGAAAATATGTTTGCCAAATACCAACATTTCTAGTTCAATTTCCAACTTTGACTACAACCCACAACCTGTCTACGGAGCCTCTAAATACAACAGAAGAGTAGTATGGAAGTGCCGGTAACAAGGCCCCGGCTACCTCAAAACACAATGTACAACTCGAATGACATCAGGCCCGGAATATAGTAAGGCTCACCAAATCCTGCTAAATAGAGAGCGACTGCTAACGAGGACCAAAGCTACCCGCTGATGAACCACCTGCATCCATTAAAGATGTAGCGCCCCCGACAAAAAGGACCTTAGTACATATGGAATAGTACTAGTATTTAAAGCTAACTGTCCTCTTTCAAAATAGAATGCCAATGTAAGAAAAGGGAAAATCGTGGAAACAACAATCAACAATCAATGATATTCAAATGCCAAGTTAAAACATAATAATTTCCAAAATATAAATGTTACACCCTATATTTTCGTATGTAAAAATGCGTCGTAAGCAAACTAATGTAGGACAAAAAAATGAGATAATATTTAAAAGTATATAAAGTAAGTTAATCATGTTACCTCTGAGGTTACAAATATTGAAGATCATGAACAACAAGTACAAAGAGGGTTGGATAGTTCAGAAGCTAAAGCAATTGAAGAAAATAATGTTTCGTCGAAAGTCGACAAGTTGGGAATGTTATAACATATACCTTTGGGGTGAGACTAGGGTGCTTAACATGATAAGGAGATTATGTTATGATTTATATTAGTCGTATTACATCCGTGTGTTATGTTTTTAAGTCAAGCGAGTTGTGGAACAAAAGTCGATGAAAGTCATCACAAGTTACATTCATAAGTTTTACTGAAACTTTGGGTCAAATGTAACTGCAATTTTCTCCCAATATACTTAGAGTTATGGTGTGTTCCACCCATCAAATTAAAGATCTATGAGTCTATTTTCCAACGCATTAAACCATTTGTCAATACGACATCGGAGTAGAGAGATATGTGCATTTTTGCGATACTGCGCAAGCTGCTAGGTGACAAGTAGGTGTGTCACCTACTTGCTTAAATGAAAGCCCAAAAATGGGCCATTTCGGGTCGTCCAAAGAGGCCTTTTAAGGGCCTATTTTCTTCATATATTAGACTTAAAATAGAGCATAATAACCAGACATAAGCTCTGCAAAGAATCCTCCCAAAAATTTCCCACAAACCCTAATTGATTTTCTCTCCCTTTCAAGTTCCAATTGGAGGTAAAACTTAGAGTTTGAAGAACCAAGATAGGAGCTGAGTTATCCAACAAATAAGGTGAGTTTACTGCTCTCTTTCATCCATTTTTTCTTCTGTAAATTCATGGTAAGTCGTTCTATACTTGTAAGAACTCACGGGATGGTGATCGGAAGCCGTGAGTTCGAGTTATTCACTTGTAGCGGACTGTTTTGTGGACTGTTTTGTGTTGCTGTTGGGCTGCGTGTTTTATTACTATTTTGTGGAGTTTTGGAGGAGGAAGGGGGTTTATAAACACCATATAAATGTAGGGTGGTTGGCTGGTCGTTCGTCATAACATTTTCGGGTCGTTTGACACTACTACAGTGGTCGTTTTGTGTACGAAGAGATTGGGGTGTGTTGGGCTGTTTTGTAGTATTTGATGGTGTATATAGGGCTGGAAAATGATGTATATATGTTGTTATTGTTCTGTCCTTGTATTGTTGGTGTTATCTTGAAGTTGGAGGAAGGGCATATTATAGGGGAGATGCTGCCCGTTTTAATACAAAATAGGTTTGTCGTTCGTTGTGCGATAGTTGTACCTTTCGTAACTTAACGATAGTATTATTATCATTCTTGTAGATTAAGGTGCGAAGAGGTGAGTTCAACTTGGTGATTGAAAAGATTGTGATAAGGTATGTTAAGGCTAAGCCTTCCTTCATTTTGGCATGATCTCGTAGCTACATGTGTTAGTAATGAGACAAAAAGAGAAGTTCATATTCATGAATTTATTCACACTATTCTAGTCTCATAAGTTACAATATTATTCCTTATCGAGACTCTATATTCAATTTTAGTATTGTCTTCTTTCAGTCAAGAGAGCAGCAAGTCTATATATACAGTATTACAGTATTTTCATTACCATCGAGCTATAATCGATGGGCAGGCCCCTATTGGGCAACCTCTGATCAGATGGAAAGTTATATACCGAGCCTACTGTGGCCGAGCGCCTATGAGCGAGCCCAGCATGGTCGAGATACATAGCCTAGTATGGCCGAGCGCCTATAAGCGAGCCTACTATGGCAGAGCAGTTATATATATCGAGCCTTATAAGGCCGTACAATTATTTTACTTACTATATTGAAGGAGTTGAGTCAGTATCAGCAGGTAAGTATATCTCCAGATCATCTTTGACTCCCAGTTAATTTCAGTTATCATATTATCAGTTCAGTTTCAGATTTCAGTTATTTTATTGCCTTACATACTCGGTACATTATTTTGTACTGACGTCCCTTTTTGGGGGCGCTGCATTTCATGCGTGCAGGTTCAGACAGACAGACGGGTAGACCTCCTCAGTAGGTGTTTTCCGAGTTCTGCCTGATCGGTAAGCTCCACGTCTTTCGGAGTTGCCAGGACTAGAGTTTTGTGTACATCTTATGTATATCTGTATATATGTTATGGGTAGGTCGGGGCCCTGTTCCGATCACAGTACATCTATCAGTAGAGGCTTGTAGGCATATCCTGTTGGTTAGTGCAGTATGTTGGGTTTGTATAAATTGGTGGTTTGTCAGCTGTAGTAGCTATGACGGCCTTGTCGGCCTAGCTTTATATTGATATTTAGTTAGTGCTAGTTTCCATTCAGTTTTATATTTTGCTTCGCAAATTGTCTTGCAAGGTGGCCCCATGGCCAAAGTATGACATTATGTGTTCAGAGTCCCTTAGTCGCAATTTGGTACGCCAGGTTAGGTGAGGCACGGGGTGCTTGTCTCGCTCCTAGGTTCGGGGCGTGACAAACTTGGTATCAGAGCAGTTCTGTCCTAGGGAGTCTACAAGCCGTGTCTAGTAGGGTCTTGTTTATAGATGTGTTGTGCACCACATTATATAAGCAAGGAACTATAGGGCATTTAGGAGTTGGTTACACTTCTTTGAAATCTAAATCGTGCTATAGAACTGAGTTATAGGAAATTTGAATTAAACTTATGTGTTGGTGTTTGCATGCACAAGATGACGGTGACTAGGAAGACTACGGCTAGCCAGAGGAGAGATACAGTAGTAGGTGAGGGGACCAACAGGGTACCCCCAGTAGATGGGGCCCAGTCTGAGGCTCAAGGGGAGACCCCTACTCAGCCATTACCGGCTCCTCCACCAACTACGGAGATTCCTAGGGAAACCGCACATCCAGTTCCCCCTCCACTTCCATCAGATCAGGACTTAAGGAGTGCGGTGCATTTGTTGACACAGTTGGTAGCTACCCAGCAACATGCTAGGGCATCAGCTAGTGCAGGAACTTCTGAGGGGTCTGGGAGTTCAAGGGTCCGAGAGTTTATTGCTTTGAGTCCCCCAGAGTTCACGGGGACAGATCAGAGGGAGGACCCGCAGGATTTCATAGATCAGCTTCACAGGATCTTTCGTGTTATGCATGCCACGGAGAAAGAGGCAGTTGAGCTAGCAGCTTTTCGACTCCGAGATATAGCCATCCTTTGGTATGAGGGATGGGAGAGGTCCAGGGGACGTGATACACCTCCAGCTATTTGGGAGAATTTTTCAGATGCTTTCCTTGACCAGTACTTACCGCGGGAGATCCGACAGGCTCGAGTCGATCAGTTTCTAGCCCTCAAGCAGGGTAATATGAGTGTTCGAGAGTATAGTCTCCGTTTTGACTCATTGGCCAGATATGCACCATCCATAGTTTCTACTATGCGGGACAGGATTCACAGGTTTATAGCAGGGTTAGCCCCAGAGTTAACCGAGGCATGTGCCACCGCTGCATTGCAGGATAGTATGGATATCTCCCGGATTCAGGCATTCGCCCAGAATATAGAAAGGGGTAGGCGTCGGCAGCAGGGTACAGAGAGGGCTGAGCAAGGGCAACGTAAGAGGATGAGATTTCCCAGGTCTCAGGAGCAATCTCAGGGTAGTTATAGGACCCAGTACTTCGGACGGCCACCTAGGCCTCCGCCACCTCAGTTACAGGGTTACGGGTATGACCGCTATACTCAGTCAGGACCAGGTGAGAGCTCACGGGCGTCGGGTTTGCAGCGACAACGAGGTTCTGCGCAGACATGGTCATTTCCTCCGCGGTGTGACATCTGTGGTAGAGGACACTTGGGTCAATGCCGAGCAGGTTCTGATGCTTGTTATACATGTGGGCGTCCGGGGCATATGATGCGAGATTGCCCAAATAGAGATTCTGGGGGAATGGCACAACCAGCGAGTTCAGCAACAGGATCGTCTATGTCCGTGCATCCTTCAAGGCGTGAGTCTCAGTCTTCGGCTGGTAGAGGTCGAGGCAGAGGTAGAGGTTCCAGTTCAAGTGGTAATCAGAACCGTATCTATGCTTTAGCGGGTCGACAGGACCAGGAGTCTTCACCAGACGTTGTGACAGGTATATTAACCATTTTCTCTCACGATGCTTATGCTTTGATAGACCCAGGATCTACTTTATCGTATATTACCCCATTTGTCGCGAGGAAGTTTGGTATAGTGCCTGAAATACTAAGTGATCCTTTTGCGGTATCTACACCGGTCGGAGAATCGATTATTGCTAGACGGGTTTACCGAGGTTGTACGGTGACAATTTGTAGTCGTCAGACCTCAGCTGACCTAGTTGAGCTAGAGATGATGGACTTTGATGCTATCATGGGCATGGACTGGTTGGCAGCTTGCTATGCCACAGTTGATTGCCGAGCAAAGGTAGCCAAATTTCATTTTTCGGGTGAGCCAGTCCTTGAATGGGTAGGTAATACACCAACACCCAGAGGTAGGTTTATTTCCTATCTGAAGGCGAGGAAAATGATCGCAAAAGGGTGCATTTATCATATTGTGCGAGTTAGAGATGCAGATGCTGAGATACCTACACTTCAGTCTATTCCCATAGTCAAAGAGTATGCAGATGTGTTTCCAGATGAGCTTCCAGGTATTCCTCCAGAGCGAGAGATTGATTTTAGCATCGATTTGCTTCCAGGAACTCAACCAATATCCATCCCTCCGTATAGAATGGCACCTGCCGAATTGAAGGAGTTGAAGGAGCAGTTAAAAGATTTGCTGGAGAAAGGTTACATTAGGCCCAGTACCTCACCTTGGGGTGCACCGGTACTATTTGTGCGGAAGAAAGACGGCTCGCTGAGGATGTGTATCGATTATAGGCAGTTGAACAAGGTAACTATTAAGAATAAGTATCCACTTCCAAGGATCGATGACTTGTTTGATCAGTTGCAGGGAGCTAGATGCTTTTCCAAGATTGATTTGAGGTCGGGGTACCACCAGGTCAGAGTTCGGGAAAAAGATATTCCGAAGACAGCCTTTAGGACCCGATATGGCCACTTCGAGTTCCTTGTCATGTCCTTCGGGTTGACTAATGCACCCGCTGTATTTATGGACTTGATGAATAGCCTATTCCGGCCATTTTTAGATCTGTTCGTGATAGTATTTATTGATGATATTCTGGTTTATTCCCGTTCAGAGGATGAGCATGCGGACCACCTGCGAGCGGTACTCCAAACCCTCCGTGATCGTAAGTTGTATGCTAAGTTTTCTAAATGTGAGTTTTGGTTGAAGTCTGTAGCATTCTTGGGGCATATTGTATCAGATGAAGGGATAAAGGTGGACACTCAGAAGATTGAGGCCGTGAAATCTTGGCCTAGACCTACCACTCCGACAGAGGTTCGTAGCTTTCTAGGCTTAGCAGGATACTATCGGAGGTTCGTAGAGGGTTTTTCTTCCCTTTCGGCACCATTGACGAAGTTGACACAGAAAGAAACTAAGTTTCAATGGACAGAGGCTTGTGAGCGGAGTTTCCAAGAGCTTAAGAACAAGTTGACCTCAGCTCCAGTTCTAACACTTCCAGAGGGTCTAGAGGGTTATGCCGTGTATTGTGATGCATCAGGTGTCGGGTTAGGATGTGTCCTGATGCAACATGGGAAGGTAATTGCATATGCTTCAAGGCAGTTGAGGAAGCACGAGAGGAATTATCCGACCCACGACCTCGAGTTAGCTGCGGTTGTCCATGCACTTAAGATATGGCGGCATTATTTATATGGTGTTCATGTTGATATATTTACTGATCATAAAAGCCTACAATATATTTTCAAGCAGAAAGAGTTGAATTTGCGACAGAGGCGATGGCTTGAGTTATTGAAAGATTACGATGTTAACATTCTCTACCATCCAGGGAAAGCTAATGTTGTAGCAGATGCCTTAAGTCGCCGATCTATGGGTAGCTTAGCACATGTAGAGCCCGAGAAAAGACAATTAGCTAGAGATATTCATCAATTGGCTTCGTTGGGGGTTCGGTTAGTAGATTCTGAGGATGGTGGAGTTGTAATCCAAAACACTGCAAAATCATCCCTCATAGCTGAAGTCAAGGAAAGGCAGTACGAGGACCCAGAGTTGGTCGAGTTGAGAGAGCGAGTTCCGCAGCAGAAGAAGCCATTGTTAGAGCTCAAGGGAGATGGGGTTCTCAGATACAAGGGTCGTTTGTGTGTTCCAGATGTAGCAGGGCTACGAGACAGGATTATGTCAGAGGCACATTATTCATGGTATTCCATCCACCCTGGATCGACGAAGATGTATCATGACATTAAGGATATGTACTGGTGGAATGATATGAAGAAGAACATTGCTGAGTTTGTCGCCCAATGTACTAGTTGCCAGCAAGTGAAGGTAGAACACCAGAAGCCCGGAGGGCTAATGCAGACTATAGAGATCCCGACATGGAAATGGGAGGCGATAAACATGGACTTTATCATGGGTTTACCTCGTTCTAATCGTAAGTTCGATTCCATATGGGTGATAGTCGATAGGCTCACGAAATCAGCTCACTTCCTACCGGTCAGATCTACATATACAGCAGAAGATTATGCAAAGTTATATATTAAGGAGATAGTGCGGCTACACGGAGTACCAGTTTCTATTATATCTGACCGTGGGGCTCAGTTTACAGCACATTTTTGGAGGTCATTTCAGAGAGGTCTAGGGACTCAGGTGAATCTCAGCACAGCTTTTCATCCACAGACTGATGGACAAGCCGAGCGCACAATTCAGACGCTCGAGGATATGTTACGAGTATGTGTGTTGGATTTTAAAAGAAGTTGGGATGAACATCTACCTCTTATCGAGTTTGCATATAATAACAGTTACCACTCCAGTATCCAGATGGCTCCGTACGAGGCTTTGTATGGGCGTAAGTGCAGATCTCCTATAGGGTGGTTTGATGTTGGAGAATCTGGGTTACATGGGCTAGACCTAGTTCAGCAGGCCATAGAGAAAGTAAAGGTTATCCGGGAGCGACTGTTGACAGCTCAGAGTCGTCAGAAGTCATATTTTGACGTGCGGCGACGAGACTTAGAGTTCAGGATTAATGACTGGGTATTCTTAAAGGTATCACCTATGAAGGGCGTGATGAGGTTTGGCAAGAAAGGAAAGCTTAGCCCACGGTATATTGGGCCTTATAGGATCATTCGGAGAGTGGGCCAACTAGCTTATGAGTTAGAGTTGCCCTCAGAATTGGAGTCTGTCCATCCGATTTTTCACGTATCTATGCTACGGAAGTGCATTGGCGATCCTACCCGAGTGGTGCCCACGGATGATGTACAGATTATAGAGGACTTGTCATACGAGGAAATTCCAGTTGCCATCCTAGACCGACAAATCCGCAATCTACGAAATAAGGAGGTAGCTTCCGTAAAGGTTTTATGGAGGAGCAAGAATGTAGAAGAGATGACGTGGGAATCGGAGGAAGAAATGAAGTCTAAATACCCCCACCTATTTCAAAATGAAGATATGGTTCGAGATGGGACGCTACAACATAGCTCTATGTAGGCTAGCAGGTCATCAGGTAAGCTTTTATTTTTCACTTTCAATATTTATGATTTACGGTCGGTGAGGCAAATTGCTGCTATTTATAAAGATTGGCCATGTGTGGCATGCATAGTATGTTTCTGGCTACGTGCAGGTTGGTTTTAACCTAGTGTACGAAGGATACTCTGGAAAAAGTTTCCAAAGTCTCCAAGAGTAAACATTCGAGGACGAATGTTCCCAAGGGGGGAGTGATGTTACACCCTATATTTTCGTATGTAAAAATGCGTCGTAAGCAAACTAATGTAGGACAAAAAAATGAGATAATATTTAAAAGTATATAAAGTAAGTTAATCATGTTACCTCTGAGGTTACAAATATTGAAGATCATGAACAACAAGTACAAAGAGGGTTGGATAGTTCAGAAGCTAAAGCAATTGAAGAAAATAATGTTTCGTCGAAAGTCGACAAGTTGGGAATGTTATAACATATACCTTTGGGGTGAGACTAGGGTGCTTAACATGATAAGAAGATTATGTTATGATTTATATTAGTCGTATTACATCCGTGTGTTATGTTTTTAAGTCAAGCGAGTTGTGGAACAAAAGTCGATGAAAGTCATCACAAGTTACATTCATAAGTTTTACTGAAACTTTGGGTCAAATGTAACTGCAATTTTCTCCCAATATACTTAGAGTTATGGTGTGTTCCACCCATCAAATTAAAGATCTATGAGTCTATTTTCCAACGCATTAAACCATTTGTCAATACGACATCGGAGTAGAGAGATATGTACATTTTTGCGATACTGCGCAAGCTGCTAGGTGACAAGTAGGTGTGTCACCTACTTGCTTAAATGAAAGCCCAAAAATGGGCCATTTCGGGTCGTCCAAAGAGGCCTTTTAAGGGCCTATTTTCTTCATATATTAGACTTAAAATAGAGCATAATAACCAGACATAAGCTCTGCAAAGAATCCTCCCAAAAATTTCCCACAAACCCTAATTGATTTTCTCTCCCTTTCAAGTTCCAATTGGAGGTAAAACTTAGAGTTTGAAGAACCAAGATAGGAGCTGAGTTATCCAACAAATAAGGTGAGTTTACTGCTCTCTTTCATCCATTTTTTCTTCTGTAAATTCATGGTAAGTCGTTCTATACTTGTAAGAACTCACGGGATGGTGATCGGAAGCCGTGAGTTCGAGTTATTCACTTGTAGCGGACTGTTTTGTGGACTGTTTTGTGTTGCTGTTGGGCTGCGTGTTTTATTACTATTTTGTGGAGTTTTGGAGGAGGAAGGGGGTTTATAAACACCATATAAATGTAGGGTGGTTGGCTGGTCGTTCGTCATAACATTTTCGGGTCGTTTGACACTACTACAGTGGTCGTTTTGTGTACGAAGAGATTGGGGTGTGTTGGGCTGTTTTGTAGTATTTGATGGTGTATATAGGGCTGGAAAATGATGTATATATGTTGTTATTGTTCTGTCCTTGTATTGTTGGTGTTATCTTGAAGTTGGAGGAAGGGCATATTATAGGGGAGATGCTGCCCGTTTTAATACAAAATAGGTTTGTCGTTCGTTGTGCGATAGTTGTACCTTTCGTAACTTAACGATAGTATTATTATCATTCTTGTAGATTAAGGTGCGAAGAGGTGAGTTCAACTTGGTGATTGAAAAGATTGTGATAAGGTATGTTAAGGCTAAGCCTTCCTTCATTTTGGCATGATCTCGTAGCTACATGTGTTAGTAATGAGACAAAAAGAGAAGTTCATATTCATGAATTTATTCACACTATTCTAGTCTCATAAGTTACAATATTATTCCTTATCGAGACTCTATATTCAATTTTAGTATTGTCTTCTTTCAGTCAAGAGAGCAGCAAGCCTATATATACAGTATTACAGTATTTTCATTACCATCGAGCTATAATCGATGGGCAGGCCCCTATTGGGCAACCTCTGATCAGATGGAAAGTTATATACCGAGCCTACTGTGGCCGAGCGCCTATGAGCGAGCCCAGCATGGTCGAGATACATAGCCTAGTATGGCCGAGCGCCTATAAGCGAGCCTACTATGGCAGAGCAGTTATATATATCGAGCCTTATAAGGCCGTACAATTATTTTACTTACTATATTGAAGGAGTTGAGTCAGTATCAGCAGGTAAGTATATCTCCAGATCATCTTTGACTCCCAGTTAATTTCAGTTATCATATTATCAGTTCAGTTTCAGATTTCAGTTATTTTATTGCCTTACATACTCGGTACATTATTTCGTACTGACGTCCCTTTTTGGGGGCGCTGCATTTCATGCGTGCAGGTTCAGACAGACAGACGGGTAGACCTCCTCAGTAGGTGTTTTCCGAGTTCCGCCTGATCGGTAAGCTCCACGTCTTTCGGAGTTGCCAGGACTAGAGTTTTGTGTACATCTTATGTATATCTGTATATATGTTATGGGTAGGTCGGGGCCCTGTTCCGATCACAGTACATCTATCAGTAGAGGCTTGTAGGCATATCCTGTTGGTTAGTGCAGTATGTTGGGTTTGTATAAATTGGTGGTTTGTCAGCTGTAGTAGCTATGACGGCCTTGTCGGCCTAGCTTTATATTGATATTTAGTTAGTGCTAGTTTCCATTCAGTTTTATATTTTGCTTCGCAAATTGTCTTGCAAGGTGGCCCCATGGCCAAAGTATGACATTATGTGTTCAGAGTCCCTTAGTCGCAATTTGGTACGCCAGGTTAGGTGAGGCACGGGGTGCTTGTCTCGCTCCTAGGTTCGGGGCGTGACAATAAAGATAACACTGTGAAGTGATAATCAAAATATGATGATAATATTATTTTTTGGTTGGGAGATCTTTAGTACTGATATATCACTGTTCACAATATCACCTTATACAATACCAATATTCACAATACCAATACCACCGTACTTTTAGCACGGAGTCCGATCACGACCCGATCGGCTAGGCCATATCATTAGAGACATCAACCACAATCACTCTCAATACCAATACCACCGCACTTTTAGCACAGACTCTGATCACGACCCGATCGGCTAGGCTATCTCATTAGAGACATCAACCATAATCACAATTCCAATTATAATTTCCAGTACAATCACCACCATGTGTGCGGCATGGTGTCCGATCATGACCCGAATAGCTAGTCTGTCTCACCACAATGCCGTGTGGATCGACATCATCCTTTTCTATCAATAAATATCATCCCAATTAAGGGGAATAATTTTATCAAATCAATCTCATCCCAATAAGGAAAATAATTTTATTACATCAATCTCATCCCAAATAAAGTAAATAATTCACAAAAATAACATAAGTGCAAATGTATTTAACTCATCGTCTTTCACATTGTATGAATCTCCACTAGTATTTTCAACCAATAACAACCAAAATATTCTCTTGGCTCTTTTGGCCATTCACAAGATTCTTTATTCAAGGCACAGTGGCCGTATTTGATATTCCACACTTTTATTTCTTCCCTCTCATGTATCATCATCATAAATATAAATATATATAATATTCCGGAAACCAAAACTTTAAGTTCATTCGAAATGAACAATTTAAGCATAATAGATTTCTTTTCGAGAAATGGAGTAAAATAATTGGCAATTGATGCGCAAGTTAAAATCATCAACAAGTAACATACCATTTATTCTTGAAATACTTTCCCCCAAAGGGCAATATACAATTTCCACTCACAAATATGTAAGAATGCAAAACACATTAAAAATACTCACAAAGCATAGAATTTGTTAAAACAGCCACGTATGGGCATGACTTGAGTTCATAAGATTTTAGGCAATTCTATTTTCGAAGTCAATTTTGGAACAATTGAATCAAAGTTCATTTCATAATCTTTCTCACATCATCTTATTTCATTGGCACCATTGGCCACAAGTATAACTTTTACTCTTGGCACATTGACCATACTTTATATCCCCAATTCACTTATTTCACTTCCAAACATCTTTATATATTATCAACAATAAGACATTTTCAATCAAGACTTTGGGTACAATATGAGCAATTAAGAGTCTTAAGCATATTGAGATTTTCTCACACAATTTAGCACCATAGTCTTCATTTGAAACATGACTCAAAGACATAGCATTTTAATACCCATATTATTCTTGAACACAATCTCAAAGGATAACATAATGTGATAGGATCATTCGTAACACGTTTTGAATACATAATTCTCGACACTTTGCTTATTCGGGACAATCAAAATTATTGGGAACAACTCGGAACATAGAATAAGGAAATTGAGACAACCATACTTGAAACTTACGTGAACACCATGGAATTCAATTCTAAGAGAGTATTTTAGCCAACATAAATCGCTTTGAGATTTCCTTTAATTACTACAATGTTCCAAAAATTCTAGCAATCCCAATCTATTTTGAGACATAACAAATTAAATCAAAATTAGGAAGATGTTCATGGCTCTAGCTCATTTGAGCATTTTATCAAACACTAGGTGTGCATTAAGGTTTCAAGGTCCTTTTATGGAGGATTCCATCATCCCACAACTCATTCATTACCATTTTTAGTTCAACAATCATCCTACACCCCTTAATAGCACATGCAGACAAAATAACCAACTCTCACACCCTAAAATCGTCTTACTAATTTTCTATTTCTAGTTAACTTTCGAAATGAAGGGTTAGGATATAGAATCTTACCTCTAGGATGAAGACCTTGTGAGTTTTCCTTGTGCATTTTCCCAAATCTTGAGCAAAGATTGATGAAAATTAAACTAGGGTTTCCTCTCTCTCTCTAAAACACTCTCGCTTCTCTCTAAAACAACAGATTTTAGCTCAGAAATAGTCCATTGCGTCTATTTAACGAAGTAGGATCGGAATATAAAAACTCAAAAATGAATCTCCGGAACATGATCCGCGGTCGCATATGCGATTGCAGAATTGATATGCGGTTCGCATATCGGCCGCACAATTTGGTGCCCAAAACTGGGGGTCACCTGCCTGGGTATGCGGTCACTATGCGGCCCGCAGACCTGTTCTGCTGTCGCATAATGAACCGCAGAACAGTTCTATGGTCGCATAATCGACCGCAGAATGGCATACAAAACTGCCCATTCTTGCCTTACTCTGCGGCCATTATGCGGTCCGCATAGTGATTCTCCGGCTGCATAGTGGGCCGCAGAAATGTATTTTTCTGCCCAAAATTTTCTTTTACTCCCCAGCGCATTGTTCAATCCAAAAAGTCCGAGTGAGCACCAAAAGAATTTCTAAAATCCTCAAACACGTAAGCCTACTTTGGCATCACAAAACCTTAAATTCCTTATGCGATATTTTACGGGACCTTACAAAATTAGCCGATGTTTTTTCTTTTGCCTTTTCATAGTTCATATGGAGGTTTCTTCAATATAGACCGAATAAGACATCTGTTAAGGATATAATATGTTGTGCAGATTGCCTCTGCCTAAAAATTATTTTGAAAAGAATGCTTCCCAACCTAGGGAAAGTCTTTTGTTAGAGGCGAAAGCCGGCTTAACAAAGGACGTTTTTCAAGGGATCGTCGACAAGAGCTACTTATGAAGACCCAAAACCTCAGTATGTGGAAACTTCTTCCAATCCGGGTCGTAAAGTCCAGTATCATTGTTCTGACCATATCATGCAGGGTCCAATTTTTACATGAAACTACCCTATTATGTTGAGGTGATCTAGGAGCTGAGAACTTGTGAATATATCCTTGTTCATTGCAAAAATCTTCAAATGATCTTCTTTTAAATTCTCCTCCATGATCGCTTTGTATAGTTGAAATGAGATACCCTTTTTCTCTTTCAACCCTTTTGCAGAAGTCTCAAAATTCTTTAAATCTTCATCTTTATGAGCCAGAAATATTACCCATGTAAAACGTTTGTAATCTTCAACAATAACAAATTCATATCATTTTTCTCTACTGCTAGCAATTCTAATAGGGCCAAATAAGTCCATATGCAATAACTATAAATGCTTCGATGTGGAGACAATATCTTTTAGCTTAAACAAAGTTCTAGTTTGCTTACCAAGTTGACATGCATCACACACATGATACCTAAAAAAATTGAGTTTGGGGAGACCAATGACTAGGTCATGTATAGACGATTTTTCAATCAGGTGCATGCTTGCATGGCCAAGATTCTTATGTCAAAGCCATGAGTCATCAGAAAGGGATGCTAGACAAATGTGACTATCTAAGTTTTCAATGCAGTCTAGAATATTAATATTTCCATACCTCTTTCAAGGAAGAAGATTTTATCTGACTCATCTTCGATGGCGCAACCTGTTTTCTTGAATTTCACTTCATATACAGAGTCACATAGTTGACTTATGCTCAGCAGGTTGTAGTTTAGTCCATCAACAAGATAAAATTATGTAATATCACATTTATTGTTAAATGGGACAGTTCTGGTGCCAACAATTTTACCTTTTGAATCATCACTGAATTTGACACTTCCTCCATTTATTGTTTAACTTCTTAAAATAGTCTTTGTCGCCCGTCGTGTGACTGGAACAGGCACTGTCGAGATATCATTTTCCTTTCCACTTTTCCTGTGGTGTTCCTACAAAATAAGATTATTGCCTTCTTTTAGGTACCCAAGCTTGTTTGGGTTCTTTTTGGTTAGTTCTAGTGAGATCGGGACTATATTTGGGCTTCCATATCCATCCTGTAACATTTAAATGATGAAATCTATAGGAACAATACTTACGACTAGTTTTATTGCAATAATGACATATGGGAGTGAATTTTTCACTAGGTCTAGTGGTGTCATTGCTAGTCGATTCATTGCCAATATGTCTTTTCCAATTGGCTTATAAGTCAACCGATTAGACTTGATGGAGCTGTGACTAGTGGATTTGTGCATACCATTAATCTGCAGTTGTAATTCCTCAACTTGTTCCTGGAAGTCATCACGTTCGAGTTCACAGACTTCAAATTTAAGTTTCAAGTCTTTCTTCTCCCTATTTAGTCTATTCAATTCATTTAGAATTCATTGCATCTATTACATTTATAAGGTCTTACTTTGCTAGATTCACTACGAGCCATGAAGCAATTGTCTGTTATTTCCTTGCTATCATCATCTGATATGTCTTCATCGATCTTGCAACCTAAAAACTTGTTCATATCATTTTCCAATATAGTCATGAAGCAGTTATTGGAAATTTATTCATGTTCTGAACTATTTTCATCACTCAAACTTCCAAAAGATTTGTTTTTTGTGAAATCATCTAAAGGCTTTTCTTTAGGCATTCAGCTTGCACATGACCATATTTTCCACACCCAAAGCATTTCCCATCATTCTTATCTTGTTCATTGTATTGTCTGGTTTTCTTGAAGACATTCTTCCCTTTTGGTGTTCCTATATCTTCTCATCAGTCCATTCATAGTTTTGGATACCATAGCGATTTCTTCTTCTAGAGACTTTGTTTCATTGTCATTTATCATCTTCAGATCCTTCAATGGAGGTTTTAAAAGTGATTGTTTTCTTATTTTCCTCACATCCTCATTTGTTTAGATGTGTTTTCTCAAAAGCAATAAGATCTCCATGCAATTCATCATAGGATAATTTGTCTAGATCTTGAGACTCAAGTGCAACTATGTTTGTTTGCCAAGCAGTAAGGCAAATTTCTTAGGATTTTTTTACCTGTTCACCACTTGAGTATGGTCTTCCAAAAGCCTCCAGACCTCCAATGATTTTACTGAACCATGCAAACATTTGCTCAATGGATTCACCTTCTTTCATCTAAAATAGTCACGGATTAACATATTTATTCTAGCTTCCTTGACTTTGCGTGTCCCTTCGTAAGTAACTTCCAGCTTATCCCACATTTCTTTGGCCGTATCACAGCTTGAGATCTTTTCATATTCTTCTCGGCTTACAGCGTTGTATATAGGATTTCGTGCTTTGGAATTTACATGTATTACTGTCATTTGCTCATTAGAATAGTCATCTATATCCACTGGATCTGTAGATGTTTGTCCATCTGTTTTCTTATCATACTTTGCTGCTGGAATTGGATAATCTCCCATTTTGATTACACGCCATACTTTGACATCATAGGATTTCGCATGGATTTCCATGCGAACCTTATAATGTGATAAGTGTTGTACATTGAAATATGGAGGCCTCACCTTTGGTGTCCCTTATTGCAATAATTCTTTGACAGTTACTTCATTTGACATTATCTTTTCACATGAGATATTAAGCAAAATGGAAATGTGAGACCTGCTCTGATACCAATTGAAAGTACAAGAAGAGGGGGGGTGAATTTTCATCCTTTTTTTTTATAGCTAATTAGTCGACTAGTACACTAATTAGTCAACTAGAAATTAGTGTGAGAGTAAATAACAACTGCAGTAAGTAAAATGCAGAAAGTAAGTGACACCAAATATGTTTATACTGGTTCGGATTCAACGTGAATCCTAGTCCAGTCGCCTTGGCTTGCAAGAGGGTTCTCTCTTCAAAGCTCCTTGAAATTTTTGTACAAGTGAGTTGATGTTTTGAGAAAACACCAACTGCTCTCAGAAGTTAAGTAAACTCTCAATGTTTTGATACAATGCCTCACCAATATTTTCTCTCTCTTTCTTCTCTCCACTAATTACACAGTAAATCTATTACATACTACATTACATGTTTAGAGTAGAATAAAGAGCTTAAGGTTGGATCGATAAACGTATATATCTTCTCCTTGATCTTCGACTATAAATACAACTAGAGGGATCTACTTTGATTATTTATTGAATCGGATCTGGAGAGATTGTCAACCCAAGAATATATGCAGATCTTTCATCGATTAATCCTTTAATCATGGAGAGTGACAACTTTCCTTTAATGACGCGATTCAGTTAGATGAGCAGATCTTCAGGCAGACAATCTTTCCTTCAATAGCTTGATTGACAATCTAGTGGATTCTCATGAACAGTGATCTTCCTTGATTTTTGACTTTCCTTCCTTGGCGCGCATGAATTGTGTTCTTAGATGATCTCCTATATGACAAGATCTTTGATTGACTTGAGTCTTCCATCTCTGAAGCATCATTGGTTAATGTCTTACTTTGCTTTTGGACTGCACCCGCAAATAAGAGTGATGTTATTTTTCATCATTAAAAATTGATCTAACATAGGCTACTACTACATGCTCATGAACAAATACAAATACCTCACTTCACAAAATCTATATATCTGACACCGCCAAGGGTCAAAACTTTCACCAATTTGGGTGCCTACGCTCACAGGGCCAAAGTAACATGGTTAATCACCTGATTCCGGAGGAACAAGTCCATATCCAAGCGTTATTGTTGTGGCATGCAACCCGATCCATTTACTTTACTGTTGTAGCATGCAGCCTGATCCAATCAAAATATCATCAATAATCAATATTCGTTCAAAAGATCTTTGGTGCCAAGATTCTCAACTTTTTACAATATTCAACCCTCTAGCTCAGGAATATGCATATGAAATAATATAATAAAGATGTGCTAGGACATAAAAATAAAGGTGGATGAATATTTACATGTTTAAGAGATGACTATGGCTAATCACTTATTTCAACGTTCATAACAGTTTAATTTGCTTATTTAACACTCTTAAGTTTGATCATGACATCAATAAGAGCAAAGTAACCCAATAGCTAATAAATCATAAGTTAAATAAGGCAATTGTATGACTACGGCTAAATTAGGAATCTCAACAAGGTAAGAAAAGTATCTCATGTTCAAATCAACAAGTTATAACTCTAGCATGACCTCTAATCATGATTAGAATTTATCATATATTCAGAATCAAAGAAACTTGAATACACAATTCATAAAGTCCAAATAAGGCATATCATAAGCTAAGTCATTCCGGCTAAGGTCATAATCTAGCAACCAATATACGCTCATCACCTCGCATGTACGTGGTAACTAAATCATGTAACAAAAAATGGATTACCTATGGGGATAATTCCCTCTACAAGGATAGACAAGAGACTAACCTCCCTTCAACCTTCTAAAACAACTTTTCCTCTAAAATCTAACTCCAAATGACTCAAATCTAGACAAATATAACTCAATAACATCAAAACATAACTATAGGAATCAATTCCAATAATAAAGCTTCAATCTTTAATCAAATCCCGAAAAGTCAACAAAAGTCAATCCGAACCCACATGGTCAAAAGCCTGATCTCAGGATAGATGCCCTATACCCATAACCTAACGAGTCTAAATATGTGATTGGATTTCAAAACCGAGTCCAACTCGACCCTCAAATCCCAAAAATATACTCTCTAAAATTGTAGACAAAAACACCAAATTTCTCTTCAAAATTTTGTGATTAACATGTATAAATCCAATGGAATCAAAATATATAATAAAAATCAAGTTGAAATCATTTATACTCAAAGTAGTAGTGAATGTCTCTTCCAAAATCTCCTCTCCCCAAGCTCCAAAACTCACAATAGTGAAAAATGAGCTAACCCTCAGAATACAAAGTCTATTAAGCATTCTCCCATTTGTTCCTATATGCTCGCATATGCGAGCTCGCTTCTGTGAGCCACAATTCGCTTGTGCGCAATTCCTACCCCATACCAACCTTGCAGTTGCGGTCCATCTTCCGCAGATACGGTACTGCAGGTGCGACAATCACCTCTACAGGCGCAATCCTACCTGCCCTGCCAAACCTCGCATATACGCCTTGAGCTCTGCAAATACGCACCTTGCAGGTGTGCTAAAGGCATCACTTCTGTAGCCTTGTAACCGCACAACAAGTATCGCAGGTGCGACATACCATCACTAGCAACACCAGATCATCCCAAAATTGTCCAAAACCATCCCGAAAAAGCACCAGACTCTCCTCACCCCTCATCCAACCATGACAACAAGTCCTAATACCTTATCCAAACATATCCAAATGACAAAACACCATAAATAACTTCAAAACCAAGAATCAAAGATAAAAATCCATCACATAACTTACAAACTCTCCAACTTTGCCAACCTATCCGAATCATACTTAGACATTTTGAATCACAACCAAACATCTTACACAAGTTCCACTCAACCAAAAGAACCTATCCAAAGTCTCAAGATAATAATAGGAGCCGATAACACCAAAGTCGACTCCCGGTCAAACCTATGAACTCCCAATCCTTCAAATTGCCAACTTTCGGCAAATAGAGCCAAAACCTTCTAGGAACATTCAAAACCAAATCCGCACATACTCCCAAGTATAAAATCACCACACAAGCTTAGTGAAATCATCAAATCACCAATCTGAAGTTGTCTGCACAAAAATCAAAGCTTGGCCAACTCTTACAACTTAAGCTTCCAAAAATGAAACTAAGTGTTTCAATTCACTCTCAAGCCTTCCCAAAACCATAAAAACCATCCCCAAAGGTCTCAAAACATCAAAATAAACTACGGAAAGTATCAAATAAGGGAATGAGGCTACAATACACAAAACAACTGGCCTGGTCATTACAGTATCAAACTCGGTCTCCCAAGTAGCTTTCGTGCTTGGTTGTCCTTTTCAAAGCACCTTCACTGAAGAGATCTCCTTTGACCTTGATATTTTGTAATTTAATTCCACATAATAGAGGGGTGATTTGTGTGGTGCCCAATTTTTGTGTGTACTGGATTATCGAAGGACTTGGTTCTTTGATTTTCACAAGGAAAATAACCGGCTCAAAATGTGAAAAAATCATGACCTATTTCCCAGTAGGATTTTTCCCAAACACTTTACTATTCTCCGAGCCAAAACAAAGTTTACAAACTCTTGTAAACATAAGTATTAAACTCTAACCCTTGTAGCAACACACCGCAGGCTGTTGCGACTACTTCAAGTTAACTCTAACTTGAATATGACAAGTCAAGTACCTAGTTCAATTGCTTCTAATGAAAGCTAAAAGGTACAACACAAAATGCCTACTACACTTTGAACTAGGAATAAAGGTAGACACATAAAACTCTTTATGGAACTAGTTCTTCAATCTGCTTCGTGTAGCTTCAGGTCACACTCTTGAATCTCACAGGAATTGTTCACAAAATGCCTTGCTAGTTTGCTCTTAATTCTTTCTTTTACTTCTATTTGTGTGTGTCACCTATAAAAGAGAACAACACTGATATTTATAGAGTTAGTAATTAAAGACTTGCTAGAAGTCAGATGCTTTACTCTTCTTTAGTGGAAGAGTTCTAGTTAACTTCAACCTCTAAATCGTTTCTTATCTTGGATTGAGTTCTCTTCAAGTAAAGAGTCATTCTCCTTACCAAATATGCTATCTTTTCGTTCAGGGATTATCAGAAATAACCGCTTAAATTTATCCCTTGCACCTGCATGCCTTTTGCTTGTTTCTAACTATAGCCTACGTACAGTACCCATGGACCTGTTTCATACATGTGTTCCTTTATCAAATCATCAAAATATATATCGCTTAGGTCAATAATTTCCGCCTTTTGATAATGACAAACTATATGCTTTTCAAAAGCATAGAATGTATTTCAACTCAGCTCAACATCAAACACAATATCAGAACGCTTTCCATTTAACATCACAAATCATCAAGGACCAGGTTCATTAGGTTATAAACATCACATTCCAAAGCAAATGCACACCTTATCTTCCCTCTTTTGGCATCATCGAAAAGTTGCATAATTAAGTTAAGTAATCAGATTTTGGCAAATATTGCTCATGGACACTAGGGCTACATCAAATGCAATCATGGAATCAAATATCTCTTTTTTTAATCTAAGCATGTTAGTCATCTAAGAAATATCAATATCAAACAATTTGAGCAAAACAGGGAATTTCACTGATTGATAATATCCTACCACAAAGCATAAGAATAAATAAAAAGCAAAGAACCATGAACAAAAATGAGAAAAAATCGTACTTGGGTCTTAGAAAGGACTTGTTACTAATGGGATAGAAAGGGTTTAAGATTGGAAAGGACCATGTTCTTGGTTTTTGGCCTGAAGAATTTTCAGCATATCTTGGAGAATACCATCATTCTTCTCCTTCCCTTTTTCCAGCTCAGATTTGAGAGAATCTCTCTCAGCTTCAACTTCAGCAAGCCTTTCATGAAGCCTCTTAATATCAACATCCATTACTATTTTCTTCCACTATTTGAGCCTTCTTGCTCCATTTGGCACACATAGTTCCTTTAGACACAGCTGAGCCCTCTACCGGAGCCTCTGTTTCTTGATAAGTCTTTCTATTTTTTGGCACTAGTTGTGCGTACTTCAACATCCTCATCTTCATCTTCAAGAACTAGGTCCATATTCTCAATATGGATCACTCCACTTGGCTCACTAAACGTTTTCTTTCCTTTTAATGCGGCTTTCTTGGCACTCTCAGCTGAGGCCTTATTTATATTGGCCTCACCCTGCTTCTTCTAGCTACTTGTAGTTTTTTTTCTTATGGGAGGAGTTGTTTCAGAGATAGAAGGAGTAGTCTACTCAAATTGCCAACCATTCCCTTTCCTGGAGTCTTTCCAACATTGTTCTTCTTCTTTGGATTGTAACTACCTAACACCTTCTTCAGCCGATCATGAATGGGCTCTTGTCTACTTTTAGAAGGATAATGAACTTGTTCATGAAACCATTTCCTTAACCTAACCTCTTACACCCCAAGTTTTTGTACGTAAAAGTATGTAATAAGTCAAATGATGTAAGCTCAGAAATGAGATAATGTTTAAAGTATATAAAGTAAGTTAATCATGTTACCTGGGAGGTTACAAATATTTAAGATCATGAACAATGAGTACCATGAGGGTTGGAAGGTTTAGAAGCGTAACGAATCAAAGTTGTTATAACACGTACTTTCGGGTAAAAGTAGGAGTGTTTAATATGATAAGGAAATTGTGTTTTAAGTTGTTTGAATTGTTTAACATTCATATGTTAGTTTTTGAAGTGAAGCGAGTTGTACAACAAAAGTCGGCAAAAGTTATCGCAATTTACGTTCATAAATTAACTGAAATTTGGGTCTAATATCACAAAGCTTTTATCCTTATATACTTGGAGTTACGGGGTGATAAACCAATCAAATTTAATATCTACGAGTCTTGTTTCTAATGCATTAAATTGTTCATCGATACAACATCAGAGTAGAGAGAAATTCGCATTTTTATGAGACTGCGCAGGCAGCCCCTATGAGACCCACTTAGTCGGTGGCCGACCTTCACCTATTTTTATCTCGTTTTTGGGATGAACATTGCTCTTTTTTTGACCTCCTCCCATCCTCACACTCATAAAACCCTTCCAAATAGTTCCTCTAAGTGTCCAAACAAATTCTAAAACAATACACCATAGCCTAACATCAAAGTTAGCCAAAGGTGAAGAATAACCCCTCTATGGTGTTGTGATGTGAAAAAGGATAATGGTGAGCTAAGTTAAGCTTAGGGTTCAATTTTATCTACTGCCTAAGGCATGTTTAACATCTTGTTTGTTGTGTTTAAGGTTAATTACATGTTGGTTGTGGTATTGGAATGAAATATTACAAGATATCAAGAAATATCAATATCAAACATCTAAGAAATTTGAGCAAAAGGGGGAATTTCATTGATTGATTATCCTACCACAAAGCATAAGAAGAAATAAAAAGCAAAGAACCATGAAAAAAAGCAGAAAAAATCCCACTTGGGTCCTTGAAAGGAGTGGTTACTACTGGGCTAGAAAGGGTTTAAGATTGGGAAGGACCGTGTTCTTGGTTTTTGGCCTGAAGCAGTTTCAGCATATCTTGGAGAATGCCATCATTCTTTTCCTTTTCTTTTGCCAGCTCAGATTTGAAAGAATCTTTGTCAGCTTTAACTTCAGCAAGCCTTTTCTGGAGCCTCTTAATATGAACATCCTTTACTATTTTCTTTCACTATTTGAGCTTTCTTGCTCCTTTTGACAGACATAGTTCTTTTAGACACAGTTGAGCGCTCTACCTCAACCTTTGTTTCATGGGAAGTCTTTCTCTTTTTTGGCACTAGTTGTAGGTACTTCCATATCCTCATTTTCATCTTCAAGAACCAGGTCCATATGCTTAATCTGGACCACTCCACTTGGCTTACCAGCCTTTTTCTTTCCTTTCAATGCGGCTTTCTTGGCACTCTCAGCCGAGGCCTTATTTATATTGGCCTCACCCAGCTTCTTTTGGCTACTTGTATTTTTTTCTTCTTGTGGTAGGAGTTGATTCAGAGATGTAAGGAGCAGTCTTTCACTCAGTGTCACCCATGCCCTTTCGAGTCTTTCCAATTTTTCTCTTCTTCTTTGGATTGTAACTACCTAGCACCTTCTGCAACATGTCATGAAGGGGCTCTTGTCTATTTTTAGAAGGAGAAGGAATTGGTTCATGAAACCGTTTCCTTAACCTAACCTCTTACACCCCATGTTTCGTATGTAATAAGTCAATTGATGTAAACTCAGAAATGAGATCATCTATAAAAGCATATGAAGTAAGTTAATCATGTTAACTGGGAGGTTACACATATTTAAGATCATGAACAACAAGTACCACGAGGGTTGGAAGGTTTAAAAGCTTAACGAATCAAAGTTGTTATAACCCGTACTTTCGGGGTAAAAGTGGGAGTGCTTAATATTATAAGGAGTTTGTGTTTTAAGTTGATTGAATTTTTTAACATTCATATGTTAGTGTTTGAAGTGAAGCGAGTTGTAAAATAAAAGTCATCAAAAGTTGTCGCAAGTTACGTTCCTAAATTAACATAAATTTGGGTCTAATGGCAATAAGCTTTTAACCCGATATACTTGGAGTTATGGAGTGATACACCAATCAAATTTAATATCTACGAGTCTAATTTCCAATGTATTAAATTGTTCTTCAATACAACATCGGAGTAGAGAGATATTCACATTTTTACAAGACTACCCAGGCAGCCCCTATGGGACCCACTTGGTCGATGACCGACCTTCACCTGTTTTTATCTCACTTTTGGGATAAGGATTACTCATTTTTCGACCTCCTTCCATCCTCACTCTCCCCAAACCTCCCAAAACGTTCCCCCAAAGCTCCAAATAAATTCCAAAAAAATACAACATAACCCAACATCAAAGTTAGCCAAAGGTGAAGAATAACCCATCTATGGTGTTGTGATGTGAATAATGATGATGGTGAGCTAAGTTAAGCTTAGGGTTCAAATTGTATCTACTGCCTAAGGCATGCTTAACATCTTATGGGTTGTGCTAAAGGTTAGTACATGTTGGTTGTGGTGTTGGAGTGAAAGATTATAAGATATCAAGAAATATCAATATCAAACATCTGAGAAATTTGAGCAAAACAGGGAATTTCATTGATTGATAATTGACGAGCGCAAAACACACACTTAAATATGCTCGCTAGTCGAATATTGTATAATATAATATCGTATCAACAAGGATTGGAGTTAAAAAATATCTTCGTAGTTTATAGCTTGATTGCTATCCAAGATGATCAACAATTAAGATTTATGTGATTAAAACTAAAATTAACTAAAAGTCTAAACTATTGGTTGATGACAATTGAAACAAGAGTAAGCAAAGAAGATATTAATGGGAGAAAATAAGAGTTGATTGGATAGGTGCAAGATACTTGTCTGTAATTTAACTCTAGTTAATTCACTTCTAAGGTTCAAGTGAGTCTCTCGAATTCACTCTACTATTAGTTCGAATGTTCAATAGAAACTCCTCTCTCGATTAAGTCTCAACCTCACAATATGCACTAAGTTAAGCTCGGTGAAGATATACAAGAATTTGTAGTGAATTGGTTTGTAAGAGAACCTTTTTCGATTATTTTCTTAACTAGGTCTAAGCAATAACTCAACTAGCCTCTTTTGATTACTAGGAAGAATCAATGAATTCAACCAACAAGATAATGCAAAAACATCATAAGTTATGCCTCTTTCGATTACATAAACATGTGAATATATATATACAACAATTAAAACACTCAAAATGATTCAATACATAAAAACTAAAGTTAATATCCACAAACAATTCTTAATACACCAAATCTATCAATCTCTAAAGAGAACCACTCCATAGATATGGAGTAATTCATCACAAATAAGTTTAAGTTAAAGCAAAACATAAAATAATTCAAATCCTTGTCTTGAATTAGGATTGAATGATGAAATCCTTATGCTCTTGCTTCTCCCACTTCTCCTTTGCTCCTTAGGTCTAAAGTATGTCAAAACTCCTCAAAATGCCATTTTTCTATGTATATATACCAAGTAGGGTAGGGCCCAAACAAACACACCTTCTCATTCACGAAGTAGAACTTTTCCTGGACAGGATGTGCGAGGCCGTGCACCTGGGGACCTGCTCAATCATTTGGCCACGCATTTTGCATTGTCCACTGCCTCACATGCGTGCCCAGTGCGCATACGCGAACCTAGGTGATGCCCGGCTCAATTCTTCGTTTCTCTCTTTGAATGCACTAGTGTCCGTTGATCCCCGAACTCGATCCCAACTTAATACTTGAGCTTTTACTTAGACTTCAAAGCTCTAAAATGGTGTGAATTCATCCTATAACATTTACATAGCCCGGGATCACTCCTATACGGCATAAAATACACAATTAGTGCATAACACTAGCGATTAACTCTCAAACTCAATTAAAGTGCAGTAAATTAAAGAGCGATAAGCAACTAAAACATGTAATTATAGCCTACCATCAACACCCCACACTTAAACCATTGCTCGTCCTCGAGCAATCAAACTACACTTTATAAATACACGGCCTTTTTAAACAATTCTCGTAACTTATCATACCAAGAATATTTAAAATAGACTAAGCACAATAGCGTAACGTCCTAGCCTCATGATTTGACTCACAAGTACCACACACTATTTATAACTCGCTCACTTACTCTAACACAGAGGTCAATGACATTACCTTTCATTCATTAATCACGTTCCCTCACAACAAAAAAGAGTAGTTCCACACAATAAAAATTAAGAACAACTAGGAACTCAAGATAGACAAAATTTACTCACTCTCAGAAATAAAATTCATATGCCACAAACGATGAACCATAGGCTTGCCCGTAGTGTACTACTCTACAAATTTGAGCTCATTCAGTTAAGGACCAAGTAGAACTTTAATTGGTTGTAATGGAGGCTGCGATACGGGCAGGATACATGTAGATATAAAAGTGACTACACCTTCCTAAGCACTTTAATACATACATCTCATTGTTAAAACCTCATACTTATGTCAAACCAATACTCCACCTTCACATCAATTTACATTAACTCCCAACTTCTTTAAGCACAAATATATCAAAAGTTACCACTTATCAGTGAATAATTTTCACAACAATACACTATGTATATTTTTTTTTCTTTTTCAATTTAAGTGGTTCTTACTTTTTCAAAATGATGCACATTTCTCCTTATTTCATTAGCTCCACTCAAAAACCAACCCAATCACCCCACACTTCAACTTTTACAAAGTTCATACAATTTCAAGTGCTCATGAGAGGTAAATGGCTCAAATAGATGGTTAATTCAAACAAAAAGGTAAGGCTTGTAATGTAGTTACCAAAGAAACAGGATTACAGAATCAACGGGTTAACTATGATACATACCAATTTGGTGGGTAAACGCATATCATTGGTTTAACAAAGAAATGCATATATCACTTCCAAGACTGAATAAAAGTACTATTTCACTTTTCAAACATACGGGGCAAGTTCTAGACATCAAATGTAATACACAGAATAACACAAAACCTCTCACACACCTGGCACATAACTCAATCAAGATTGGATTATCAAGACACTCTAGTCAAAGCAGTTAAGCAACGTTAAGCACATACAATTTAAGGTACTTCTACGAGAGTAAAAAACTGAGCCTAAGCGTCACAACTAAATCACTTAATACTCTTAAGGCATAATAAAGTCAAAATATATTGCTTCCAATTCAAATCATAGCACAAGGGTTTCTACTCCTAACAAAATTAAAAACTAACTACACCCGGTTCAAACAAAACTCTTGAAAAAGAACCGCGGCACAAAGAAAAACTAAGGGGGATTAATACACTACCTAACAAAATAAAATCTTTTTGTCTTTTTCTTTCGACTTTATCCCTCAAGACTTGGTGATTATGCTAGACCGGTCTACAACCAAGTCTTATCAAGTGTGAGACCACCTTCAGTTGCAACTAACAATTTTGAGCTGAAGCAAGGGTTACTCCAAACCCTTCAAAACGGCTGTATTTTCAGAGGATAGATGAACGAATATCCAAACAATCATTTTAATGGACTTCGAATAGATTATGAACAATGATGTGTCATATGATGCAGTTTACTTTAGGGCATTTCCCTTCACTCTCAAATATGATGCAAAGCACTAGCTTCGCAGCTTGCCTAATGGATCGATTAGAACATAGGATGAGATGAACAAAATATTTCTTGACAAATAATTCTCATCAGCTAAGAGGGGCAAGTTTAGAAGAGAATCCATAACTTTTGCCATAACGAGACTGAAACTGTGTTTGAATCTTGGGAGAGGTTTAAGGAGATAGTGCAAAAGTGTCAACATAGCAGGATTGAACTCTGGATGCAACTCTAGGATTTTTGGGATGGATTGACACCAGCCTCACGCAGAACATTGAGCAATGCAGCTGGAGGCCCGTTGATGAAAAAGACTCCAGAGGAGATAGTCACAATTCTAAATGAGTTATCTGAAGACGCAAATCAGTGGCCCTATGAGATTGCTGAAAGAAGAAGATCAACTGGTGTTCACCAAGTTGATGCTAAAACATCTGTGCAGGTACAACTTGATGCCATGGCGAAAGAGATAAGGAAGCTGACTTTAGCGTCAATACAAAGTAAGAATCATGCAGCTTGTGATATATGTGGAAGAGGACACCCTACTCATGAGTGTCAAGCCTCAACTGAGGAAGTTAATGCTGTCGGGAATTATAACTTCAATGCAATGGGTCAGAAACACCCCGATGTTTAATGGAGTTCACCTAGGGGTACGGCAAATGCATGGCAACAAAACAATCCCAGATTTCAAGGACAAGGAGCTCCTGCTTTTGTAAATCAGTTGAGGCCGCAGTTCCAGCCTCAATATTCCACTCAGCATCGGCTAGAAGATCTAATAAGGTCCTTCATTGTCAAGACAGATGAGAGATTAGATGCTCATGGTTCAGCTATCAAAGAACATGGCAGTGGTTTGCGAAATTTGGAGAAGCAAGTGGGGTAAATCGTAACTGAATTGTCTGAAAGGATCTCAGGTGCTTTGCCAGCTGATACTGAAAGAAACCCACCCCAAGGAAATAGTAAATGTTGTAACTCTGAGAAGTGGAAAAGTAGCGAAAGAGCCCACCCCTATCCAAAAAGAGGTGGTACCTGAAAAAGAAAGTAGGGAGCAGCTGAAAAATGAAGTTGATAAGAAGAAGAAAGGCAAGAAGGGAGCTAAGAAAAAAGAAGAAAGAGGAAACTTCAAGAAGAGAGGAATCTAATGAGAGCGAGCATATGCCTGCTTTACCTTTTCTCCAAAAGCTTTATATAGAGAAACTGGACAAGCAATTTGAGAGATTTCTTGATATGCTGAAACAAGTTAATATAAATTTGCCATTCACAGATGTGCTCTCCCAAATGCCAGCTTATGCTAAGTTCTTGAAGGAAAACTTGACAAACAAGAGAAGATAGAAGAGACCTCAGTGGTCAAGCTCACAGAGAATTGCAGCGCAATCTTGCAAAACAAACTCCCACAAAAGTGTGGAGATCCAAGGAGTTTTACTATACCTTGCTCGTTAGGCACTCTTAATTTTGATAAGTCTTTATGTGATTCGGGTGCCTCAATTAATTTAATGCCTTTGTCTATTTACAAGAAGCTGGAGAATGAGCTTGGAGAGATAAGATCTACACCAATATCTTTGCTGCTGGCAAACCAAACAACTATAATACCCGAGGGGATAGTGGATGATGTCTTAGTTCCAGTAGATAAGTCCATATTTCCAGTAGACTTCATAGTGGTGAAAATGGAGGAGAACAAAGAGGTCCCCCTTATCTTAGGAAGATTGAATATACATGATAGAAAACCCATGCTTAGAGTGGGTGAAGAGACTGTGACATTCCAGATGAATGTAGAGACGGGGGTGATAAAAGAAAAGTTGGTTGCAAGTGTTGAGTGTAAGGTGAAGGGTTCAAAAGAGAAGGCTGAAGTGAAAGAAAAGTATGGGGTGTGCCCCAAGAAGGCTGAGAAGAAGTTGTCTGTATGGATGTGTGCATTGGTTTGGGCACGAAGAATGGAGCCCAACTTTGACTCAGACTCTACTTTTCTCTACTTTATGCCATTTAATTGTGTCATGAGGGCATTCCACAACTTAAAGTGTGGGGTGAGGGTATATTTTTATGTATGTTGTATGTATATTAAGTCTAGTTTCTTTTGGTTAGTTGTAGTAGTTTGAAAGAAAAAAAATTGGAAAACCATAAAAATTTTAATTTTTTTGATTTTTCTCGACGATGGATATTTCAAGCACCGGGAGCTATGTTTCCGAATTGGTCTATAGCCAAAGGCTGATTTTGAGCCATTCTCCTATTCCTCTCCTCCTCATAAACAAGTTGTGCATTTTGAATAGCTGTCTCCTCAGTATCTCGTGCAGCTTTTTCTCTTTACTGGGATGCCTCTCTTGCAGAAAAATCAACATTATCATCATCTCCCGCCATAATTTCTTTGGTTGAGGATTGCCTAACCTTCTCTGTATTCTTGGGGAGATTTCTTTCCTTCCTCAACTGTCGCAGTTATTTCTCGATTTTCGGTTTGTATGGGGGCACTTCCTTCCTAGAGGATTGAGTCATGCACCAATCTAACCTGTAGCCTGCGCACAATTAAGGAACACCAAACGTAAAAAGAGATAAATAAAATAAAAAGAAAAATTCCTTAATTAGCACCACAAACTATTTCGAACACTATTTATTGCCAATCCCCGGCAACGGGGCCAAAACTGACGAGCGCAAAACACACTTAAATATGCTCCCTAGTCAAATATTGTATAATATAATATCGTATCCACATGGATTGGAGTAAAATAGTATTTTTGTAGTTTATAGCTTGATTGCTATCAAAGATGATCAACAATTGAGATTTATATGATTAAAACTAAAATTAACTAAGAGTCTAAACTATTGGCTAATGACAATTGCAATAAGAGTAACCAAAGACGATAACAATGGGAGAAAATAGGGGTTGATTGGATAGGTGCAAGATACTTGTCTAGGATTTAACTCTAGTTAATTCACTTCTAAGGTTCAAGTGAGTCTCTCGAATTCACTCTATTATTAGTTCGAATGTTCAGTAGAAACTCCTCTCTCGATCAAGTCTCAACCTCACAATATAAACTAAGTTAAGCTCGGTGAAGATATGCAAGAATTCGTAGTGAATTGGTTTGTAAGATAACCTCTTTCGATTATTCTCCTAACTAGGTCTAAGCAATAATTCAACTAGCCTCTTTTGATTACTAAGAAGAATCAATGAATTCAACCAACAAGATAATATAAAAACATCACAAGTTATGCCTATTTCGATTACATAAACATGTGAATATATATGCAATATTTAAAACACTCAAAACGATTCAATACATAAAACTTACAATTAATATCCATAAACAATTCTCAATACACCAAATCCATCAATCCCTAAAGAGAACTACTCCATAATATGGAGTAATTCATCACAAATAAGTTCAAGTTAAAGGAAAACATAGAACAATTCAAACCCTTGTCTTGAGTTAGGATTGAATGATGAAATCCTTGTGCTCTTGCTTCTCCCACTTCTCCTTAGCCTCCTTAGGTCTAAATTAAGTCAAAATTCCTCAAAATACCATTTTTCTATGTATATATACCAAGTAGGGTCGGGCCCAAACAAACACACCTTCTCCTTCATGAAGTAGGACTTTTCTCGGATAGGACGAGCGCGGCCGCGCACCTGGGGACCTGCTCGCTCATTTGGCCGCGCATTTTGCTTGGTCCACTGCCTCACATGCGCGCCCAATGCGCGCACACGTACCTGGGTGACTCCCGGCTCGATTCTTCATTTCTCTCTTTGAATGCACTAATGTCCGTTGATCACCGAACTCGATTCCAACATAATCCTTGGGCTTTTACTCAGACTTCAAAGCTCCAGAATGGCGTGAATTTATCCCATAACATCTACATAGCTCGGGATCACTCCTATAAGTCATAAAACACACAATTAGTGCATAACACTAGCGATTAACTCTCAAACTCAATTAAAGTACAGTAAATTAGAGTGTGATAAGCAACTAAAATACGCAATTATAGCCAACCATCAATAATGTTCTACCACAAAGCATAAGAAGAAATAAAAAGCAAAGAACCATGAAAAAAAGCATAAAAAATCCCACTTGGGTCTTAGAAAGGACTAGCTACTACTGGGCTAAAAAGTCTTTAAGATTGGGAAGGACCATGTTCTTGGTTTTTGGCCTGAAGCAGTTTCAGCATATCTTGGAGAATGCCATCATTATTTTCCTTCTCTTTCACCAGCTCATATTTGAGAGAATATTTGTCAGCTTCGACTTCAGCAAGCCTTTTCTACAACCTCTTAATATCAACATCCTTTACTATTTTCTTCCACTATTTGAGCCTTCTTTCTCCTTTTGGATGACATAGTTCTTTTAGACACAGTTGAGCGCTCTACCTCAGCCTATGTATCTTGAGAAGTCTTTATCTTTTTTGGTACTAGTTGTGGGTACTTCCATATCCTCATCTTCATCTTCAAGAACCAGGTCCATCTGCTCAATCTTGACTACTCCACTTAGCTTACCAGCCTTTTTATTTCCTTTCTTTGCGGCTTTCTTGGCACTCTCAGTTGCGGCCTTATTTATACCGGCCTCACCCTGCTTCTTTTGGCTACTTTTAGTTTTTCTTCTTGTGGGAGGAGTTGTTTCAAAGATAGAAGGAGCAGTCTTTATCTTAGTGCCACCCATGCCCTTTCCTGGAGTCATTCCAACTATGTCTTCTTCTTTGGATTGTAACTACCTAACACGTTTTGTAGCAGATCATGAAGGGGATCTTGTCTATTTTTAGCAGGAGAAGGAACTGATTCTTGAAACCGTCTCCTTAACATAACCGCTTACACCCCATTTTTTTGTACGTAGTAAGTCAACTGATGTATACTTAGAAATGAGATCATTTTTTAAAGTATATGAGGTAAGTTCATCATGGTACCTGGAAGGTTACAAATATTTAAGATCATGAACAACAAGTACCAAGAGGGTTAGAAGGTTTAGAAGCTAATGAGTTTGTGTGTTAAGTTATTTGAATTGTTTTATATTTATATGTTAGGTTTTGAAGTTAAGCGAGTTGTAAAAGAAAAGTCGGCAAAAGTTATCGCAAGTTACATTCCTAAATTAACTGAAATTTGGGTCAAATGTCACTAAGCTTTTATCCCGATATACTTGAAGTTATGGGATGATACACCCATCAAACATAATATCTATGATTATTGTTTCTAACGCATTAAAATTTTCATCGGTACGACATCAGAGTAGAGAGCAATTCATATTTTTATGAGGCTACATAGGCAGCCCCTATGGGACCCACTTGGTTGGTGGCCGACCTTCACCTATTTTTATCTCTTCTTTGGGATGAGCATTTCTCTGTTTTGGAACTCATTTCATCCTCACTCTCTTCAAACCCTCCCAAATAGTTCCTTTAAGGCTCTAAACAAATTCTAATAAAATATACCATAACCTAACATCAAAGTTAGCTAAAGGTGAAGAATAACTCCTCTATGGTGTTGTGATGTGAATAAGGATGATGGTAAGCTAAGTTAAGCTTAGGGTTCAATTTTATCTACTGCCTAAGGCATGTTTAACATCATGTTGGTTGTGTTTATGGTTAATTACATGTTGGTTATGGTGATGGAGTGAATTATTACAAGATATCAAGAAATATCAGTATCAAACATCTAAGAAATTTGAGAAAAATATGGAATTTCATTTATTGATTATCCTACCACAAAGTATAAGAAAAAATGAAAAGCAAACAACTATGAACAAAAAACATAAAAAATCCCACTTTGGTCTTAAAAAGGTCTGCTTACTACCGGGCTAGAAAGGGTTTAAGATTGGGATAGACCATGTTCTTGGTTTTTGGACTGAAGCAGTTTCAACATATCTTGGAGAATGCCATCATTCTTCTCCTTCTTTTTTGCCAGCTCAGATTTGAGAGAATCTCTCTCAGCTTCCAGTTCAGCAAGTCTTTTTTGCAACCTCTTAATATCAACATTCTTTACTATTTTCTTCCACTATTTAGGCCTTCTTGCTCCTTTTGGAAGACATAGTACTTTTAGACACAGTTGATCCCTCTACCTCGGCCTATGTTTCTTGAGAAGTCTTTCTCTTTTTTGGCACTAGTTGTGGGTAATTTCACATCCCCATCTTCATCTTCAAGAATCAGGTCCATCTTCTCAATCTAGACCACTCCACATGGATTACTAACCTTTTTCTTTCCTTTCAAAGCGTCTTTCTTGGCATCACCTTGCTTCTTCTGGATCCTTATAGTTCTTCTTCTTATGGGAGGAGTTGTTTCAAGGATAGAAGGAGCAGTCTTTCTCTTAGTGCCACCCATTCCCTTTCCTGGAGTCTTTCAACCTTTGCTCTTCTTCTTTGGATTGTAACTATATAACACCTGATGCAACAGATCATAAAGGGACTAACTTGTTACATTAAACCGTTTCTTTAACCTAACCTGTTACACCACATGTTTTTGTACATAAAAGAACGTAGTAAGTCAACTGATGTAAGCTCAGAAATGAGATAATGTTTGCATGTATATGAAGTCAATTAATCATATTACTTGGGAGGTTACAAATATTTAAAATCATAAACAACAAGTGCGATGACAGTTGGAAGGTTTAGAAGCTAAATGAATTGAAGTTGTTATAACCCATACTTTCGAGGTAAAAGTAGGAGTGCTTAATATGATAAGGAGTTCATGTTTTAAGTTGTTTTAATTATTTAATATTCATATATTAGGTTTTGAAGTTGAGTGAGTTGTTAAACAAAAGTCAGCAAAAGTTGTCGCATGTTACGTTCATAAATTAACTTAAATTTAGGTCTAATGTCACTAAGCTTTTCTCCTGATATAGTCGGAGTTGCTGAGCAATACACCCATCAAATTTAATATCTACGAGTCTAGTTTCCAACATATTAAATTGTTCGTCGATACGACATTGGAGTAAAGAGACTGGGAAGGAAGCCCATGTGGACCCACTTGGTCGGTGGCCGACCTCCACCTATTGTTATCTCATTTTTAGGATGAGCATTGCTTAGTTTTCGACCTCCTTCCATCCTCACACTCTCCAAAACCTCCCAAATAGTTCCCCCAAGGCTCCAAACAAATTCCAAAAAAATACACCAAAGGTGAAGAATAACCCATCTGTGGTTTTGGGATGTGAATAAGGATGATGGTGAGCTAAGTTAATCTTAGGGTTCAAATTTTTTCTATTTCCTAAGGCATGTTTCACATCCTTTTGGTTGTGTTTAAGATTAATTACATGTACGTTATGGTGTTAGAGTGAAAGATTACAAGATAGCACTTGAAAGAGAAAGATATGTTGTTATCTTTTGTTGGAATGTTTTAAGGCTATAAATGGTGGAAAATAACTTGATTATGATATGGTTTCTATTGTTATGCATGTTAATATGTTTATAAAGTGAATTTATGAAAGAAACATATTAAACATGAGATTTGAAGTAAAGATTAAGGTGTTTGTGCGTGTGTTCTGTTTTGCTAGGGTTTTGAGCTACGTTTTGATATGAATTTGTTGGAATATCTTGGATACGTTATTGTTCCTATTGTTTTGGTGCTGGTTTGAGTTGGATGGAAGTGGAATTTAATAGGGGAAATAATGTCTGATTTTCTATAAGTGACCTACTAGCTTAGAAGTATGTTTGTAAGTCCTTCTATGGCATTAACTATAAATTTTACTATCTTATTGTAGATTGAAGTCTTCGAGAAAATATACATTTCTTCGTCAAGTAAAAGACAAAGGTATGTAAAGGATAAACCTATACTTTATTTTGTCATGATCTCGTAACTAAATGCACTTGTTAACGAAACATAAAGAGAAGTTCGTACCCCTGAATTCATGTACATTATCCTAGTCTCATAAGTTATAGTATTCTCCTTTATCGTGACTTTATATTCAGTTAAGTATTGTATTCTTTCAGTCAAGAGATCAGGGGTTCTATTTAACTACAGTGTTATAGTATTTTTACTACCATCGAGCTATAATCGGTGGGCAGGTCCCTATTGGACAACCTCTGATCAGATGGTAAGTTATATACTGAACGTATTGTGGTCGAGCGCCAATGAGCGAGCCTAGAATGGCCGAGTAATGATTTAAATACGGATCCTAGTGTGGCCGAGTGCCTATGAGCAAGCCTACTACGACCGAGCAGTTATCTGTACCGAGCCTAGTATGGTCGAGCGCCTATGATCGAGCCTACTATGGCCGAGTAGTTACAAGTACCGATCCTTATAGGTAAGCATATCTTCATATCATATTTTACTCCAGTTACTTTTAGTTGTTGTATAATCAGTTCAGTTTCAGCTTTTAGTTATTCTATTGCCTTACATACTCGGTACATTATTTCGTACTGACATCCCTTTTACCAGGGATATTGTGTTTCATGCCTGCATATCCTAATAGACAGTTGGATAGAACTCCCCAGTAGATAGATACAGACATCAGTGTGATTGGTAAGCTCCACTCCCCCGGAGTTACCAGGTCTAGGCTTTGGAGTCCATTTTGTATATACAAGTTTGATGGGTAGGTCGAGGCCCTGTCTTGGCCATGTTACAGTTCTGTTTTCTCTAGAGGCATGTAGACGAGTTTTTTTTATTTTGTATGTCAGCATTGTGGCCTTGCTAGCCCTATGTGCTTGTTCAGTTTGGTATTATTGGTTGTTGACCTTCATGGGAGCCTTGTCAGCCTGCACAGTTATGTATATGAGCATTTGGCTATGTCTACCCCTCAGATGAGATAGATGTTATTTTCAGATGATTTAGAATATGGCCTCGTCGGCCTTGATTGGTATTGTTAGATTTAAGGTAGGGTTCATTGGCCTAAGTTGAGGGCTACCCCTCTAGAGTTTACAGTTACAGAGTGGTACGCTCGGGCCAAGTATGGAACAAGGTGCTGGACAAGACTCCCTAGGTTTGGGGGATGTCAAACTTGGTATTAGAGTAGGTCTGTCTTAGGGAGTCTACACGTCGTGTCTAGTAGAGTCTTATTTATAGATGTGGTGTGCACCACATTATATAAACAGGAAGCTACATGGCATTTATGAGTCTGTCACCCTTTTTTCAATTTCAAATCGTGATATAAAACTGAGTCATAAGAGTTTGTGTGAGGTCTTATGTGTGCTAATGATACAAAGATGCTTGCAATTGGAAAGATTATAGCTAGCCAGAGAAGTAATATAGCAGCAGGTGAGTACAATAAACCATGCTAGAGGAATTTTGAGGCTATTGGTACCTTATGTTGAACATGATGAGCAAATCTTGAGACATAGTCTATATTTTCCTCGGAGATAGAAGCACATAGATTATGAACACACATCCGGACTTGTTTTTGTAATATGCCTTGATTGGGATATGTGCACTTTGTGATACATATGTGATCCTTTGTATTACTACTTGAACTTGGTTTCTATAATTAATTAAGCCATAGCCGTGCTTTATCCACATTTTTATTGTTATCACATCCTTGTGTGCTTTATTGATGGGTTATGAGGATATGCCTCTTGATGATAAATTACTATCTTGTATTATTGTGATAATTGAGGCACATGTGGACATGTTATGTGGGTAGATTGATGTTGTGTGGAGTATAAGGGTGGCGAGATGCGCATGCGGTGATATAAGGGAGGCATATCATTGTGATGCACATCTGGCGAGATAAGAGTGTCTTATGCGCATGTGGTAGCATACGGGAGGTATTTCATTGTGATGCTCACGCAGCGAAATAAGGGTGGCATTGTGGGGATGCTATGTGACGGCCTGGGGGCGATTTTCATTGTGTATGTTTACATGGTGGTACGAGGGTGACATTCATGAATATGCATGTGATTTCTTTGTGTGTGTCATGCATTTTTACATATTTAGTTGCATTGTATTTAACATGATAAGCTATGACTCTGTTATTACTTGATGATTTTGTTGTCAAGATGTATTTACCTACGTGAAGTTGTTATCTCATATTCTGTTGAGTTGTTGTAGCATATCGGATTGACAAGATGAGGAGGTTGTTATCATGCATTAATATATTTGATTCTTGAAAAGTTCTCTTGAACATGTTATTTTGCAATTGATACGAAATCATATTATAATGTGGCATGAGGTCTTTGCCGTGCAAGTGTGATTTATATTATGGCACGAGGTCTTTGCCGTGCAAGTGTGATTTATATTGTGGCACGAGGTCTTTGTCGTGCGAGGGTGATTGCTAATGTGGGCACGAGGTGCCATATGTGTGCGATTCTATTTGAGAACTTGTTGTTGAAACTGAGCCTTTACTTGTATTAAATTGTTATCACTTATTCTGATGAGATTATAATTATTATTTTTTTGCTATACTTCATATTGCTTTGATATATTGTACATGTTATTTGACTATTGAGTATCTTTCGACTTAAAAACCTCATCACCACTTCTCTGAGATTAGTCGAGATACTTACTGAGTACAGGGGGTCGGTTGTACTCATACTACACTTCTGCACCTTGCGTGCAAATTTTGTAGTTGAGTATCTGCGAAGACGGAGATTTGCATTAGAGATGTACCAGCGTACCGGATTCATGATACCTTTTTGTTCATGGTAGCTTAGGTTTTCATTTCTATTTATATAAATTTCAAATAGATGTTGTATTTATTCATTTCACCAGCTTTGTAAATCTAAATCATTATGTCTCATGACTTGTACTACCAGTACTTGGGTAGTTGTATTAAATTCTTTTGCAATCTTAATTATAATATTGATGATTTATCATTGTAGTAGTAACTTATATAGTTTGGCTTACCTAGCGGTTTGTGTTAGGTGTTATCACGACATTGGTGCGATTTTGGATCATGACACCTGCAGCCTGTCGAAGATAAGTATAGACGTCGTCATACCGGTCCACAAGACTCTACTAGACACTTGCTCATGACTTGTAGAACCTATGAACCTAGAGGTTTAATACCAACTTGTCACGATCCAAAATTTCACAAATTTGTGATGGCACCTAACTTAACTCACTAGGTAAGCCGACTAACATAAGACATCGTCCAAACCAAATATCATCAATAAACACAAAAATAAGAATAAAAGTTTCAATTCAACTACCCTAAGATCTGATAGTACAAGTCATGAGCCACTAAGATTTAGAATTTTAAAGCATTACCAAGAAAAGATACATCATAAGTTTGAAATACATAAACAAAATTATAATTCTAAAGAGTCATGAACAAGATGGAAGCTAATGGCTGGAAAGCTAAAGTCTTCAATGTTCATGCTCAGACTCGACAGCCGCATAGCTCTATAAATTTGTACGCAAGGTCCAAAAGTGTAGTATGAGTAAAACCGGCCTCATGTACTCAGTAAGTAACTTGAATAATTTCAGTAAAGTAGTGGCAAGGTTTTTAAGTTAAAGGGTACTCACTAATATCAACAATACAGTTCATAAGCAAAAAAATAATAAGAGAAAAGACGATTAAGAGTGAAAGAATCAAATAAGAGAAATTACGAGCATGATTCGCAAACATAACAACCAAATATTTCTCAATAAATCAAGTTCGGGGGGAAGATACGATGTCCATAACACAAAAAAATCCACATCTACAAATCTGCACAGCAAAAACAATGTATTCAAGATATCCAATCAAATGGCACGGTAACACCCTTCGTGCATTTATCTCATCCTCACCAAGCACGAAAATACCCTTCATGTAATACCACTCTCCTCACCAAGCACATGTAAAAAAAAATACCAAACAAGGTAGAAGGCATGTAGATAATAGTAGCAAACAAAGAAGAAGCATATAGAAAACAGTAACAAACAAGATACAAGATATATAGATAAGAGTAGCAAGGTAGAAGAATATAGATAGCAGTAACAAACAAGGTAGAAGGCATGCAGATAACAGTAACAACAAAGTAGAATGCATAGACGTAGTAACAATAAACTACAAGGTAGAAGGCATAAATGTAACAATAAAAAATAAGATAGAAGGGTAAATATAACAATAACAAACAAGTTAGAAGGTGTAGATGTAACAATAACAAACAAGATAGATGTCATAGATGTGTATGTGAGGGAAGGAATATACTATAATGCATGTCTCTCATCCTCGCATGCACAGAAACACCCGTCGTGACATGAACTCTCATCCTTACGGCACAGAAACACCCATCATGAAAGTATAATATCAAACCGCACGGAAGCACCTATCGTGCTCACATCTCTCATCCTCACCTGCACAGAAATACCCGTCGTGAAATATCACGCATCCTCACAGCACAGAAACATTTGTCATGCAATATCACTTATCCTTACCATGGGTATGCATGTCAGTACCAAACTAGGCGGGATGCATTCATACGATCAAGAGGATGAGTAAGCATACTATATTACGTGAGAGATAAACATGACCATGGTACCACCATCACATCAACATTTCAAGAGTCATTTTGTCCAAATATCACAAACAAGGCCTCAATATGAACTTTAGCATGAATATGGAAACTCAAGTGTCACAAGAATAACATATATACATGTGTTCATGATATAAGCATGACTACGGCCAAATCCAGTATATCAATAATCTCAAGAATAATCCATCGTGTTCAATTAAGATGTCATAAGCTAAAACATGATCTATAGCATGGATAACTATACTCATACTGTCATAAAAATCAAATAAGGCATAAGTCAAGAAAAACATGCAATACAACAAAGCATGATTGAAGTATATAATCTACCCCGAGCATGGATAACCCTTGCACATGCATATATACTCTTCACCTCGCATATATATTACCCCCGCATGTAGAAAACAATATCATTTGTTAGGAAAAACTCCCTCAAACCAAAGCAAGGCAAGACCTCTACCTCATTGCAAAACAAGTTCAACAACCCAATGTTGCTTTCCTTAGAAATAGTCCTCAAAATGATCAAAACCTAGTCAATTATCATCTAAGGAAGTCAAATAAAGCAAAAGAAAATATCTTAATCAATAAAGGTTTCAATCTTTGATGAAATCGCACAAGTCAAAAAAATATAAACACGGGCACACATGGTCTTAATTCGAAATCAAGACCACATCCCGATGACCCATTCTTCCCCGAGTCCACATATATAATTAGTTTCAAGATCTAACCTTAATTTCTACACTTTCAAGATCCAACTCTCTTAACTTCAAACTCATAAACCCAAATTTCTACACTTTGAGGAATCATGTATATAATTAAAACTAAGTTAAAAATACCAACCTTAAAAGGTTGGAAGAAAATCCTCTCAAATGCCTGCTTATGAAGTCTAGGTCTAAAAAAATAAAAAAGGACAAACCAATCCCGAAGCCCTTCTTAACCCAGCTCCAAATATTGCAAATGCAAACAAAGCATCGCAAATGTGAATCTTGCAAATGCGACCATGTAATTGCAAATGCGAACTTCAAGTCGCAAATGCGACTCTACCTTCACAATTGCGAGCATCGCAATTGCGACACTGAGTCCCTCCTTACCCTTTCAAGTTCTAGGTTACATTCTCAAATTCAAACCTTGCATTTGCAAACTGGTCATCGCAAATGCGATAATAGCAGCACTAGTAATGGTCAATTCTTCCAAAATTGTCTTGTACCATCCCAAAACTCACTAGAGCCCTCTGGAACTCCATTCAATCATTCCAACAAGTATATATACGTAAAACAAACTTGCACGAAGGCTCAAAACACCAAAAATAACATCAAAACAAGGAAATAAGCATCAAACCAATAATTTCAGAGGTTCTAAAGTTTAAATTTCTATCTTTCGACTAAAAGTGATGAAATAACCTAGGATAATTCGAGACCTAAACCAAACATAGGTATAAGTACAAAATCATCATATGGAGCTAACTGAACCGTCAAATCACCAATTCGGGATCATTTACTCAAAAGTCAAACATTGATCAACTCCAACAATTTAAAGTTTCCAAATGAGAATTCTTCTTCCAAAACTCTCCCGAACCTCTCAGAAATCAAAACCAACTATATACGCAAGTGATAAAACATCAAATGAACCTACTTGAAGTCTCGATCAGCAAAACGGAATTATAGAACTCTAAACGATCGATCGGGGCACTACACTTGAGTTGTCACACAGTCGCCCTTGTTTGAGTGCATTATGGTGCGCCAATTTGATGATCCCCATTTGTTGGTGCTTAAGGACACGGTTCAGATGATGGTGCTAAGACGGTGGTTATTGGAGATGATCATGTTATGCCACTTCAGGGTCGGCTTTATGTTCTTAATGTTGAGGGCTTGAGGGAGTTGATACTTCAGGAGGCTCATAGTTTGCGGTATTCTATTCATTCAGGTTCTATAAAGATGTTTCATCGTGGTTGATTCAAACGATGATTATACCGCAATGGAAGTGAGATCTTATCATTGTGAACTTTGTAGTAGGCTTACCATGTACCTTGAGGAAGTTTGATGTTACTTGGGTCATTGTGGACAGGTTGATAAATTCGCGCACTCCATATTGGTGTTAACTACTTATACTTCGATGAGGTTAGATCAGATTTATATTACGGAGATAATACGTTTTCATGGTGGTCCTATTTCTATCATTTCAGACCATGGCACCCAGTTCACATCTGAATTTTGTAGTGCCATTCAGCAGGAGTTGGATACATAGGTGGAGCTTAGCACAACTTTTAAGTCGCAAATGGATGGTCAGTCCGAGCACACTATTAAAATTCTTGAGAATATGCTTTGGTGGAGTTTTCTTACAACAATAGCTATCAGTACAACATTCAGATGGCTTAATATGAAGTTTTGTATGGTAGACACTACGGTTCTCCTATTGGTTGGTTTGAGCCTAGTGAGGCTAGATTGTGATAAGTGGTGATTTTACCACTTAATCTAGTCTCTTTACTTTTATTTTTGTATCCTTTATTTATAAAAATAAGGCTATGGTATGTATCACTATTATTTTAGGTACAATGGGTCATGAAGAGAATAAAGATCAAACGAAGTGGAATTGAAAAAAAAATATGAGTTCAAAGAAAGAAATATGGGAAAAGGCCCCATGTCACAAATGCGAACAGGGGTTCGCAAATGTGAAGTCGACCAGACCAGTCAATATTTGCAAATGCGAACCCCCATATCAAAATTGCGAAGGATAGAAACGAAGGCAGTTATCTCAAGTGTGAATAGTTGTGTCGCAATAGCGATAGCCTAAGGCAAAGCTAAGTTCATAAATGCGAACTCTGTGTCGCAATTGTGGTGGTCAACAGCATAGTCCAAGTTCGTAAATGCAAACCTTTTTTTCGCAAATGTGAACCATGAACGATTTTAGCACACTTCGCAATTGCGAGGAACCTATCGCTTTTAGGGTTATCGCAATTACGACCTTGTCTTTGCAATTGAGTCATCGGAGACCAAAAATTTGTCAGGCCTTGAAATTGAATTGTTTTCTAAGGATAGGTTTCTAAGTCATCTTACTATCTTACTGTTTCTTATGCTTCTTTTACATGGCTTCTCGGTGCTGTTCATTCTTGTCTTTTTTCATTAATTTGGTGCTTATGCTTTCCTGAGCCGAGGGTGTATTGAAAATAATCTCTTTATCTTTACAAGGTAGGGGTAAGGTCTGCGTACACACTACCCTCCCCAAATCCCACTATGTAGGATTATACTGGTATGTTGTTGTTGTTATTTTTTATTTCAACTATCCAATAATTTATTTGGCATAATTTGACTCATATTTCAATGTATTTCATGCCCATATCAAGTTTTCACTCATATTCTTCGTTTTCAGGTACTAAAAGCTAAAATGAGCTCTAACTACGTTGAATTTGTGCATGAAAATCCTTTGGAAATTGAGGAGTACTATGACCAGCACTGGTTCTTGTTAATGGACTGCCAACAACAGTACTATGCCAACTTAGCTTCAAAGAAGTTGCTCCAGAAAGTGGGATGAAAATGGATAAGGTTCCCAAACGTCATCTCGCATTTTACCAAAGACTTGTGGCTACAGGATGGATTTGTTTTTCCCTTCAACTTTGTAAGGCAAATGAGCAGTGGGTAAGGGAATTTTATGCTAATCTTAAAGCCATGAAGTTGAGCACTCCAATCATGAGAATACGGGGCAAGATGGTGAACTTCAGAGATGAAGTCATAAATTAATTCTATAACCTACGGGGTCATGACATGGCTCCATTTCGTGCTAAGGATTGTGCTACAGGCAATTGGTTGGTCTTCAAATTGTGCCCGGGCAAGGATATGCCATGGGCTGTCACAAAGAATGGAATCACATCCAAAGAAATTGACTACCGAGGCAAAGATATGGCGGTCCATAATTTGCAGTCGCATCTCCCCTGTTGGAATATATGAAATATACCATTTTGAGAGCCTAGAATATTGCATGCATTCTTGACGACATTTCGATCAATGTGGTTCAGTTTATTATCAGTGAGCTGAGGGAGTATCTAGCAGAGGAGAGTCCATCCCTGATGTCCCTATATCTCATCACTGAGTTGTGCAAGATTGCGGGGGTTGATGAGGATCTTGAAGACAACTGGATAGATCTGAATAAGCCTATAGCTCCATTGAAGAAATGAGGGGAGGGTAGTGTTGTGAAAAGCAAAAGGAGAAAATTGGGATCATTTTCTCAGACCTACCTTGGTTGTCAGCCATCACCTGCTACAGGAGGACCATTTGCCATACTCACAGAAGAGATGAGGCAGATTCGGTGTTAATAGCTAGCCTTCTAAAGAGACCCCGTGATACATCTGAGGGGCCTTCTATGGGTGTGTCAAAGAAAGAATTTCAAAAATAAACAGGGGTACCACCTTAAAAAGTTGGAGAAAGCATGTACTGACTTGGCCACGGCACATGGCACCATTAGTACTTCCCACACCAAGTTGACAAATTCACACATCAGGATGAGAAAGAGAGAGAGAAGAAGAGAGATCAATTCTTTACCTAAATGTAGAATGGTGTGAAGGGGATATGGAAGGTTCTAAAACCTCAAGAGTCACTACTGTCTTCCAAGCCAGATGTTGTTGATTATGCTCCAGTTTAGTGGTCCGAAGAAGAGGATGAGGCTGAGACTGAGGATGATCGAGAGCACTTGATGCAATATTCAGGGAGCACTTTTCACCATTTTATTCTATTATATTTAGTTGCATTGGGGACATTGCAACATTTCTAGTTGGGGGTAGCTTCTTGTATAATTGTCGATATGGGTAGATTGATATTTTATTGACATTATTTTTTTGTGTTTGTGATACTTTATATTAGTATGTTTACTAGCTTCTTAAATATTTGTTGATAACTTGGTGTCAATGTCCTTGGTTTTCTTTGTGCGCGATTCTTTCTTCGAGGATTCCAATTTTCTTTTGAATCGGGTATTTTTAGGTAGATTTTTTTGTTGACTTCTCGTGTGATGGATTGTTAGGCGACTCTCTTCATGGGAATTAGCCTTGTAGGTATAAGTTCTCTTTCGAGCGGAAATGTAAAAACTTTTGGCTTGTGTGGTACTAATAGAGTTAGTCTTTTGCATGTGTAGTGTTAAGCATACCCCTCCGAAATTTTTTGTGAAATCAAGGTATGTAAAAGAATAGTTTTTGTGAAAATATCTTGGCTCATTTTGTGACTCGTTGCCTACTAGTTGGTCTTACTTTATATTATGAGAAATGGCTCTATTTGTTCTTGTTTAGGAAGTGAAATTGATCTGTCTTGACTAGTTCATATGCCATGTGTGGTAAGCTTTTGTTGAATAATTTGTGTGCTTACTTATATCATCTAGAACTTGTCCGGTTAGTCATGCAATGTTAATCTTAGTTATGTTTAGTTGGGGGATGACCTTAGGCATTCTTTTTGGTCTTTGAAAAAGCCTCTTTAGCCTTTCGAGCCTACCATTGCACAACTAGTATCACTAGTTAATCCTATTTGAGCCTTTAACCTTCTTTTGATTACCACATTACAAACCTTTATCTCTTTTGTGAAATAATTCCCTCTTTTGAACCTGGCCTTCCGTGAATGTTAGGAATGAGGCTAAAAGTCTAAGTTTGGGGTATTGGTGTCAATTGGAAAATGGTGAAGATGCGTTTAATGTGCAGAAAAAAATCCCTTGAGGTTGTGTCATGTGAAGCGTGTGGCTAAGCTAGAGTCGACATACTTGAAACCAAAAGCTTCACATCATCCTAAGCTACCAGACACTCAATCTCCAAAGAAATGCAAAAAAAAGGAGTCTTGAGCAAATTGAAGAGAAAGCACAACTAGAGGGTAGGTACGAAATTCAAGGTAGTTCAATGTTGGCAACTAGAAGTTAATTTGGGCTATGTGGTCTTAAAAATATGCAAATTGCCAAAAGAAAGACAAATGAGATAGTTTTCAAGGAAGACATAGTCTTGTATCCCAGATGCTTATCCTACCCTTCCAGAAGCCTACATTACAAGCTTAAAAAGTCCTTGTGTGATCTCCAACTGAATATTCTTAAGTTAACGGTGAATGAAAATAAGGGCAAGCCTATGATATGATATTTGTTAGTACTTGAACTTCTTTGTTGAGTGTGAGTGACTTTATGCATATATCCCTTGTGTTATTGTTGTGAATATTGATTTTGGGATTTTCTTTCTTGTGAGGGCACATGAACTATGATAGATTAGTGATGTTGATAAATTTAAAATTAAATTAAATGAGCATATCTAGTAGGATAGTGGTTTCAGTAACTTCTTGAGGCTTGTTCGATGTCACTTAATTGTTTTGAAATGCCATTGCCTTCTTGAAATTGTGTTTTGAAATGAAGATGTTATTTGATTAACGTTCAAATGCTTTTAGTCTAATTATATGTACCAACCAAAGTCATGAGTGATGTGCTTAAATGAGGAATGTATTTTGAAAATGATAGTGATATTACATGACCTTGAGATGATAGAACCTCATTGAGTTGTTAGTTTTTATTTGCTTGAAGAAAAGCAAAGACTTTAAGTTGGGGGTGTTGATAGGTGTTGATTTTACCACTTATTCTAATCTCTTACTTTGATTTTATATTCTTTATTTATAAAAATGAGGCTATTTATGATATGTATCGCTGTTATTTCAGGTACAATGGGTCATGAAGAGAATAGAGATCAAACGAAGTGGAATTGAGCAAAAACAGAGTTCAAAGGAAGAAATCTTGAAAAAAAAAATCAGATGTCGCAAATGCTAAATGGGGTTTGCAAATACGAGGTCAGTAAAACCAGTCAATATTTGCAAATTCGAACCCTCTTATCACAATTGCAAAGGATATAAAAGAAGGCAGTTATCGAAAATGCGAATAGTTGTGTCAAAATTTCGATAGCCTAAGGCAAAGACCAAGCTCTTAAATGCGAACTGTGTGTCACAATTGCGGTGGTCAACAGTACAGTCCAAGTTCGCAATGCGAACCATTTTATGCAAATGCAAACCACGGGCTTCTGATTTGGACAGAATAGATATTTCATATTTTCTTGATCTGAAACCCACATAAAACTCGGCCTAGCTTCTTAGAAACACATCCTTTGACAGAAAATACAAGTTTGGGAGTTAAGGTTCTTACACCACACTTGTGGGGATTGAAGATTTGAAGATTTCTTACCTTTTTTTACTCATTTCTTCAATTTCTTGCTTTGAATTGAATATCTAAATGTGTAGTATTTTACTCCAGCTTTTGAACCTTGTTTATGGAAATATTCATTATGAAAGTATGGATTAAAACTCTTGTTATGCTTATGTACTGAATGATGTTTATTAATTATGAAGTGAGTTAATTATTTTTTTAGTTATTCTTTTCTTTAAGGTTTTCAAAGGGATTAGCTAATCATAGGACTCACCCATTAACTTCGAATTAATCTTGAAAAAGGCAAATTGGGGGTTGGAAAAGATTAATTAACAAGAATTTGATGTGCTAACCCTCATTTTATATATTATACCTAGGGATGGGATTGAACAATTAGTCACACTCGGGTGTACTTAATTCTCTTAATTGTTTTAGGGATATTTTAGTTAGTAAATCTTGTTAGTCTTCTGAAAAAGCAAATATAGAATAACTACCCCAGGCTAATTAACATAAAATCTCTCATATTTGTAAAATCGTGAAATACATTGAATCGTTACTTGAGTGTAATTCCCCTTGTTTCCATGCTTGTAACCATTGATTATTTTGCTTGCTTTCTAGGTTAGTTTACATTTTCGCATTGGTTGTAAACGTTTTCTCTATTAGTTTTTGGCTTAGCATAAACGCGATAATTCTCTTACTTGCCTAATCACCTACATATTGTTCCCTATGGGATTCGACTCCAACTCGTAGTTGGGTAAATTATATTGCATGCGACTATGTACACTTACTCTTTGAGGAGTGGATTTGGACGTTAACAGATTGTTGTGTACAAACTCGAGAGATGCTTTGGAGAAGGTGAAATGGATACAAGAACGCCTTCGGACAGCTCAGAGCAGGCAAAAGAGTTATGCAGACAAGAAAGTTTGTGATGTGGCATATATGTAGGGTGAGAAGGTTCTTCTAAAAGCTTCACCTATGAAAAGTGTGATGAGTCTTGGGGAAAAGGGCAAGTTGAGCCCACTGTTCATTGGCCCATTAGAGGTATTGGAGGGAGTTGGTGAGGTTTCTTACAAGCTTTCTTTGCCTCCTAGCCTATCAGGGGTTCATCTGGTATTTTGTGTTTCTGTGCTCCGGAGGTATAATGAATATAGGTCACATGTTTTGGACTTCAGGACAGTGCATTTGGATGAGCATTTGTCCTATAAAGAAGTGCCAATACCTATTTTGGATAGAGAATTTAATAATTTGAGGTCAAAGGAAATCACTTCGATGAAGGTGCTTTTGGAAAGGACAACCGAGCGAGAATGCTATTTAGGAGACCGAGTCAGATATGAGAAGTAGATATCCAGATCTTTTCAGCAATTCAGGTTCATTTCTAAACCTACTCGAGGACGAACATTTGTTTAAGAGGTGGAGAATGTAACGATCTGACCGCTCGTTTTAAGATCTTGAACCACATTCCCTTATTTGATGCTTCTCATAGGTTGCTTTGATGTTTTATGACTTCTGGGGATGGATGGTTTGGTTTATGAGAGGTTCAGGAGTATTTTAGAATAATAGGTCCTATCTCGAAGCTTAGAGTTAAAAAGGTTGACAAAGGTTTGATATTTGGATATATGGACTCGGGATCGTATTTTGATAGTTCTGATAGGTTAACATTATAATTTGAACTTATATGTATGTTCATATTTGTTTTTGGATGTTTTTAGAAGGTTTTTACCCTATTTGTCGAAAGTTGGCATTTGGAAGAACTTAAGAGTTCATGAGTTTTCCAAGAGTGGACTTTGATTTTAATAGACTCTGATTGGCATTATGAGTCCTTTGATAGGTCCACATAATTAAATTGTACTTGTGTGCAAAGTTTGGTTTCAATACGAGGTGTTTAAGTATGATTCGGATGCTTGATTAGAAGTATAAAGGTTTATGAACTTAAGGAAGTTTTGATATGTGGCTTGGCCTTTGATTTTTAGATTTTATGTTGCTATTCATGTTTCGAGTATATGGATAAGTTTGAATAGGATATATGAACTCTTTAGGAGGATTGGACGGGGTCTTGGGGGATTTGGGAGAATTTCGGGGTGGTTTCAGATCATTTGAGCTAAGATTGGATTATTAGTTTTCTGGTGCCAGGGCAGTGAATCACAATTGCGTGGCTTGTGCAACGATCGTGTAGAAAGGGATTTAGGCTTGAAGAGTTGTTCTTCATGATCACGTGGAGTGGTCCGCAATATGTAGCTTTGGCGGGGATTTAATTGTGATCGCATGGGAGGTCTTGTGATCGCATAGAAGGCTGACTAGTTGACCTTCACGATCGCGTGGGTGCTATCAGAGTCGCGTAGAAGGACTTTAGGCGGTGGTCCTTTGTGCTTCTCTATTGCGTGAGCTAGTGGTCGCGATCGCTATGTGTATTTCACTACATGGGTATTTTATGTCCATATTTTGAGATTTATCTCATTTTCACTATTTTTGAGTTTTGGAGTATGAGAGGAGAAGATTTTAAAGAGAGATTTCACCCCAATCTTAGAGTAAGTAAATTCTACTTGGTTTTGATCATATATCTTGATTCCTCTTGAATTTCTAAACCTAGAATATTTAATTTTAAACTATAATTTGTGGGTTTTCTACAACTTAAGAGAGTGTACTTTGAGATTTTGAACACCGATTTGGACTCAAATTTTGAAATTAATAACATATATAGACTCATGGGGTTATGGATCAACAAGATCTACCCCTAGACTCGGGTTTTTCATATGTGAGCTCAATGTCACGACCTAAAATCCAGCCAATTTGTGATGGCACCTAACCTAACTTGCTAGGATATCTAACTAACAAATACCTCCATCCAAACTGGAAATCATCAAATAAATAATAGTATAAAATGATGAAATAAATATAGGTACCCCAAGGACTGATAGTACAATCCATGAGTGACTGATAATAAGAATACAACTCTAATATGTAAGAAAGTTTACATCAACTATTTCAAATTTATATAAACAGAAATATACGTCCTAAACTACCATGAACAAAGTGGTAGCTTGCAGTTGGAATGCTGGTACATCCTCAATGCTAGCCTTCGTCATCCATAGCAACTCAGCTCCTAAATCTGCACGCAGGTGCAGAAGTGTAGTATTAGTACAGCCGACCCCATGTACTCAATAAGTATCTTGACTAACCTTAGTAAAGTAGTGACGAGGGTTTTAAGTCAAAAGATATTAACTTGCTTAACTTGTGCAGCTCAATAGCATAAATATGTACACAGCAACAGTACCGAAATCTAAGCATAAAATAAAGGTAAGGCCATCAGTGCACATAAAGAAGATATACATAAGTATCATAACCCAACTATGGTTCAGCATAAATATATGCAGTCGATAACAAATAACTCACCAACAGTTGTATATAGAGAAGATATGCGTGAATAAACAAGTCAAGTTACACGGTTTGACGTATAGAGAGAATATGTATCGTGAAACATTACATAAATCAAAGTTGCATATAGAGAAGATATGCATGAATAAACAAGTCAAGTTACACAGATTGACCTATAGAGAAGATATGTACCATGAAGCATGTCATCAATCAAAGCAGCAAATAGAGAAAATAGGCATAAAAGGAATGTATACATTCAAGAGTTAGCATATAGAGAAGATATATGATAAAAATCATGTATACAGCCAAGGAGTTTGCATAGAGTGAAGAGCAAAGTCCAAACACTTATCAGTCTTCAACAATCCGCGTGTATGTCATCAAGGAGAAACATGAGAGGACGACCCTAGGGGGATGGATCATTATCCACACCCTGCACGGACAACTCACGTACCATAATCATAACAATTGCACAGACGACTCACGTTCTTTAATAACTTAACCCACATAGAAAGTATATGCAACAATATACGTATATGAATAGCGAATATCAAATCACATACTCATGGAATGAGGAAAATAGCATTGCTAAGGTGTATGCATGTGCAAAAGTATACGACTACAGCTCAGATTAGGCGGGTGTCACGATTCGAAATCCTACCTAAGGTCGTGATGGCACCTAATTTGCTCGCTAGGTAAGCCAACATAATAACAATCATAATTCTAAATCATATTAATCAATCTTGACAAATTACTCAATATAATAAGGAAACAAAATAATCTCAAGTCTGATAAGATAGATAAACTATCCACGGAAGGGTCTAAACATGACCACAACTGCCAATACCAGGATGTCACAGTCATCACAGGCATCTAATAGGAGTATGAGAAATCATCTTAATACACTGTCTGTCTGAATAAAGTAGATAGACATAAGAGAAAAGTAGGGAGGGGGACTCCATGTGCTGCGAATCGATCATATAGAAAAGCTCACCATGAAGTCTCCATAGATCCACCTACTGTCCTGGATGAATGTCATTCACACCAGCCTCAGAACCTGCACAAAATGTGCAGAATTATAGTATGATTACAAAGTACGGTACCTAGTAAGTATCAAATCTAGCCTAGAAGAAGTAGAAGTGTGGGGTCTTCTTCGACATTCACTAAGAGTTAGATAATCAGATGAGAGAATAATCCAACATGAAATTAGACATGATATATTCAACATGTATAAAAGCTCAAGTATACATATGCATGCTTAGTATCCCTTACCTAATAACTCATAGCACAAATCTATGTGCCTGACACAAGCCACGTGTCCAACAAGCAGCAAAAGAATTACGGGTGCCTACGCTCACAGGGCTCAAGGTAACATGGGTTATCGCCTAACTCCGGAGTGACCGATCAATAATACAAGCATCCATAATTTTTTATTTCATGATGATCAATCAATCACTGCGGCGTGCAACCTGATCCAAATCATAACATCATCAATCCAATAATTGGTACCAATATCCGCTCAAGTTCTCGTAGTGCCAAAATTCTCAACTTTCCTCAATAACCACTTATTCACTCATGCATATGTGAAGGAAATAATATAATCGAAGGGCATAAGACATGATAATAAGAATACATATAAGATCTTAAATGGCTAACTCACGGCTATGGCAAATCATGTAACTCAATTTATCACAACGGTTTAATAAGCTATTTAACATGTTCTAGCTTAATCACATCATTATCATGAGTTAATTAGACTGTAGAAACTATCTAAATAATGGAGAAAATAAGGCAAGTATATGATTATGAAAATATAATAAAGCCTGACATGGCAAAGTAACCCTCATGTCAAATCAACAAGTCATAATCCTAGGCATGCTCCTAAATCACGAATAACAATTATCATGTAGTCATAGATCAATTTGAACATGAATAACAACTTTACATAATTCAATAAAAGCACAACTCAAGTCAACAACACCGGATATGGTGAAACCTAGCTACGCATATACGCTCGTCACCTTGCATATACGTGGCTCCTAAATCATGAATCAAGTAGGAATCATATTACTTAGGTGGAGGATTCCCTCTTACAAGGATAGACAAGAGACATACCTCCATCTCGCAACCTCAAATCAAGCAAAAATCTCATAACCATCCAAATTCAACTCCAAATGACCCAAATATAGTCAAAAAAAACTCAATAACGTCTAATAAAACCATAGGAAACAACCCCAAATAATAAAGCTTTGATCTTTAAAGAAATTCCCAAAGGTCAACAAAAGTCAACTCAGGCTTACACGGTCAAAAACCCAAGTCAAGGGGTAGATCCCGACTACCCATTACCCCACGAGTCTAAATACGTGATAAGATTTCAAATCCAAGTCCAAATCGACCTTCAAATCCCTAAATTAGATCGTCTTAAGTTGTAGACGAAACCCCAAGTGTTTCTTTAAAAATCCAAGATTTAGGTGTAGAAATCCATGCGGAATTAACATATAAATTCAAATCCAAGTACAAAATATCTGCCCTCAAAGTGGTGGTGAAATTCTCCCCAATAATCGCCTCTAGCCAAGCTCTAAAACTCAAAAAATGAAAAATGAACTAAGCCTTCGAAATATATGAAACTGCCGGGGATTCCACTTCTGCGGACAAAATATTGCTTCTACGACACCGCTTCTACGGATAAACACTCGCATCTGTGAGGTCACTAAAAGTTCCGACCATTCGCACTTGCGCAAACAAATCTACTTCTGCAGAGACGCACCTGTGCGCACATTTTGCATGTGCGCAAGCGCTTCTATGCACAATCACCCACACTTACGAATACCCTTTCCAAGGCCAATTAACACTTCTACGTGACTCTTTCTGCTTCTGCAAACTCGCACCTGTGCCACATGTTTCGAAGGTGCGACAGACCAGTACAAGATATGCCAAATAATTTCAAATCGATCTGAAACCCATCTAAAACACATTCGAGCCCCCCTACCCCCCACCCGGGGACCCCATCCAATCATACCAACAAGTGACAATATCTTATACAAACTCATCCGAAATCTCAAAACACCACGACTAACATCATAAACTTGAATTGATGATCAAAACACATGTTAAGCTTCTCTTAAGTTCATCAAATGTAAAACTTCAAACTAAGCGTACGATTTAAGCCTAACCAATGCGGATTACATCCAAATTTTGCACACAAGTCCCAACTGACAAAACTAACCTATTCTAACTTCCAAAACTAAAATCCGAATCTGATATCACCAAACTCAACCCTCGGTCAAACATATGAATTCTTTAAACCTCCAAATTGCCAACTTTTGACAAATAGCGCTAAAACACCCTAGGAATTCCGAGTCCAATTTCGAATATATGCCAAAGTCCAAAATCACCATACAAACCTATCGGAATCCTCAAACCACCAATCCAAGGTCGTTTATGCAAAAGTCAAACCTTGGTGAACTCTTACAACTTAAGCTTCTAAAATGAGACTAGGTGTCTCAAAGCCTTACCAAACCTTCCTGAAACCATACCAACCATCACCTCAAGTCACAAAGCAACAAACTAAGATATGAGAAGCATCAAATAGAGGAACGGGGCTCAAATACACAAAATGACCGATCGGGTCATTACAACGGGTACGCCATTCAATAATGAGTATCATGTTAAAAAAGGAAATCAAGCCTATACATGATCTCTAGCATGATTCAAGAAGTTCACATAGTCATAGAAATTATTAAAACACGAATCATAGAAAGCACACACTCCAAACAAGGCATAACAGAAGCCTAAAGTCTAATTCGGTCATAAATCATACATAGCACCCACATATATGCTCGTCACCTTGCATATACATCACTTTTCACACATTCCAATTATAAAAATAAGGTCAAATCCTAAGGGTTATTCCATCACAATAAAACTAGGCAAGATACTTACCTTAACAAGCCAAATCAACCTTCTCAAATCGCCTTTCCTTTCTAACTCAAGCCAGAAAGCAAATCACCTCCAACTGGATCAAATCTAGCCAAATACAACTCAATAACATCAAACAAAGCTATAGGAATCAATTCTAAATGATAAAGCTTCAATATTTAATCAATTCTTAAAAAGTCAACCCTTGGTCCATATAGTCAAAACCCGAGTCTAGGGGTAGATCATGTTGACCCATAACCCAATGAGTCCAAACATGTGTTTAGTTTTCAAATCCAAGTCTAAATCAGAGCTCAAAACATCCATTTCACTCTCTCAAGTTGTAGGCAAAACCCAAAATATTATCCCAAAATTCAATGTTTTAGGTGTTAATGATCCATGTAGATTCACGAAATAATACCATAACTGAGTAAAAATCACTTAACCCTTGGTCATGTATGAAAATCTCCAAGCAAAATCGCCTCCCCCCAAGTCTAGGATTCAAAATATGAGAGAATGAGCTTAAGTCCCAAAATTACAACTATTAACCAAGCTGCAGATGTCGAAATTGCGAACTCTAGTTCGCATTTGCGGAGCTCACAATTGCGGAGCCCAAGTCGCCAATGCGAAGTGGCCCCCCAGGCCACAGAAGTCGAAAATGCTACACATCGCTCGCAAATGTGATGGACACAAATGGGACACTAGCTTCGCAATTGCGAAGCTGGCCTTCCCAGTCCCCTATCACAAATGAGAGGATCAGTCCGCAAAAGTTGACCTCTCATTTGCGAGAAGATCATTGCAAATGCAATGACTGCAGCACCAGCAAATCCCAACTTAGCCAAATTTGTGCCAAACTAATTTGAAACTCACCCGAGACCCTCTAGAACCATTCCAAACATTCACATAAGTATATAAACCTCATATGAACTCACTTGTAAGCTCAAAACATCAAAATGACATCTAAAATCAAGAATCAAGCCTCAAGCCACAAGTTGCACTTCTTTTTCAACTTGGATCACAACAAAACTTTGCACAAAATTTCCAACCAACTAAATGAACCTATCAAAGGTGTCAAAACTATAATAGGAGTCTTATAATACCAAAGTCAACTTTCGGTCAAACCTAAGAACTCTGCAATTCTTCAAATTGCCAACTTTCGGCAAGAGCCAAAACCTTCTAGGAACATCCAATTCAAATACAAACATACACCCAAGTCTAAAATCACCATACGAACCTATTAAAACCATCAAATCCTGATTCTGAGTCATTTACTCAAAAGTCAACCCTTGGTTAACTCTTCTAACTTAAAGCTTCCAAAATTAGAATCACTCTTCCAAATCAATCTCGAACCTCTAGAATATCGAAACCAACCATACACGCAAGTTATAATGCATCATATTAAGCTACTCAAGGTCTCAAACTGTCAAATGGGATGCTTAATCTCAAAATAATCGATCAAATTTTTATATTCTCCCCCACTTAAAAATATGTTTATCCTCGAACATGCTAAAAGTCATTCTAAAGCTGTCAAAATCACTATATAAACTAATCATACACATGCCCGTGGGTGACCCCACGTCACCTCAGTCCATATAAGCCCATTAACACAATCCATTCTACCTTCAACCTTAGCTTACTATCATTAGTACCAAATTCCAATCTTTTGGAACCCTCTGTAAGATCTGATTCTTGTATATATACACTATGTCAAACCCCACAAGCTGCATCATGCCATAAATATACTCCCAAGATATAACCACATGATGTACCGCATAACTTATATACTCATAGAAATATCTTTCGACCACAATAGATGTTCATTACTAAACCCGGTACTGGTAATATACCTCATATCAAATAAAACCTTGTTCCAAACCTTCGCAATACTTCTAATGATGAAAGAAGCGAGAAGAAACTCATAACCACCCATCAAAACAACAAGTCGTGGAGTTCTCTTGCCCGGCATGTACCATTGCCAAATTTGAGCTGACTACTGGCATTCTTCTTTGAAATATACCTTATCCAAAACAAATTTCACAAATTCCAGGACCAATAATCTCGTCTCACCAAGTGCAAGCTTCTCGACCAATAGACCATACAAAATTCCACCTAGAACCACATTCGATGCATTCCGTGTACCACAAAAGCAACATCTCGAATATGACCCATAATAAAAAGAGAACAAAATAAGAGAGATATCCAATAAGTCTAAGAGATCTGAACACAAAAGAATAATTCTATGAATCCATCCCACAAGGGAGAAAAATAATACTCGGAATAAGCACGCAGAATCGTATCCTAACCCAACTTTGTTGTGGCGAGCACCCCAATCCATCATCATACCAATCTACAGGGGAATATTATCCAAGCCTCTCATACTCACCATACACATGTATATCAACAACAAGCACGTACAGTGCATAACCATAATCATGGGGAGGCGAATAGCATAATACACCCCGAGAAAAGCTAAGCACGACAAAGGTGCAATCAGCAAATCAATATTTCAAGAGCCATCTCGCTCATATATTTCAACAAGGCCTATACTGGACTACAACACGCATGTGAATAATCAAGTGGTCTCACAACACATCATAGCATAAGAGAGCGACACATGAAATAGATCAGCGCATGAATAAAATCAACTTAACCGATGACGCACCCATAGAAAATGTTGTTCTAAGTAAACAAATCCAATCTAGTGCAGAATACATTCTCATTAGGCCTACCAATATGCCCCCAAATGTATTCAAACCATTTCGGAATAGGTAAATAACCTTCCAAAAGTCCACACTGACTCTATCCATAACACATACAATTCGCAGTGTACCCCTTAACACACTTTCATAGTCTGCAAACACAGGAACAATCTGCCTCTACGAAAACCCAAATCTCCACATCTCAAGAGTACAAGAGTCTCCATACCTAATCTTTAACTCTTCCACTCAAATGACTACCATGTCATGCATACAAAACCACCTCATGAGAAATACACCCATAAATCCTCTCGTCGAGTAGCAAAACCTGAACATCAATAGTTCTCAACCATGCGAGCTTGTAGTACTAGTCAAGCATCCATAATTCAATACACAATGTGTCTTCTACATCATACACCCTTCTCAGGAGATATAAGATAGTGCTAGCATCCTCTTGAACATCTGAAATCCCTTATCATGTATGGAACTCATGACCTTTCAAAAGTAAACTGCAAACTTGTATATTCAATCTCATTCCAACATGGCTCACTATATCTATCATTCAACAATACGAAAATACAAGAAGCCCATTATCAACTCTGAATAATAAGTAAGATCATTCTCCTCATAAACTCTCCATCGACTGGAAACCTTCCACTTAACTCAATTCAAGAGAGAATCACAACACACAACAAATGTTTCATGCACATAGGGGACATCCACCTCAAGTCATGATTATAACCATCATAAACTCTTCGAAACCCGTTTGCACACAACCAAGCCATCAAAACTGAATCCCTCCAAATCAACCAAGTCACACAGACTGTCAAACCCAAAAGTATTTCCACAAAATCACATGTAAGGCCATACCATACCGAAGGGAATAGATCATTTATATTATTGTGATGATCCAATGTCATGCCTCAAATTCGGGGAGGCAAGATCGGCACTCGGTGACTTACTTGATCAAGTGTACCAAGTGAAACTTGTATTATCTGAATATATATGACTGCTTAGGTCGACAAGGCAAACTGAATACTGTTTTGTAATATCTTAGGCCGGTAAGGCCATAACTTATGAATCAGAGGAATGAACAACCAATATAAATCAAGTTGTATATCGGTGCGCCTACTACCGAGGCCTATCTCTCTGAAAGTCAGGACTTGCAGGCATAAAATACACCGCCCCCAGCAAAAGGGGCGTCAATACGAAATCACGTACTGAGCAAGTAAGGTAACTAAATAAATGAAATTGTAATTGAATTGATATATATGATATACAGAATGTAATCTGAGGAGTCAATGATAATCTGGAAATGTACTTACCTGTCTCTGACTCATATCATATAAGTAAAACCAAAATAAACTATCCGGCATCATATAGGGCTCGATGTGTATATGTATAGCTTCGTAGGCAACTGTATAGCCTTGTAGGCAAATATATAGCCTCAAAGGCATGGCGCACATCTGTCTAGCCCCGCCGGTGTATAGTAATACAGTAAATGACACATCTATACTCTCTAGTTCTCAACTAGACATGTGATAATGCTAAACTGAGTAGGAATTCGCAACAAGGGATAACCACACCATGAGCAAGATGGAATAACACAACATGGGAGCTTTACGAATGACTTTTCTTAGATATATTATATTCGGAACTTACTTAACTATGGATTCTTTCCATCGAAAGAAAAGTAATAGCCTTTACATACCTTTTGTCAATTGCTCAATACACTTAACTTGAGCAGCACCTTAATCTACAATCAATGATAATGACGTTATCGTCAAGCTACGAATGACAAACCTATCTTATATCGAACGACAAGCTTCATCTATAACAAAATGGGTAGCATCTCCCCTGTTTCTTTTACAATCCTCAGGTTCCTAATAAGAACACCAATCATAACAACCGGCAACTACACATTTAGATCTTCAACCAACGCAATGATATGTCGAGCGAAAAGCATGGGTTACAACCAGTAAAGCTGCACTTAAAACTCTTCTTTATTTCAAGGTACATAGCAACAACAAATAAAATAAACTCAAGTCCTACTTAATGATTTCAAGCCATAAGAAAATATATAAGCAACTCCAAAATAGTCCAGCAAATATAGCAAGCTATATACAACTTTCGATAGTTGATTCTGCGAGTTCTTATTTAAACAACTTAAACAAGACTTAGATATGCTCAAATACATGTAGAAGAAGGAGATTTATAACTTAAACAACAAGAACAGCCCCTAACTTAAGCTTACTTCAACCTGAAGGAGTCCACAAATCAAATACAACAAGAAAAGAACAATCTTATACAAGTAGTACGATCTTTCCGAAGGAAGAATTACCTCAAAACGTTGGTGAGATATGCTTGAATGATAGGGAGATGCTTTAGGAGCATTTAAGGAGCTTAAGGTTCTGTTTTGGATGAAAAATGAGGTGGGGAAAGGTTTTCCACGATTTATAACATCATAAAAATTCTCCACCGCCTATGTGGGTCCCAGTGGGCTGCATGTGCAGTCCGGCTAAAATGCACATATCTCCCTACCCCGGTGTTGTATCGACAAATAGTTTAATAAATTAGAAACTTGACTCGTAGACCTTCAATTTGGTGGGTAGATCACCCTGTTACTTCAAGTATATTGAAAGAAAAGCTTAGTGACATCAGACCCAAATCTAAATAAACTTATGAACATAACTTGCGATTAGTTTTGCCGACTTTTGTTTTATAACTTGCTTGACTTCAACACTTATCATACAACTATTATACGATTCAATACCTCATAAAACGATCTTCATGTTAAGAACTCCTGGTATTACCCAAAAAGTACGAGTTATAACATCGTCTCGTACCTCCAATGTACAGTCCGTACGTCACTTCATAAGTTGGAACTTTTGCAGAAATTCACTCCCTTTAATTCATTTAACCTCTAACCCTTCCAACAATTACTAAGCATAGTCATAATCACTTATAAACTTAGGAATAGCCTATCTCTCCAAGCTTACGACGACTAACTCACAATGTAGCTTAATGTATGAAAAATATAGGGTGTAACATCCTCCCCCTTAGGAACATTCATCCTTGAATGTAGGGGCATACATGTAAGGGAAATAACTCTAACAAGTTTCTAGAAATTTTATAGAGTCTTCTCTATAAATAGGACTACCCACACCTGCCAAGCATCCAGAAAACAAAATATATGCCTCATGTGGCCACATAATACAACACATCATACTATCGGTCCTCCACGCGGTCATCAAACCTCATGTACGAGTGTTATAGATCACAACTCACCTCATGAACTCGTAACTCGGGCTCTGGTGGCACTACAATGACTCAACTATGATCATCACCTATCATAAAATAAAGGGTAAGTCTATAGTCATAAAACATGGCTAAAGAAAACATATACTCGAATCATAATATTCAAGGACTTATCATCCTGAAACGCCTTAAACAAATGAGGATACTTGGACCTTATTTCTTCCTCGGCTTCCCACGTAATTTCCTCAACGTTATTTTTCCTCCATAAGACTTTCACGGAAGCTACTTTTTTGGTCCTCAACTTTTGGACCTGTCAATCTAGAATAGAAAATGGGACTTCCTCGTAAGACAAGTCCTCCATAATCTAAACATCATCAACTGCACGACCCAAGAAGGGTCTCTGATACACTTGTAACATAGATACGTGGAAGACTAGATGGACAGACTCTAGCTCTTAAGGTAATTCTAACTCATAGGTCACCTGGCCTATCCTTCAATTGATTCTGTATGGCCCAATGTATCTTGGGATAAGTTTACTTTTCCTGTCGAATATCATAATGCCTTTCATATGCGATACTTTCAAGAAAACTTAATCATCAACATGGAACTCCAAGTCTCGTTGTCGTATATCCGAATATGAATTCTGACTACTCTAAGCTGTCAACAATCACTCCTGAATAAGCTTTACGTTCTCTACAGTCTGATGGACCTGATCAAGTCCAAGAAAATTTGAACTAACCGGTAGGAGATATACACCTACGCTCGTATAGAGCCTCATAAGGTGCCATTCTGATACTCAAATGATAGTCATTACTATACGCGAACTCAATGAGAGGTAAGTAGTCGTCCTAACTTCCTCTAAAATCTAACACGTAGGCTCGTAACATATCTTCGAGCATTTGAATTGTACACTTTGCATGGGTGTCTATCTGTGGGTGAAAACATGTACTATGATTTACCAGTTTCCCCAAACCTTATTGGAAAGACCTTTAAAAGTTTGTTGTAAACTGGGCTCATCTGTCTAATGTAATAGATATTGGGACACCATGAAGTCATACTATCTCATTAATATACAACTTTGCATAATCCTCAGCCGTATAAGTCATTCTGACCGGTAAGAAATGAGCTGACTTCATGAGCCAATCAACAATCACCCTTATAGAATCAAACTTGTGATGGGAGCTGGTCAAACCTGTGTCAAAGTCCATGTTAATCACCACCCAGTTCCACATTGGAATCTCTATGTTCTGGACTAGCCCGTCGGGCTTCTGGTGCTCTATCTTCACCTGCTGACAAACTTGACTATATCTTTTTTCATATCATTCTACCAGTAGATATCTTTGATGTCGTGGTACATCTTTATCGACCCTCGATGAATTGAATACTGGAAATAGTGTACCTCTGCCATAATTTGTACTCATAGTCCCGCTATATCTGGAACACACAATCGGCCTCGGTATCTGAAGACTCCATCTTCTGTGATCTCAAATGGGTTTTTTTCATTCTGTTGGGCTTGTTCTCTATACTGAAATAGCATGGGATATTCATATTGTCGCTATTTTACCTCTACTACTACAGATAATGATGTCATGTTCTGAGTAATAACTCAATCGTCATTTGAGTCTAATAATCGGACTCCCAAGCTCACTAACTGATGCAGTTCTTTGGCTAAGTCTCTTTTCTCGGACCCCAAATATGCTAAACTGTCCATAGATCTGCAACTGCGGGCATCGGCTACAACATTAGCCTTACCTGGATGGTATAAGATACCAACATTATAGTTTTTTAGCAATTCGAGTCATCGCCTCTGACACAAGTTCATCTCTTTTTGTTTAATGTACTAGAGGCTTATTATTTGTAAAGATGTCAAGGTGGACACCATAAAGATAATGCTTCCAAATCTTAAGCATGTACATACCTGCTGGTGACTCTAGATCATGAGTTGGATAATTCTTCTTTGCTTCCTCAACTGTATCGAAGCATAAGTGATTACTTTATTGTGTTGCATTAAAACACATCCTAACCCGACACTTGAGGAATTACAATAAACTACATAGCCCTCTGAACCTTCAGGAAGTGTCAAAATTGGTGCTGACGTTAATTTATTTTCAGCTCTTGGAAAATATGCTCGCAAACATTTGTCCACTAAAACTTAGCTGCTTTTTGAGTCAGCTTTTTCAAAGGTGATATAGTAGAGAAACCATCTACAAATCTCCTATAATAGCCTGCTAACCGCAAGAAACTACGGACCTCTATCGGTGTTGTATGTCTAGGACAAGTCTTCATAGCCTCTATCTTTTGTATATCAACTTGTATGCCCTCGTCAGAGACTAAGAATTCCACTGAATTCAGCCGAAATCAATCTTCGAAAAGCATTTGGCACCCTACAACTAATCAAATAAATCATCAATCTGTGGGACAGAATACTTGTTCTTTATAGTGACTTTGTTCAAGTGCCGATAATCGATACACATTCTGACCGAGCTATCTTTCTTTCGCACTGTCACGCCCCAAAATCGAGGAGCGCGACCAGCGCTCAACCGAGTGAACCTGACCGAGCAAGCCTGTTAGATTTTATTCTATGCAAACTCATCCATGAATAGAGATAATACATATTATCATTAATTATACGAAAATGTGTTCATGTCTACAATACCAATTCATTTCCAATTGTTTCATCATTTTTAAAGTCTCAAATGGATAAGTAATACATTTACAACATAACATAGTTTGTCTTTCCCCAGCACCAATACACAACCCACACTATGTCAACGGAGCCTCTATAGATAAGGAAGAGTACAATTATAATGCTGGCAACAAGGCCCCGGCTATACCTCAAACAGAATACACAAAGTACAAAAGATTTATGACCCCGGAATGAAGTGGGGCTCACCAAGTCAGCTGGGAAGAAGGTGCACTGCTATCACTGATCAATATCTCCTGCTATGGAACCACCTGCATCCATTTAAAGATGCAGCGCCCCCGGCAAAAGGGACGTTAGTACAGTCGAATAGCACTAGTATGTATAATTAAACACCCTCTCAATAGAATGACAAATAATACAAATAAGATTATCAAATATCAATGAAAGACTTAATCAACATCAAACCTCAATTTAGGATCAAAACAATGTTCAAATTAATTTCCATATCTCACATTGGGAGATTTTTAGTATCGATATACCATTGTCCACAATACTATTATTCACAATACCATTATTCACAAAACCAGTACCACCGTACTCTCAGCACGGAGTCCGATCACGACCCGATCGGCTAGGCCATCTCATTAGAGGCATCAACCACAATTTCTCTCAATATCAATACCATCATCTTTAACACGGAGTCTGATCACGACCCGATCGGCTAGGCTATCCATTAGGGACATCAACCATAATTACTATTTCAATTACAATTTCCAACACAATCACCACCATGTGTGCGGCATGGCGTCCGATCACGACCCGATCGGCTAGGCCGTCTTATTGGAGACATCAACCTTTTTATATCAATCATCGCATTTCATAATACTTTCACATCTTTTCATTTCATTGGCACTAGTGGCCATAATTATAAGATCATTCTTGGCACGTTGGCCATATTCAGTATTTCATGCTCACATTATCAATTTCAAATATCATCCTCATCATCAACAACAAACACAATTCAAATCAAAGTGTGTAGTACACATATGAGCAATTTAGAGTCTAATGCACATAGAGATATTTCACAAAATTTGGCATAATAGCCTTTATTTGAACTTGACTTAAAGTCAAAATATTATTAATGCACATCCCATATTTTAACACATCCTCAATTGGTAACATAACATGAATAGAGCATTTGTGATGCTTGTTGAACATATATCGTTCAACCCAATCTTACTCGGAATAGCCAATTTCATAATGAATCACTCGGGACTTACATAATTTACATGAATATCGTGGGATTCAATTCTAAGAGAAGAGTTTAGCCAACATACCTCACTTGAGCTTCCTTACACTCTAAAATATTCCGAAATTCTTAGCAACTTCAATCTATTTTAGAAATATAACAAATTGAATCAAAATTAGGAAGATGATCATGGTTCTAGCTCACTTGAGCATTTTATCAAACACTATGTGTGCATAAGGTTTCAATGTCCTTCTTATGAAGGACTTCATCATCCCACAACCCAATCTTTACCATTTTTAGCTCAACAATCTTCCTACACCCTTTGATAACACATGCATGTAAAATAAACAACTCTCATGCCCGAAATTTATCTTGCTAGTTACCCATTTTCAGAAAATTCCGAAATTAGGATTTAGGGTGTAGAATCTTACCTCTAGGATGAAGACCTAGTAAGCTTCTCTTCTTAATCTTCCAAAACTTGAGCAAGAATTGAAGAAAAATTATGGAAGAACACCTTCTCACTCTAGGGCACTCTCTTTCACTCTAAAATATTAGATTATGTCTCAAAAATGGCCCATAGAGTGTATTTAACGAAATAGGGTCGGGTTTCAAAAATCCAAAAATGGAGCTCCGGAACAAGGTATGCGATCGCATATGCGATCGCATAACCAATATACGGACCGCATATCGGTAGCATATTTGGTTACAAAATAGTCAAAAGAACTGCTTGTGTATGCGGTCTGCATAACTGTTATGCGGTCGCATAATGCACCGCATAATAGTTATGTGGTCGCATAGTCGACCGCATAGTTGCTTCCAACTGACCCAATCAACTGCCTCATTCTGCGGCCATTATGCGGTCCGCAGAGTGGTTCTGCGGTCGCATAATGGACCGCAGAAATGCACTTTTTCGCCGAAAATTTTCCTTTACTTTTCGGTGCATTGTTCAACCCAAAAAGTCCAAGCTGCAGCGAGCAAGCTCGCCGCAAAGAATTTCTACAATCCTCAAACACGTAAGCCTAGTCCGGCACCATGAAACATTATTTTCTTTGCAAACTTTACCGGGCTTTACACTTAAGTGCTTCAAAAAATTTCGGGGTGTTACACGTACAAACAACATGTAAGGCCCCGTAAATATTTTGCAAGGTAATTTATGTTTTCGTGGTGCCAAACTAGGATCATGTGTTTGGGTTGAACAATGTACTGGGGATTAAAGGAAACTTTTCGGCAAAGGAGGGCATTTCCGCGACCCACTATGCGGTCGTAGAATTACTCTATGGACCGCATGAAGCATACACGGGGAAGCTTGGAGGAAGATCTGCGGTGCATTATGCGACCGCAGACCAGTTTTGTGGTGCATTATGCGACCGCAGAACAGGTCTGTGGCCGCATAACCACCGCAGACCCAGGTAGGCGACCCCTAGTTTTGGGCACCAAATTTTGCGACCGATATATGGACCGCATATCGATTCTGCGATCGCATATGCGACCGCAGATCCTATTTCGGAGCTTCATTTTTGGGTTTTTATAACTCGATCCTACTTCATTAAATAGACGCAATGGACCATTTTTGACCTAAAATCTGATGTTTTAGAGAGAAGAGAGAGTTTTTTAGAGATAGAGGAAACCCTAGGCTAATTTTCATCAATCTTTGCTCAAGATTTGGGGAAATTCACAAGGAAAACTCACAAGGTCATCATCCTAGAGGTAAGATTCTACACCCTAAACCTTTATTTCGAAAGTTGACTAGAAATGGAAAATTAGTAAGACGATTCTTGGGTATGTGAGTTGGTTATTTTGCATGCATGTGTTATCAAGGGGTGTAGGATGATTGTTGAGATAAAAATGTTAAAGAATGGGTTGTGGGATGATGGAATCCTCCATAAAAGGACCTTGAGACCTTAATGCATACCTAATGTTTGATAAAATGCTCAAATGATCTAGAACAATGATCATCGTCCTAATTTTGGTTTAATTTGTTATATTTCTCAAATAGATTGAAGTTGCTAAGAATTCCGAAATATTTTAGAGTTTAAGGAATCTCCATTGAGGTATGTTGGCTAAACTCTTCTTTTAGGATTAAATCCCACATTATCCTTGTAAGTTCCAAGTTGTTAATTATAACATTTGATATTCCGAATAAGCTTGTGTTGAAAGATATATGTCCAATATGTATCCCAAAATGCTTTTATCATGTTATGTTATCATTGAGAATATGTTCAATGTATGGGTTGTGCATTAATAATGTTGCGACTTCAAGCCAAGTTCAAACGAAGGCCATTATGCCAAATTTTGTGAAAAACCTCTATGTGCATAAGACTCTTAATTGATCACATATGTACTAGGAACATTGATTTGAAATACCTTGTTGTGGATGATGATGATGTTTGAAAGTGAATAAGGTGAGCATGAAATATTGAATACGGCCGACGTGCCAATAATGTTTTATAATTATTGCCACTAGTGCCAATGAAATGAAAAGATGCTAAAGAAGTATGAAATTAGATGATTGGTGTAAGAAGGATGATGTCTCTATTGAGACAACCTAGCCGATCGGATCGTGATCGGACGCCATGCCGCACACATGGTGGTGATCGGACGCCATGCCAATAATATACTAGTTCCACCTCCAGCTCCAACTTCCAATTCCAGTGTTTCTGATGGGGATCTTAGGGGAGCCATACAGATGTTGGCTCAAATAGTGGCTTCCCAGGCCTAGAGATCAAATGTTGCACCCACTTCTTCTAGTTAGCCAGGGGATTCTGCTAGTTCCGGGGTGAACGGTTTTCTCCAGTTGGATCCTCCAGTGTTCACGGGTACTAACCCAGATAAGGACCCCCAGGACTTCATTAATGAGATGCACAAGACTCTCCGAGTTATGCATCCTACTGAGACAGAGGCAGTGAAGTTAGCCTCCTACCGCCTAAAAGAGGTGGCATATTCTTGGTTTGAGTTGTGGGAGGAGTCCCGTGAGGAAGGGAGACTCCGATGAGGTGGGGTAAGTTTGTTGATGCCTTCACTGATCATTTTTTTCCTGCGGAGACTAAGGCAGCTCATGCCGCTGAGTTCGAGAGCCTGAGGCAAGGTAGCCTAAGTGTGTGGGAGTACCATATGAGGTTCGCGCACCTGTCCAAGTATGCTATTTACATGTTACCCACTATGGAGGCTACAGTGCACCGGTTTGTGGAGGGCCTAAATCCCTTAGTAATTAATGAGGCCGCTACAACTTCCTTGAATTATGATATGAACTATAGAAAGATGATAGCATTCGCTCAAGCCACAGAGACCTGCAAATTGAGGAACAGAATGGAGCAAGAGGGTAGTAAGAAGTCCCGGTCTGCGGGCAACTTTGGTGGTTCTTCTGGTGGTGGTAGGTCAGCATTCAGGGGAGGGTCATCAGGGCCATCTCAGTCCTTTGCTCAGTCTTCGATTAGTGCACCTCTATTAGGGCCAGATCAGCAGTAGTGGAGCCGTTTCAGGCCCAGTCAGGGCAACAGGGGACTCCTACCAGCAGGGTCGGTATGGCAGTAGATTCCAGCAGCATCGAAGGCCCCCATGCCCTAGGTGTGGAAAGATGCACTTAGGAATATGCTACATGGATTTACCCATATGATACGAGTGCTGATTAAGGGGCTACTTGGGAGGCTGAGGAAGAAATGAAGAAAAAGTATCCTTATTTGTTTGAATGACCATGTATTTATAAAGTTGTGATCTATGAAAAATTCTAAGAGTTGCTTTCTATAAATTATGTATGATTTCTACATTTGATGTTAAGGGTGTTCCGTGCTGGTAATATAATTGCTTGTGAGGCCACAGTTGGTGTTGTTTTGTATTATGTTACGTCGTTAGCATATGTATATGTTGTTAGGATGTGTTTCTGGGGCTCCATGACAGGTGGATAGGCCTAGTTACAAGGGAAACTCTGGCGAAATTTTTGAAAATCTTGGGAGTTAGTCAAATTTAGGGCTGCTCGAATGTGGTATGAAACAAACTGAATTGCATATGATGCTAATGACGGATTTTTACCCTCATTCGAGGGCGAATGATCCTAAGCGGGGGAGAATGTAACACCCCAGAAAATTTCAAAGTACTTAAGTGTAAAGCCTGGTAATATATGCAAAGAAAATAATATTTCATGCTCAGCGCGGCTCGGACCTTTTGGGTTGAACAATGCACAGGAAAGTAAAGGAAATATTTTGCCAGAAAAGTGTGTTTATGCGGTCCATTATGCGACCGCATAATCACTCTGCGGGTAGCATAATGGCCGCAGAAGTGAGCAGGAGAAAGCTATTCTGGAAGCAGCTATGCGGTCGACTATGCGACCGCATAACTGTTATGCGGTGCATTATGCGACCGCATAACAGTTATGCAGACCGCATAGTGACCGCATACACAAGCAGTTATTTTGGCTATTTTGTAACCAATTATGCGACCAATATGCGGTCGCATATGCGACCGCAGAACCTGTTCCAGAGCTTCATTTTTGGGCTTTTAAAACCCAACCCTACTTTGTTAAATACACTCTTTGGGCCATTTTTGAGCTATAATCTGACATTTTAGAGTGTGAGAGAGTGCCCTAGAGTGAGAAGGTGTTCTTCAATAATTGTTCTTCAATTCTTGCTCGAGTTTTGGAAGATTAAGAAGGGAAACTCACTAGGTCTTCATCCTAGAGGTAAGATTTAAACCCTAACCCTCAATTTCGAATTTTGTCTAGAAGTGGGTAATTAGCAAGATAATTTTGGGCATGAGAGTTATTTATTTTACATGCATGTGCTATCAAAGGGTGTAGGAAGATTGTTGAGCTAAAAATGGTAAAGATTGGGTTGTGGGATGATTGAATTCTCCATAAAAAGGGCCTTGAAACCTTATGCACACCTAATGTTTGATAAAATACTCAAATGAGCTAGAACCATGATCATCTTCCCAATTTTGATTCAATTTGTTATATTTCGACAATAGATTGAAGTTGCTAGGAATTTCGGAACATTTTAGAGTTTAAGGAAGCTCAAGTGAGGTATGTTGGCTAAACCCTTCTTTAAGAATTGGAATTCCTATTATCCTTGAACATTCCGAGATGTTGATTACAAATCGAGTATTCCGATAAGTTTTGTGATGAAGATATATGTTTAATTTGTATTTCAAATGCTCTTATCATAATGCATTATAAATTGAGGATCTGTCCCAAACTATGGATTACGTATCCACATGTTATAATTTCTAGTCGTAATTTATGTGAAAGGCATTATGCCAAGTTGTGTAGAGATTGTGATTGTGATACACCTCCACCCGCATACATTGGGGTGAGGTGGCATGACCGCTTTGTGTGGGGATTATGGTATAGAGATTGTTATTGTGATACACCTCCACCCGTATATATATTGGGGTAAGGCGGCATGACCGCTTTGTGTGGGTATTATGATGTTGTGGGACTGCACCTCCACCCGCTTACATTGGGGTGAGGTGGTACGATCGCTTTGTGTATAGTTTTGGTATTGTTGTGGCACCACCACCCGCATACATTGGGGTGAAGCGGCATAGCCGCTTTGTATAAGTGCTTAGTACTGTGGTTATATATCTACCTGCATACATTAGGGTGAGGCGGCAGGGCCGCTTGATTAGAGTTGTGGTATTGTACGTACACCTCCACCTGCATACATCGGGTGAGGCGGCGGGGCCGCTTTGTGTGAAAATGGTTACATAGGATCTCATCTTAAATCCTATAAATGTTGTTGATAGCTTTTAATAAGCTTTCTATGGTTGAGACACTTATCTATATTATTCTATTGCCGCACCGGTTCATCATAATTATCTTGTATTTCTAAATTCTTAAATTGGTGTTTAGTTTTCATACTAGTACTATTCGAATGTACTAACGTCCCTTTTGTCGGGGGCGCTGCATCTTTAAATGGATGCAGGTGGTTCCACAGCAGGAGACATTGATCAGTGATAGAAGTACACCTTCTTCCCAGCTGACTTGGTGAGCCCCACTTTATCCCGGGGTCATGTATCTTTTGATCTTTATGTATTATGGTTGAGGTATAGCCGGGGCCTTGTTGCCAGCATTATTATTGTACTCCTCTTTATCTATAGAGGCTCTGTAGACATAGTGTGGGTTGTGTATTGGTGCTGGGGAAAGACAAACTATGTTATGTTGTGGATGTATTACTTGTCCATTTGAGACTTTAAAAAAAATAATGAAACAATTGGAAATGAATTGGTAATTGCAGACATGACCACTTTATTATTTAATTAAGGAAAACATATTTTCTCTTTATTCATGAATGAGTTTGGGTAGAAGGAATCTAACAGGCTTGCTTGGTCGGGTTCACTCGGTTGAGCACCGGTCGCGCTCCTCGGTTTTGGGGCATGACAATAGTTCGGCTATATCACGCAACATGAAGGCTGCTAACTCTACTGCCTTTGTCTCGGAAGCATGCATAATTGTGACGATCCTGTGGAGCTGATCAATAAAACTCTATGGATCCTCCCCTACATCTGATCGTGTAAACTCTAGAGGGCTCAAACGGATAAACTCTCATACCCTCAAACTTCCTGGACCTTCAGAAGGCTCAGCACTTGCCGGTGCTCTCGATTGTCACTATGTCGCCATTATCTGTGTCAATAAGTGCACATCACTCATGATGTCCTGATCAAATGGAATAGGAGGAGGCACTGGAGTTGTTGTATCTCTTGGGATCTTCTCACGTGGGGGAAGAGTCAGAGATGGCTGGGAGGTTGTCTCACCTTGTGCCTCAGACTAGGCCGCATTATCTGGTGGCACTATACCGGTACCCTTTCTTGCCTCTGCATTAGCCCTCTAGCAAGTTGTAGCTTTCCTGGTTACATGCATCTTTGTATACATATACTGAAAGCATAAGTTAAACTCGAATTCTCATAGCTTGGCTCTATGACACAATCTGGAGCAAGAAAGAAGTTTAACCATTCCTAAATGCCATGTAGCTTCCTGTCTATGAATATGGTGCACAATACATCATAAACAAGATGCTACTAGACACGGCTTGTAGACTCATAGGATAGACCTGCTCTGATACCAAGTTTGTCACGCCCCAAATTCAGGGAGGCGAGACCGGCACCCGGTACCTTACTTGACCTAGTGTACCAAGTGAAACTTATATTATCTGAACATATATAAGTGCTTAGGCCGACTAGGCCAACTTAATATTGTTTCATAATATCTTAAGCCGGCAAGGCCATAACTGATGAAAATATGACTAATGAAGAACTAATCTCAAGTGGACGGGAAGCAACCCAAAATATATATGTACATATACGGTCCGACAAAGACAATGTGATTAATGTCAGCCTATATAATGAAAAGAGAATACTTACAAGAACCGACAAGTCCACCATGTTGACATCTATACACATAGGACATGTCTACAAGCCTCTACAGAATACAACTACATTATGGTCGGGATAGGGCCCTGACCTACCCATACTTTCTAAATATACTACAAAAACTATAGACCTGGTAATTCCGGATGATGTGGAGCTTACCCATCAGGTTGTATACCGGCATGCCTACTGTTGAGGCCTATCTCTTTGACTATCAGGACCTGCAGGCATGAAATGCAATACCCCTAGCAGAAGGGGTGTCAGTACGAAATAATGTACCGAGCATGTAAGGCAACTGAATAACTAAAAGTGAAACTGAATTGATATACATGAGATACTGAAAGTAGTCTGAGGAGGAAATGATAATGTGGAAATATACTTACCTGTCTCTGACTCATATCATATAAGTAGTATTGAAATAAACTATTCGTCCTTATATAGGTATCGATGTGTATATGTATATCCTTGTAGGCAACTGCATAGTCCTGTAGGCAAATGTATAGCCCTAAAAGCATCTGTCTAGCCCTGAAGGCATGGCGCACATCTGTCTAGCCCTATAGTCGTATAGTAATACAGTAAATAACACATGTATTCTTTCTATTTCTCAACTAGATATGGAACAATGCTAAACTGAATATGAATTCCAACAAGGGATAGCTAAGTCATGAGCCAGATAGAATAACACAACATTGGATCTTTACGAATGACTTTTCTTGGGTATACTATGTTCGAAACTTACTTCTCTATGATTTATGCCATCAAAAGAAGATAAATAGCCTTTACATACGTTTTGCCAGTTGCTCAACAACTAAATACGCTTAACTTGAGCAGCACCTTAATCTACAATTACTGATAATGACGCTATCATCAAGCTACAAATGATACAACTAACATATATCGAACGACAAGATTATACCACAACAAAAATGGAAGCACTCCCCCGTTTCTTTTACAATCCTCAGGTTCCCAATAACGACAACAATCATAACAACCGACAACTACACATTTAGCTCTTCAACCAACATAAATGATATGTCCAGCGACAAGCTCGGAATACAACTAGTAAAGCTACACTTTAAACTCTTATTTCTTTCAAGGTACATAGAAACAAAAAATATAATTTACTCAAGTCTTATTTCATGATTTCTAGCCATAAGACAACATATAAGCAACTCCAAAATAGTCCAGCAAATACAACAAGTTATATACGACTTTCAATAGCCGATTCCGCAAGTTCTTACTTCAACAACTTAAACAAGACTTAGATATGCTCAAATACATGTAAAAGAAGGAGATTCTTACCTTAAAAACAAGAACATCCCCTAATTTGAGCTTACTTCAACCTGAAAGAGTCCACAAATCAAATACAACAAGAAGAGAACAAGCTTATATGAGTACTATGATCTCTCCAAAGAAGGAATTACCCCAAAACCTTTGTGGGATTTGCTTGAATGATAGAGAGATGCTTTAGGAGCATTTAGGGAGCTTAAGGTTCTGTTTTGGATGAAAAATAAGGTGGGGAAAGGGCTGCCCCGCTTTATAACATCAAAACTAATCTCCACCACCTATGTGGGTCTCAATGGGGCTGCCTGCAAGTCCGGATAAAACGCGCATATCTCCCTACCCCGACATCGTATCGATGAAAGTTTTAATGCATTGGAAACTAGACCCGTGGACCTTAAATTTTGTCGGTGCATCACGTCGTAACTCCAAGTATATTGGGATAAAATCTTAGCGACATCAGACCCAAATTTCAGTAAACTTATGAATATAACTTGTGATAACTTTTGCCGACTTTTGTTTTACAATTTTCTTGACTTCAAAACATAACATACGACTATTATACGATTCAAATATCTCAAACCAAAATGGCTTCTCTGAAGATACCTTCTATGAATCTGAAGTTGTTTCTTTTATCTCTTTGACATTGCATTGAAGAACATATAATAATATAGAAATACCCAAAGTCTCTCTCACAATCCAACGCGAACATCAAATCCTCAGCCACACGATGAATCTGAAATCCTTAAATACCACATCTTGAATCTTGAACCCACTAAAACCATTCTCGAGAGCCACCCACTCTGACCTAGTCCCAAATGCATAGCCAAACATGCCGAATAGCTAGTTCTCCACTAGCACATGAATAGTTCAAAAAGAAATAACCGATCGAATCCTTTCCCATTCCACACTACATCTACAAAGGACTATCAAACCTAAGCCATTTCACAACCGTCATATATTAATAATGAATATTACAGCATGCATCTAGGAAATCCCTCACCCAATCATTCTCGATTTCACCCTTCTCGAATCATAGCAAAATCACATGCGTATTCAAGTCCAAGAACTACGACAACACATGTCCATATGACCTGATCGTTGATGGTAGAATCCCCTACTTGGCTGGAAGCCACACATACATCATGTGATAACCCACAATACTCTTCCTTCTTAACTGTTATGGTCTCTCACTATTATTCAACCGAATCACCTCATAAGCACGTGTAATAATAGTCATCGCACCTTCAAAATTATTTGTCGAGTGCATCCTCATCCTCATGACAGTCGAGCCAACTTCCTCAAGTGCTCCGAAATGGTAGTACATGCATTCCACTATACTGAAGGAAAACTCTTCACAGAAACCTCATAGGAATCACACAACCTCAAACCTTCTCGATGAGATAATACATTTTCCAAATCGACATCTTTCTATGACCCCACCATGGTCACAACCACTATGCAATCAATTGATCTTCCCGAGTCTACACTCATCTATAAGATACAAGCATCAGCTTCATTCCAAAAATGAATAATTGAAAGGTCCTTTAACACACTCACAACTCAAAATTGTAATGTACATCAAGATGATAATCCAATATACATACTCCCTTTGGCATCTCAAGCAAATCATTCTCGTCATATCCAAACTATCTAAGTGTAGCCCCCAGTCATGCAATACTCATCACATAGCTATCTTGCCACTCGCTGAGCCATCAATCTCACCACTAGGGACACCACAAGATGCAGAAATTACATACAGCTGAATCTACTAAGCCAATGTTGCGGTCGAAAACTGGCCCCAAGTCCTTTAGACTTGCCTACCTTCACAACATAGAAACACATCTCAAACCTCATCCACGACATCATAAGTTGTCGATGCACAACAGATACCGAGTACTCAACATCGCATACGGATCAAAGAGAACGAAACTGAAGATTTAGGCTTCAAGCTAAATCAAAGTCGCAAGATAAGGATGAGAAAGAAAGACAAGTTCCAGGACTCCCTGTAGCCTCTCGAAGATAAGTATGGAAGTCATTATACCGATGCACAAAACTATACAGGACACTTGCTCATGACCGGTAGAACCTATGAACCTAGAGCTCTGATACCAACTTATCATGACCCAAATCCTACCAAGTTGTGATGGCACCTAACCCAACCTTCTAGGTAAGCCAACTAACATATACCTCCAATCAAACTGGAAATAATCAAATAAATAATAGTATAAAAATATGAAAATCAATACAGTTATCCCAAGGACTGATAGTACAAGCCATGAGCGACTAAGAATAAGACTACGACTCTGATATGAAGAAAGTTTACATCACATGTTTGAAATTTACATAAACAGAAATATAAGTCCTAAACTACCATGAACAAAGTGGTAGCATGCAGGTGGAATGCTGGTACATCCTCAATGCTAGCCTTCGTCATCCACAATAACTCATCTCTAAAATCTACAAGCAAGGTGCAGAAGTGTGGCACCCCATGTACTCAATAAGCTCTTGGCTAACCTCAGTGAAGTAGGGACAAGGTTTTTTAGCCAAAAGATACTTCTTGCTTAATTTGTGCAGCTCAATATGATAATTATGTACACAGCAACAGTACCGAAATCTAAGCATGAAGTATAGGTAAGGCCATCGGTGCACATAGAGAAGATCTGCACAAGTATAGTAACCCAACTACCGTTTAGCATATAGACAAGATATGCATTTGATACCAAATAACACATCAACATTTGCGAAGATATGCATGAATAAACAAGTCAAGTTACACAGTTTGACATATAGAGAGGATATGTACCGTGAAGCATTACATCAATCAAAGCAGCATATAGAGAAGATGTGCATTTGATACTAAATAACCCATCAGCAACTGCATAAAAAGAAGATATGCATGAATAAATAAGTCAAGTTACACATATTGACATATAGAGAAGATATGTACCGTGATGCATTTCATCAATCAAAGCAGCATATAGAGAATATATGCATAAAAGACATGTATACATTCCGGAGCTAGCATATAGAGAAGATATGCGGTACAAATCATGTATATATTCAAGGAGTTTTCATATAGAAAAGATACGCAAAGTCCAAACACTGATCAGTTTTCTATAATCCGCATGTACGTCATCAAGAAAAAATATGAGAGGACGACCCTAGGGGGATTGATCCTTAAGCACATACTCCATGGATAACTCACGTGCCATAATCATAACAATAGCACCGACAACTCATGTGTTATAATAACTCAACCCGCACGGACCACTCACGTGTTGTCAATCCATTCCATCACACAGAAAGCATATGAAATAACACATGTATACGAACAACAGATATCAAATTACATACTCATGAAGTGAGGAAAATAGTATGCTAAGGTGTATGTATGTACGAAGTGTACGACTACAACTCTGATTAGGCTGGTACGCCATTCAATAATGAGTATCATGTTCAAACAGGAAATCAAGCCTACACATGATCTCTAGCGTGATTCAAGAAGTTCACGTAGTCATACAAATGATTAAAATATGAATCATATAAAGTACACAATCCAAACAAGGCATAAAAAAAGTTTAAAGTCTAATCTGGTCATAAATCATATATAGCACCCGCATATACGCTCGTCACCTCACATATACGTCGCTTTTCACACATCCTAATTAGACAAATAAGGTCAAATCCTAAGGGTTATTCCTTCACAATAAGCTTAGGCAAGATACTACCTTAACAAGCCAAATCAACCTTCCCAAATCGCCTTTCCTTTAGAAATCACCTCCAACTGGCTCAAATCTATCCAAATACAACTAAATAACATCAAACAAAGCTATAGGAATTAATTCCAAACGATAAACTTTCAATATTTAATCAATTCCTAAAAAGTCAACACCGGGCCCACATGGTCAAAACACGAGTGTAGGGGTAGATCCCATTTGCCTATAACCCTACGAGTCCAAATATGTATTTAGTTTCCAAATCCAAGTCCAAATCATAGCTGAAACCTCAATTTACTCTCTTAAGTTGTAGGCAAAACCCCGAATGTATCCCAAAATTCCATGTTTTAGGTGATAATGATCCATGTAAATTCATGAAATAATACCATAAACGAGTATAAATCACTTACCCCTTGGTCTTGTATGAAAATCTCCAAGCAAAATCGCCCTTCTCCAAGTCTCGAGTTCAAAATATGAGATAATGATCTAAAATCCCGAAGTTTCAACTATTAACCCAACAGCATATGCTGAAATTGAGAACTCTTATTTGCAATTGTGGAGCTCGCAATTGCAAACCCTCGGGTCGCAAATGGGGAGTGGCCTCCCCTGAGCCTCATAAGTCGCAAATGCGAAACACCCCTCGCAAATGCAATGGTCGTAAATGTGACACCGGCGTCGTAATTGTGAAGCTGGCCTTCCCATCCCTCCATCGCAAATGCGAGGATCAGTCCACAAATGTGGATCTCGCATTTGCAAGCAGATCATTGCAAATGCGATGACTGTAGCACTAGCAAATCCCAACTTAGCCAAATGCATTTGAAACCCATCCAATCCTCTTGGGCCCCACTTCAAACATACACACATGTATATAAACCTCGCTTGAAATCTCAAAACATCAAAATGACATCTACAGTCAAGAATCAAGCCTCAAGCCACAAGTTGCACTTCCCTTAAGTTCAAGAACTTTTAAGCTTCCAACCAAGCTTCTGATTCATGCCTTACCAACTCGGATCATAACCAAACTTAGCACACAAGTTACAATAAACTAAATGAACCTATCCAATGTATCAAAATCACAATAGGAGTCTGATAATATCAAATTCAACTTCCGATCAAACCTAAAAATTCTCTACTTCTTTAAATTGCCAACTTTTGACAAATAGAGCAAAACCTTCTAGGAACCTCCAAATTTAAATTCAAACATACGCCCAAGTCTAAAATCACCATGAAACCTAATTAAATACCTCGAATCTCGATTCTGCGATTGTTTACTTAAAAGTCAACCCTTGGCCAACCATTCCAATTTAAGGCTTTCAAATGAAGAATCACTTTTCAAAATCAATCCAGGACCTCTCGAACATTGAATAAAAACCGTACATGAAAGTCATAATACATCATATAAAGTTACTCAAGGTCTTAAACCATCGAACGAGATGTTAAAGCTCAAAACGACTGGTGGGGTCATTACACTCGAGTTGTCTTTTCTTGACTTTTTGAGATTTGATTAAATATTGAAGATTTTTTATTTGATATTGCTTCCTAAAGCATTATATGACCTTATTAAGTATTATTCGCCTAGATTTAGAGCATTTGGAGGTTTTTGATAGAGGAAAGGCGGTTATGAAAGGTTATAATGGTCCCGGAAAGAGGTAAGTTTATTGGTTACCTTTGTTAAGAAGGAATTCGCTTAAAATAGACTTGATTTCTTTTGTATTACTTGAGTTGGGAGTAGTGTATATGCGATGTGACGAGTGTATATATACAGACCAAGAATCTTACCATGTTAGGGGTAATTTTAGGTTTCCTTATGCCTTGTTTGATTATGTATTCTTCTTAATACATGTTTTATTTCATTAAATGACTAAGTGAGCTATCTGATTCATGCTAGAGATCATGTCTAGGTTTATAATTTCTTTTTTAGACATGATGACTCATTCTTTATATGTCAATCTATTTGATTTCGCTGTAGTCATACATTACTATCATGAGCACATACATCCTCATACTTATTCTTATGTCCTTGTGCAGCATACATATATTATTTCACACGCATATGAATATATCTCTATATATGGATATATGCAGAGATGTATATTCTGTATAGGTTGATTTGATTATGGTACTGTGAGATATTTTGACACATTAAGGCTTATGAAGGGATTGATGACTAATTTATAAGTCGTGGGGCTATATTGTTATTGGTTCTTAAATATTGATATGTGGCTCTAGAGGCAGGTTACCACTCATGTTACATTAGGCCCTGTGAGCATAGGCGCATAGAACTATGCTTAGTTAGGGGCATTTATACCAGGTACTGTATAATACTGAGTATGTGTGATTGTGAGGGGTACTTGTGCCAGGCACACGGGATGTACTGAGTGATTGTGGATTGATATTGATTTTTTGAAAAGGTTGAGTTTTGAGCATGCATATACATCATCCACTCATGTAGAAGCATTCCTTTAAATGCTAGTTTATTCATCTCATCTACATAGATGGATTTGGAGCCAAGGATCATGTCATTTCATGCATGTCATTTATCTTATGTAAATTCGGTATAAGAATTACGCTTGATCATTATTTGTGTGAAGCATGCTTATTTTCTTCTTTAGTTGTGATTCATATTACTGATATTCATTATTCCGGAGATGTTCCTTCTTTTTATTCACTTGTTGATTATCTGATTATGGAAGTAAGTATCATGTTGGTCAGAGCCTCGTCACTATCTCTTCGAGGTTAGACTTAAAACTTACGTGGGTCGGTTGTACTTGTACTACACTTCTGCACTTTTTGTGCAGATTCATGTATTGTCCCTAATGGATTTCATGAAGGTTTTTAGCTGTTAATATTAGAGACTCTAGGTAATGCTTCATATCTATTAGCAGGCCCTTGGAGGTACCTTCCTCTCTTTGTCATTATTGCTCAGTCCATTTAGATAGTATTATGAATTAATTTCAGACCTTTGTTTCTTGCTATTCTTAGAAGCTCATGTACTCAGTGATACCAGATCCAGGGATATTGTGTTGTTTTGAACTTGGTTATCAAACTTAGCCTTATCTATGATATTTCTTAATATGTTTAGACTTATTGGATCTAAGCTAGTAGCTTTATTTAATATTTGAGATTGTTGGTTTTTCTAGTCGGCGTGTTAAGTGCCATCACGACCATTGGTGGGTATAGAGTCGTTACAACACTATGAAATCAACTTTTGGATATATCTTTATGTTGGCTGGAGGTGTCGTTTTTTGGAAAAGTGAAAAACAGAGTACCACTGCTATGTCTATAATGGAAGCTGAGTTTGTTGCTTGTTTTGAGATTGCTTCACATGATGTCTGAATGAAGAATTTTCTTACTAAACGGCAAATTGTGAATTTTGTATCTAAGACGGTAACTATCTCCTATGACAACAGTACTCTAAGAATAACAAGAGTATAAGAGGCTCTAAATATGTTAGCCTTAAGTTTTCTTAAGGTTAGAGACATGGTAAAAGAAAATGATATATGTATTGAGCATATCAACATAAAATCTATATTGGCAGATCCTTTTACTAAAGGTCTTAGGCATGTAGCGTTTAATGAACATTCTCAAGACATAGGTGTTTTAGAGTCTTTTGATGTACTTTAATCAGTGGGAGTTTCTTTGTAATTGCTGACTGAAATATTGCTTTTAATAAATTCTATTTTAATCCTCATACAAGCTTGTGCTATTTGATATTTTCATGCTTAGTGACTAGCATGTTTATTTATTTATTTATTATTTTCAATTGAATATTGCATGAACTCATGATATATTTGAGTTTTGTTGCTTATTGCCTTGATTATCCTGAGTAAGGTACAAGGAAAACCTCCTGAGGTGATATGATTTTAATATTATTTGGAAGCTCCTGAGGTGATATCTTTTATCACTTGAAAGATTATTTCTTCCTAGGAGGTGTGGCTTTGTTCACCTTGATTAGGAAGATGATATGCTTAGTGTACATATTTGATCCATATTGATAGAAATTCTAGTATATGTGATCATAAATAAAATTTATATCTTGAAATTGTGTGATGCCATATATAGTTCATTGTTAGTATTATCCATTGACACCACTCAGTATGGTTCTAGTATATGTCATCATAAATAGAACCACCACTCACTATCACACACAGATATCAAAACTTATGCACGTATAAGTAGCAAAATTTTTAATACTTGGAATATTTATATACCTCTTCCTCAAATAAATGAGGGTAGTTTTTTTATGTCTTCTTTGGCTTCCCATGTAACCTCTTCTATGTTTTTTTCTTTAGTCTACTATTTTTTCAAGATAACATGAAGCATGACGTTATTTATATGGATCTTTTGTGACTTTAAGAAGATTCTATAATATTAGAACCAATGTAAGTTCCCATATATCTCATATGAAGCTACCATACATTTATAATTTCACAATAACCTCTCTCGCTTGTGATTCGGCCTTTATGTTTGAATTAGCAACTCTCACTATTTTGGTTCGTGACTTAATTTTCCTTATTATTCAATTTTGCCATGACCCAAAATCCTACCAAAGGCCGTGATGGTTCCTAACCAGCTCGTTAGGCAAGCCATCACTCAACAGCAATAAAAGAATTCAATTATTAAAATATTTAACTATTTCATGATATAATTAACAATGCGGAATAAATCTCAATTCAATATCATAATAAAATAATCAATGACAAGATCTAAACACGATCATAATTGTCTAAAACGCCCAATATCTGATGTCACTATATCACAAGCATCTAATAAGAGTAAATAATCTCATCAAAATAATAACCTCTTTCTAAGAAAAAACACATAAACAAATATGAATGAATATAGAAGAAGACTCCATGTGATGTGGATCAGATCAAAATATAGAAGCTCAATGCGAAGTCTCCAATTGCATACTCCTACTCAGCTTAATGGATACTGCACAAAACCTACACAAAAATGTGAAGAAGTGTAGTATGAGTATAAAATCATGGTACTTAGTAAGTATCGCGTCTAGACTCAAAGAAGTAGTGGTGAGAGGTCAACTCCGACACCTAGTAACAACTTAATAAGCATATGAAGTATGAATAGAACATGAAATAAAGCATGGTATCATCAATCGGGTCTGTCAATAGAAATAAAGTAAAACTGAAATTTAGACATGATTTTCAGTCAAGGAGATAGAATACAACAACAATCATCTCAATTCTTTCCATAATTATGATACGAGTATATAAACATTCACATATATTATAAGAGTTGTTGTATGAGTCTAAGCTACCAATGCATGATAAACAAGGGGAATACCACAATATCATTTATCTCGATCTTCCATAATCACACTATAGCTCGGTCAACAATCATATAAATATATGTAAGAGCCATTGAACAAGTCGGGGTTGTCAGTGCATGCTCACAGTCCGATATCAAATATCGCAACATATATATATATATATATATATATATATATATATATATATATATATATATATATATATATATATATATATATATATATAACTGGCTGAGTGTCTAAACTAGCCCCAATCTTAGTGCCTGCGCTCACAGGGCCCAAGGTAACATGGGTAATCACCTGACTCCGGAGGGACGGTACCAATCCAAGAGTCGTGGATGCGTGTCACCTGATCCACATATAATAATGTTGCGGAATGCAGCCCGATCCATAAATATTTCCATGGCTGTGTGCCACCCGATCCACACATGTACCCATAGTAGCATGTCACCTGATCCACACATATACGCATGGCGGCGTGCCACCTGATCTACACATATACCTGTGGTGGCGTGCCACCCGATCCACAAAATATCATCAGTAACCAATATCCGCTCATAATATCTGTGGTGCCAACATTCTCATCTTTTCGCAATATTCAACTCTCAATAATAGAAATGCGGATAAAAGCACATAAGGCTAAAATATGGATATGGCCAATCATGTAGTTCAATTCGTATCAACAATTCAATAGCAATTTCATCGTTCAAAAGTCTTATCTTAATATTTATTATGAATGATATAAGTCATTTAATCACTGAACCATGAATGAATAAATAAGTATATGACTGTGGCTCAATAAAGAAGCTCAATATGGTAAAATAATTATTTATGCCTAATTTAACAAGTCATAACCTTAAGCATGCTTCTAAGCCACATTCTCAAGTCATACAATCAATGAAACCTGAACAAGGAGGCCACATAGTCCAAACAAGCAATAATCATAAGCCAAATATTTACCGCAAATGGTCATAACCTAGCTACGCATATACACTCGTCACCTCGTACATATGTAGATCCTAAATCAAGCAACATGTAGCAAATAGATCACCTATGGGGAGAATTTCCTCTTACAATGATAGACAAGAGATTTCCTCCATCCGGCAAGCTTTAATCAACAACAAACTGTGTTTCCTTTCAAATCCAACTCCAAACAACTCAAATCTAGACAAATACAACTCAATAATGTCAAACAAAGCCATAGGAATCAATTCCAAACAATAAAGTTTCAATCTTTAGTCAAATACCCAAAAGTCAACTCCGACCCTCATGATTAAAATCTCAGTCAAGGGGTAGATTTTGACTCCCCAGAACCCCATGAATCCGAAATATGTGATTAGATTCCAAAATGGGGTCCAAATTGACTCCAAAATCCCCAAATTACACCCTCTTAAGTTGTATACAAAATTCCCAAATTTTTACATTAAAATCCTAAGTTTTAGGTGTAGAAATCCATAGGGAATCAAGATACATAGCCAAATCCAAAGTGAAAATTACTTACCTCCAATGTAGTTGTGAAATTTCTCTTCAAAATCTCCACCTCTCAAAGTGTAGAGTTCAAAGTATGAAATAATGGGTAAAGCCCTGAAATATAATACTTAAAAGTTCTGCCTAGGTATACCCTTCGCGAACGCGGCAAAATCCTCGCATTCGTGAAGCACAATATGTCTCTGCCCAAAATATGTACTTTGCGATCGCGTCTGCCCACTAGAGATTACGTAAGCCAACCAACCAATGAATCGCGAATGTGAGACTCACAATGCGGGAGCGAAATCCAACTCACCCCAGCCTGCTCCAACCTCCTCCAAAGCTTCGCGAACGCGAAGCCAACTATGCGAACGCAAAGAACCAAGGCCTCAGCTTCCAAACTCACAAAGTGAATGTGACACTATGACCGTGAACATATGTCCAAGTGCAAGATTACCATACGAACCTATTGGAATCATCAAATTACCAATCCGAGGTCGTTTACTCAAAAGTTAATCCTTGGTCAACTCTTCCCACTTAAAACTTTCAAATTAAGAACCAATCTAACAAATCAATCTCGAACCTTGTGAATATCGAAACCAACCATACAGGCGAGTCGTAGTGCATCATATAAAGCCACTTAAAGTCTCTAACAGTCGAACGAAATACTAAAGCTCAAAACTACCTTCGGGTTGTTACATTCTCCCTCACTTAAACATATGTTCGTCCTCGAACATGACAAGAATCGTTCCAAATCTTGCAAATTATTAAACACATTTTCACAGCTCGCAACCAGAGGAATAGTCTGTCCTTCAAAGATATAATCTCTAAACTTCGGGAATACAAGAATCTTCATACCGAATTTCTAGCTCCCCCACTTATACAACTGTCACGCCCCAAAACCGAGGAGCGCGACCGGCGCTCAGCCAAGTAAACCCGACCGAGCAAGCCTGTTAGATTTCCTTCTACACAACTCATCCATGAATAAAGAGGAGATGTACTCCATTAATCAAATACTAAAAAGATTTTATTAACAACTTCCTTTTTCATTCCCATTAGCAGCTTCATTCATAATTTTTAAAATATTACGAGTTTATAGAATTACTGAAAAACATGATTTCCAAATACCAAAATTTCTAGTTCAATTCCCAACATCAACTACAACCCACAACTTGTCTACGGAGCCTCTAAATACAATAGAAGAGTAATATGAAAATGCCGGCAACAAGGCCCCGGCTATACCTTAAAACACAGTACGTGAGAAACAAAAGATACATGATCTCGAAATAAAGTGGGGCTCACCAAATCAGCTGAAAAGAGTGTACTGCTATCATTGATCAATGTCGCCTGCTGTAGAACCACCTGCATCCATTAAAGATGCAGCACCCCCGGCAAAAGAGATGTTAGAACTATCGAATAGCACTAGTATGTATAGCTAAAAGTCCTCTTTCAAAATAAAATGCCAATATAAGAAAAGGCAACACATAGATGCAGCAAGTCACAATCAACAATATCCAAATGTCCAGCTAAAACATAATAATTTTCAAATACGAACTTCATATATATTTTTGGTTGGGAGATCATCAGCACCGATATTCCACCGTCTTTGTTAGCACGGAGTCCGATCATGCCCGATCAGCTAGGCCATCTACCCACGGACAATGTGGTTTGACAGGTGATGCAAATGAAAGTTGTTACCAAGAGTAGTACCACCTTGTGTGCAACATGGAGTCCGATCTCCACCCGATCAGCTAGGCCGCCTTCCCACATATGCCGTGTAGGTTGACTTTTTCAATCCACAAAGGTTCCAGTTTCATCCCAATTAAGGGTAATAATATCACAATTTCATCCCAAATAAGGGGAATAATCACAATCCACCCCTACACTGGCACGTGTAGTTTCAGGTGTAGGCCTTATGACCCACCCTTCCTCGGTTTTGCTAATGATGCTCCGAAAAATAATTTTTTTGATTTGATTTGCACATAAAGGTAACATAAATATAATTGTACTCACCTCAACATATTTCACATTGTATAAATTCTCATTAGGATTTCCACTCATTCATAATTACAATATTTCCTTGGCTCATTTGGCCATTCACAAGATTTTTTATTCCTGGCACGATGGCCGTATTTCATATTTCACACTTTCACCCCTTTCAATTTCAAAGATCACCATCAAATATCAATATATAGAAAATTTCAGAAATCATATACTTCAAATTCATTTGAAATGGAAACTTCAAACACAAATGGTTTCTTCCCAAAGAATGAGGCATACCAACCAACAATAGAAACACACATGAAAAATCATAAGCAATCAATACACCATTTTCTCTTGCAATACTCTTCCCCAGAAATGACAATATATAATTTCAACACATGAGTATATAGAACTCGAATCATACTGGTTATATTTATTAAGCAAAGCATTAGTTAAAGCAGCCACTTATGGGCATGAATTGAGTACAAAAGCTTTTAGGCAATTCTATTTTCGAAATCATTTTTAAACAATTGAGTCGAGGCTCATTTCATATTCTTTATCGCATCCTCTCGAATCATCTGCACTACTAGCCTCAATCATAACTTAAATTCTTGGCACGTTGGCCACACTCTATATCCCCAATTCACTTATTTTACTTCCAACCATCTTTATAGATCACCAACAATAAGAAATTTCCAATCAATATTTTAGGTACACATATGAGCAATTATGAGTCTTAAGCATATCGAGTTTTTCTTACCCAATTGGTATACTAGTTCTCATTTAAAACACGACTCAAAGCCACAATATTTTAATACGCAAACTATAATTTGAACATCTATCTTTCGACATAAGGTGCATTCGGAATAAACAAGTTTATAGGGAATAACCCGGAATATAGAAGTTAGGAATCTTGAGCCAACCATACCTGGAACTTACGGGAACATCGTGGAATTCAATTCCAAGAGAGAAAGTTTAGCCAACATACCTTGTTTTGAGATTTCCTTAAATTACTACAACGTTCCGAAAATTCTAGCAACTTCAATCTATTTAGAAACATAACAAAAATAAACCATAATTAGGAAGATGAACATGGTTTTAGCTCATTTGAGCATATTATCAAACACTAGGTGTGCATCAAGGTTTCAAGGTCCTTTTATGGAGGATTCCATCATCTCCCAATCCAATCTTTACCATCTTTAGCTTAACAATCTTCCTACACCCTTTGATAACACATGCATGTAAAATAAACAACTCTCATGCCCAAATTTTATCTTGCTAATTACCCAATACTAGACAAAATTTGAAATTGAGGGTTAGGATATAGAATCTTACCTCTTAGGAAGAAGACCTAGGTGCCTCTCTTGATAATCTTCAAGGTTTTAAGTGAGAGTTGAAGAGAAATTTTGATGAATATTCACTTCTCCCTCTAGGACTCTCTATCTATCACTCTCAAAATATCAGAAAATATGTTCAAAATGGTCCAAGGTAGGTGTTTTAACGGAATAAGGTCGGGTTTAAAACATATGAAAATCGATACTCCGAAATTCTGGACCGGGCTACAGACCTGACCTTGCTAGGCTAAAGCCTGGTTTTAGCGTGCTATAGGCCTGGCCTCGCCAGGCTAAAGCCTGGTCTTAGCGTGCTACACGCCTGGCCTCGCGAGCTCTGTAGCGAGCTACAGGCCAGCCTTTGGGTATTTGATCATAACTTCTTGTAGGAATGTCTGAATGATGAACGGTTTGAAGCGTTAAAAACTAGACTCAAAGAGCTTTAATTTTATAGTAGATCACCTCATAAGTAGTTATCGTTTGGTAGCAACATACATTTGAAGTAGGATCTTATATGAATTAAGACATCCTTTCCACTTAATGTATCCTACTTGTTCCACACGAATTCTTTCCATTCACAAAACTCCTTAGTATGTTTCAACACACCTTAAACATATACTTTTCATTTCGAAATAATGTGGTTCTATCCCATGGGTCTCCTTTAATACTCTAACACATTATTCCCAAATACCGTTGGCGTACTTTAAAGTATTAAATCGTTAGAAAAATTTTCCGGGGCCTTACAATAACTATTATGCAACGCATACACAATATCATCATAAGAGAGGCTCCCATAAATCTCCCGCACCGAGCTGCAACACCTAAACATCACGATTATCAAACACGCAATCTCTGTTGTGCTAGTCAAGCATCCATAAATCAATACACCACACGTCTTCTGTCGCACACATCTCCCCTCATGCGATATAAGATAGTGCTAGCATGCTTTTAAATATCTGAAATATCCTTTGTTGTCTAAAACTCACTCCTTTCAAAATTGAACTGCAACCTTGTTCATTCAATCTCAATGCCACACAGCTTGTTGCATCTAACATGCTATCATAAGAAGATACGAGAATCTTATTATCAACTCTGAATCACAAATAGGATAAACACTCTATACACCAGGAACCCTCCACTTAACTCAATTCGGGAGAAATTCACAATACACAACAAATGTTTCATACCCGTAGGAGACATGCACCCCAAGTCGTGGAAAAAATCATCACAAAAATTCATAATCAATTTTCACACAATCAAGCCCTCATAATAGAATGCCTCTAAATTAACCAAGTCACACAGACTACCAAACCCAAAAGTATTTCCAAAGGTACCTGTAAAGCCCTATCATACCAAATGAACTAATCCCTATCATACCAAAGGAACTGATCATCTCAATCATCATGCTGATCCAAGCTACTGCTAAACTGACCCATCTTCTAGAGATTCCTCTTGACTTTCCTTCTAGGTAACACATCTCTTTCCACACTATGGACCTCAATCAAACTCCTCCCAAGTGATCCCAACATGAAACCACATCGTTCTAAGACCCATAAGCCACTTTATTCCTTCTCATGCCGCCAACGGTACCTCAACTGAAATATTTTCTCTAAAAGAAACTTCTATGAATCTGAAGTTGTTTCTTCCATCTCTTACTCACTACATCGCAGAACCAATAATGATAAAGAAATACTCCGAGTCTCTCTCATGATCTAATGCAAAATCTCAAATCCTCGGCCGCACAATAAATCCGAAAATTCTTAGGTACCACATCTGGGATCTTGAACCCACTAGAATTATCCTCGAGAATCACCTACTCTGACCTAGTCCCGAATGCATAACCAAGTATGCCTAACCACTGGTGCTTTGTTAGCACTTCAACAGCCAAAGAAAAGCAACCAAGCAAATCCTTTCTAATGCCCGCTACATCCACGAGAAATATCAACCCTGAGTCGTTCCACAACCTCCCTATAGCCATAAGGTGTAATACATCACATGTCCTGCAAATTCCAGGCTTGCATCATCCTCGAAGTCCTCCTCCTCAAGTCATAACTAATCTGCAAGCATCCCTTAGTCCAGGATCTATAACACATGACCATGTGATCCGATCGTTGATAGTAGACTCCTCCGCGTGGCTTTAAGCCACAATCACATAACCTAAGAACCTACAATAACTTCTCCTCCTAGCTATCATGATCTCACACTATTACTCAGCTGAATTCCTCATAAACTCATGTTTTACCAACTCTAACACATCCCACCAATGAACAACTAAAGGTGCATCCACATTCAAAATTTCAAGGTTTTATTATACACCAAAATGATTATCAAGCATTCACATTCCCTTAGTAGCTCAAGCAAACCCTTCTCGTCAAATTTGAACTCTCAAAGTGAAAAAAATCATCACCAAAATGAAATGCACATACTTAGTCATTTGTCCACATTGACTAAAATAACACCAAACGTCCTAAAGGTCAGTGGAAATTCTACCTCCAATAAATATAATACTACTTCCAACCATGATACATCCCCATACCACTCGAATGAATAAAATATTGCCTGCTATGAATCTCCTTAATGATCACCTCCCTCAATCCATCAACACCAGAAACACAAATCCGACCTTGAAGTTGCAGTACACCATCATCATTGAGGACTAGCTCCTTAGCACCACTCTGCAACACTGTATCTCTAAAGAAAAGTAAATGAGGATCATCAAATTGATGAGCTCTGATGCGCTCAAACAAGAATGACTGTGCAACCACACAAGCAACAACTCTGCCAGGCTCAGAAATATCCAATCTCACAAATTTATAAGCCAAAGTTCGTAGCCCAGTGCCTCTCCTCCACTGGAACAAATGTCGAAATCCAAACCACGAACCTAATAATACATCCTCATGAGGTTCCAACTGCCTTGACACACAAACAACCGCCCTACCATTCTCCATCAACATTGCACGAGACCAATGCGTGAAACATCACAATACATTGTGTAAGGCCCCGTACTCGTTGGCAATACCAACATTAGGGCTTCAATAGATGGAAACTCCTCCACAAAGGACAATAGTACTCTGCCCTCATAGCACAAGGAAAAACATCTCGCGCCACCTCAATAGCATCACCACACTCATCAGTTCCCAACTAATATCGAGTACTCAACATCGCGTATGAATGAATAGGAAGAAACTGAAGATATAGGCTTCAAGCCAAAATAAAGTCACACAATAAGAAATCAAGAAAGTGAAAGTTCCTAAAGCCCTATAACCTCTCGCGGATAGATATTGACGCATCTGTATCAATCCATAAGACTCTGCTAGGCATGCTCGTGATTAGTGAGACCCTTAGAACCTAGAACTCTGATAACAACTTGTCATGATCCAAAATTCTACCAAAGGTCATGATGACGCGTAACCAGCTCGCTAGGTAAGCCAACACTCAACAGCAACAAAAGAATTCAATTGTTTAACCATTTGACTATTTCATGATATAATTAATAATGGAGAATAAATCTCAATTCAATATCATAATTACATAATCAATGACAAGGTCTAAATACGACCACATCCGTCTACAACGCCCAAAATCCAGTGTCATTATATCATGAGCATATAATAGACTAAATAATCTCATCAAAATAACAATCTCCGTCTGGGAAGAAAATACATAGACAGATATGAATGAGTAGAGAAGGGGACTCCATGTGCTGCGAATCGGATCAAAACGAACATAGTAGCTCACTGCAAAGTCTCCAATAGCATACTCCTACTCGGCTCAATATGTACCGCAAATTACCAGTCTCAGAACCTAGTTCTCGTATATGTAATCATAAATACGAAAAGCTATAGAATATTGTAGAAAAGTCCATAAACAAATTCTAATTTCTAAAATAATATAGAATAGAAGTAACATATAATGAAATTATAGAAGTTTTAAGATCTTTCATGGATTACTGAAATTCAATGGAAGTTTGAAAAATTCGAGAAAATATAAAACTTACCCCATAAGTTAAAGTAAACCTTTAAATGCTTAACTAAACGGTTAACTGTTGTTATTTACTTTAATTCGGGCAGTACACGATTTTACCCCTTTACACAGAAAGAGCGGGTATCCTCGAAACTTGAATTTTGTGGAAAGCAGAAGCGGTGCAAGACTGTGGGGAAGAGAAAAATGGTGGAAGAAGAAGCAAAGGTTATAGCAGAGGAGATAACAAGGGAGCAAGAAGAAGTGTTGTTGTCTCTCATTGAACAACGTACCAAGAATAATGAAATTTTTCGCAAGCGCGCGCATCTTTTATACACTTCTCATGTTCTCTTCTTTGCGACCCAACCCAAGCTTTCTTCAATGTCTTTTACAACTTTAATGACTGAACGTCTGGACAAAGTCTTGAAATTGTCCACTTTGTTCCGGACATTCTTTACATTTTTTCCCTTTTTCCTTTTTTATTTTTTGTTTGAATACTGAAAACCACTGTTGATCCCTAGGAGTTCCTCGGGTTGATGGATGTTGCGACGAAACACACACGCAATTATACGTGGTCGTCAAGTAATAAAGTAGTAAGTAGAGTATCATTTTCACGGAAATTTATGATTAACTTTTGACTGATTCAAACTCAAACAACTTATCTATTCAAGAGATTTTTTTCAAAATGTGTGGGTAATTAATTAACAACCAAAAAAACTATCAAGCATTTAAATAAACTAGAGATCGACTAACACACGTAGGTAATTACGGATAAAATCAGTAGGAGAGGATATTCCAGGGTCACATACTAGCTAACAATCTTGTTGTGTTCTTGGCTTAAACTGACTAATTGATTTATCTAGGTTGTTGATTGACAGGGTTGATGTTACCCGTAAGAATCTGTCAAGTTCTTACTCGCCTATTCAAGCTAACTTAATACCTATATGTCTATGGAATTAAGACTAACAAGAATGCATTTACACTTCTTGTATTTCAACCAAGCAAGACAATTAGGAATATTTCTATCCTAATTGCGAATCGGTTTCCCGATGTCCGGGGTCAAGAACTTGCTCTATTTAATCCTATATGCAATCTAAAATTCCCACTTTCGAATTCAACTCTAGATTCGTAGGTAGTATTTCATTGTTAGCTACGCAACAAAATAATTAAGAACAGAATAAAATAAATAACTTAATATGATAAAATCAAACTCGTCAATTTAAACTTCAAACATCAACATTCATGTATCACCCATGACCCCAGAATAATAGGGTTCTTAGCCACTTATGTTCATAACAATCATCAAAATATTATTTTCAAACATAAAATCGATGAATACAAGAGGAAGAATGGAAGAATTGATGAATTCTGTGCTCCCGAGTGTTTCGTACTTTTGTTCTTCTCTCAAAGTAGTGTCCCCCTTGCCAAAATATGTTTAGGTTTGCTTTTATACGAGTTGGGGACGTCTTGGGGTTGAAACAACCGAGTCCCGGTCGAACTAGGACAATTTTACGTCACCAGCGCCCAGGGTAGCGTGGGGCGCTAGCCCTGGCGCTGGGCTTTTGAAGGTTCTATTTTGTGCGCCACAGGTAGCGCCCCACGCTGTCTATGGCGCTACAATGTGCATTTTTTCCTTTTCTTCCCATTTTCGCTTCAATTCGCGCACATTCGTCCCAAATTGCCTCCGGATGTTTCCTACACATAGAAATACCACAAATTAGCACAAATCATTATATTACACATCCAAAATCTACGAAACATGAGTAAAATGCAAGGAAATATATATAAAAATATGCATACTTTAAGCCGAATGTCAATGGAGTATAAAATGTTGGTCATCTTGCACTTGTTAAAAATATTAATCAAATTTAAAGAAAACTTCACTTGGGTTTGAATCTCCAAAATCCAAAATCAATGCTTTGTCCGGAAACCCTTCAAATTTCTTTTTCTTTGATGCTTTTTTAAGAATAATTAACTTCAATGTCTATGTGTTTTAGGGGCTTTTCAGCTTTGTGTGCGCGCGTGTATATATATGTATGTATATGTATAAAAGATATCTAATCTACTATAATATTCTTAAATAGGTGGTTTTTTTTTCATTTGCCTAAATCTTGGTGGGTAGAGTTTACGCAATTCCTTTCCTAGTAGAAATTAGATGGAATAGCCGTACACCATCATATTTTTTATATAATCGTAGTCTTAATGGAGAGGACTCTCCCCATGAGGTTCGGGGTTCAAGAAACAAGGGGGAAAATGAGAAAAAGCTATTGTTGGTCCATAGATATTTTTGGGTTTGTTACCATAAAATATTGATCATCTTAATGAGGATTTGCTTTTAAGAAAACCTAGAATATATGCTTCGGCATGAATGACACAAATTACTGGTATGAACTATTAAAGTTGTGAAGTATATGTGGATTCAAACCATACTAAGATTTTCAGTCCACTGAACTACTTGAACCACTTTGAAATAAGTATCCTTTCTTTATATTATTTGGGCTGCCCGAGATTCTAAACTATAATTTTCTTGTTGCTCTAGATAATTCATATCATATGCACCACAATATAAATCAACACCTTCATGTTCTGCTTCAATTCCCAGAATACATGAATATTTTTTAGTGCTAGAACTACCAACTGTTTTCTTACTCTTATTCTGACTGCCAGTACCGGACTGGAAACACAATTATTTTTTAACCTTTTTTAACTTATCCATTATACAAATTAAATAATACAAATTTAAAAAATAAAATGCAAGAATAATAAAAATAAATATGCAATAATTAAATTACTAAATAAAAGTAAAAATGGAACGAATGTACCAAATTACCTGAGAAAAAATAGAAACAAGGTAACCATAAATTGATGAATTTAATACTTAAATCTTGAATGCACTTGCTCTTGTTAATAGCACCTTCACTCAAAATAATTAAAATAAAAGGTTGATAGCAATTTAAGTGAGAGAGAAAGAGAGAATTAGAGAGATAATAAGTAGAAACTATATGAAAAAAGAAGAATAATGAGTATTTATAGATGAAATTAGGGCCAAAATACAATTTTATAAACTTAGGGATTAAAAATTTAAGGGGAAGAAGGTGCGGGGTGTTTGAGGGTTGGGAGGCCATTTTGGCCGTTTATATCCGTTGGCCAATGGCTATAAAGCGCCAGAAAATTTTTTGAAAAGATAGAGAGATAACGATTCTGTTACAGAGCCGGTCCGAGCTAGTACCCTGGTGGGCCGAGACCCAAGTTCGTATCTGGGTAAGTCTACTGGGCCTAGTTCCTTGGGTGGCCCAACCCCCAATCTGGTCTCCCCTAGTCCAGCCCACCTCGGTCTAGTCGGGCCGTTCAAATACAAGTTTTTATCGGGGCGGATTGGTTCGGTCTCGGGCTGACCCGGTCCAAATGTCACCCTTAGACTCCGCCTCCATGCTTTTATGTTATTTTACACGTACTCCTTTTGTTATTAAAAGAATTATTATATTCTTTTAGTGCTGTCATCTTGGGACTAGATGTTGGAAGAAAAAAAGTATTCAATATTGATATGCTGATAGAGCACATACTAAACAATGTAGTAGTCATTTGGTTTGTAAGACAAGGGTAAACAATCATGAGATAAAGTATATTTTGTCCCACCTTTGATTGAACTTCTAATTACAAGATTTGCAATTTCGAGAATAGTTATACTATGCTATAATTGTTAGTGTTACTTTTTACCATGTTCTAACTCGGATAACAATCTCGGAATTACTAGCTACGGATAAGACAGCAAAATGGTAAACATGACCTTCCTAAAGCTCTTCTCCCAAAATTCTTTTAAAAATCAAGGTTAAAATTAGAATAAAGTTTATCCCAACTTATCTAGTATAAAAGTAAATATATATTTTGTATTATATATCATATATCTCATTTTTATTCCAATAAACCAAATATCTACCAATAAAATATATCCACTAGATAAGCCCTTCATTACTTAATCTCCTTATTGTAATTCCAGGATTGTAATATGTACCAGTATAACGTGTTCACCAACCAAACGACTCAAGGTTTTATGTTTCCTCCTTTACGATCAAATTGCAGTACAACACCTGAAAGTCCGATTGAATCTTAAAACAGCGGGCCTGTTTGAAAGGTAACACGGCATTCTCTAACCAGATACGAGTAGGAACATTGAAAAAAATGGAAATCTTCTTCACTCCCCTCCCCCCCCAAAAAAAAAAAACTTCCAATCTATTTATATTCTCATAAAGATCACCTTGAATGAGACTCATATCATTACCACCCCAAAGGTGAAAAGAGGGAAACAAAGTAAACAAATCTGCATGCATTGGAGAAATCCACTTGCAACACCTTCATGGGCTTCGTATGAACGACCAAAGTAATCTGAGAAACAAATAAGCTGAGATTCTGGGGGGAAATAATACTCCACCAGATTATGCATTTTTTGGAATGTCTAACTCATACAACACTCATCAACGAACTGCTATTTGACGATACATATCCTTCAACTCTACCAACTGGAAAATAGAGAGCTATATCTTTTTCAAATGTAACACAAATTATGTGATGATTGGATGTTCTTGCAGCTACAGCTTCTTCATTGGAACTCGAATCTGCTGGAACTCCCATCTGTACTCTAATCAAGGGCTAACCAATTGACAGCCATCAGAATATTTTTATGCAAGGAAGTCCTTGTTAGAATTCCACCCTGGGGCCTTCGCAACTACACTATCAGCTAAAATGCCGTTGCCTTTTTCAGCATTTAGTAGGGGATCAGATTCCATTTCCTTCACCTTCAATTACAGACATCAGCTAGAATTGGTTAGCATACTGTAAAATACTTATCAAAAAGAGAACACACGATATAGTAGTGACCCTAGTATCATAGATTGTGCTTCCCTGTTGTCTATGTTGAAAGAACACCAAGGATAATAAGCAATACTAAAGAAGGTAGGTAGAACACCTGAGATAGCTGGGATGCAGCCTCTGTAGACTTCTGCTGGCTCTCAACAGAACAATAATAAGAATATACAACCATTCCAACCACGGCAATGAAGATGCCCAGAATGTTTCGCCAACTGAAGGGGTCACGAAGGAGAACATACCCAAAAGCCAAAACTAGACATGTTTTCAGATGTCCAAGGACCTGATAGGTAACTGGAGATGTCTTGCCAATTACAAGAAAAGTGCTAAAGTTCACAGAAACTGATATTAGACAGGATAGGACAATGAAGGCCTGCCATCAAATTAAAAGCAATGTTATGCAAATACCTAGCTTAAACGAATAAAACCAATTTTGATCCTTACCAGCACGTTTGGTGTATATTTGAAAGCAAACACATTTTGATTTGTCAAAAGCCCATCTAGAAATGGTCCTACAATAAACAATGTTAATGCTTGATAGGGACAAGACTGATATAGGAGCTGGGTTGAAGAAACCTTGAATTTCTTCTGGATAGTATTGGTCATCTGAGAAGACAGGTTAAGGATTTCAAGCAAGAGAAGTTAATAGTCAAGAACTATATGAGCAATAACATTTTCAGAACATACATAAAAGAAACTTCCTTCGGAGAAAATTTAATCTTGTCCCCTTACAAAAAATTGTCTAGGCTGCTAAGGGATAAGGATCTGTGGGGAGTGGGTTTGGGGGTCACAGTGATATAAGAAACTGAAAAGAACTGACTGGCACTTCAGCTGAGGATACAATCTGAGCAATGCAAGTTGTCACAATTGCAAGTAGAGACAAAACGGAACCGAGGAAATTGAGCTGCAGATCAGTCACTGTTGCAATGCCAACCCCTAGGAGAAGAATACCAAGTGCAATCTGGATATTCCTACTGTAAATCATAAAAACTAGTTACTATATTGCAGAAAAGTAAAATTTCTTGGGTGCAAACTAAAGTGTGTGAGATGTTTAAAAAGCAAAGCAAAAGTCTAGAGATACATATTATTAGTACATGGACCACAAACATGAGACCAGAAGACATCCAGAGGTCATTCCGATTGACCCCTGAAAGTTCAGGTAGACAGACTGACAGCTCGTGGTGCACCCTGATACTCAAATTGAGTGAAACCAACTTCTTTTGATTAGAGGGACCCATTAAAAAAGTACGTTGACCGGATTGCTGAACCAGTGCACCTGAATAAGATTTTAATAACTAGGCAATATAGATCAACCAAGAAAGTGTACGCTTGAACAAGAGTTCCGTTCACCTTGAAAAGTAAACTTTTGAACATTGCATAAAAAATAGGATACAAAAATTTGATATTGGTGAAATCACAGATTTAACAAAATTAGCAGGCAATGTTCAGAACAGGCTGAATAAAGAAAAAGACAACTCTTTGCGGCGAAGTTTAACAAGCTTACTGCTCGTGATCACAGATTCACAAGTACATATGACATCGGCTTCTGCTCTCCCCCCTTTAGCATGCGGGTGAACTAGCACTCGATCTTTGAATTGTGCTAAAGTCTTTTTCATAAGTGCTAAAATTACATTGACTAAGGTGATGTATCCAACATTGTTTTAACTGCGTGCATTCTGCTTTCATTCTGACTCCATTCAGGAAAATTGACTAAGATATCATTGTAATTGGCAAAAAAGCACACAAAAATAGCTGAGTGTTGTGTGTAATACGCCTTATATGAGTATTACCTATACACTGCCTGTTATTCTTGTTTTTGGGGACTAAAATTGTGGTAAATACCTCGTCCTTTGACATAGTTTAGAGACCTCTACCTTATGATTCTCATCTAGTGAAAATATAGGAAGACTTTATGAAGAAATGATTATATATTATGAATCGTACTTACAATGTTCAACTTAACATATGAGCACAAAATGTAGTGTTCATGTTTAACCTATTTAAATATCCAAAATAATTAGTTCTGGTTTAAACCAAACACAAGATTTGGTTCAGAGCTTAGTGTTGAAATGGTCAAAACTTAAGGAAAAAGAACACCTTCTATTCCCATACCTATATATATAAGGAAAATGCTCCAAAGTAAACAAGAACAGTGGTGATCCTGCACTTATAAACAAAATTTCCCAAGTCTACTTTGGAACTTCACCTGAACTTCCTCCTGAAGAAAAGAGTCTCCAAAAGAACTGTACAGGGGATGATTGCCAATTTTGTTATCTACAATGCAAAAGCATGAAAGAGAAAAATCAGAAAAGAAAAGGGAACAGCTTTTAAGTTTCTAAAGTACCCAATGCTAAGACGACAGCTTTGTACAATGACATAGAATAAAGCTCTAGAGAATGTTTTGATAGCAACAAGATACAAGAGGAGCTTATCACATCAATTATAGTATTTGCAATCACAAAACTAGGGGAAACGGTTTTCTTTCTGTGTCTTTCTAAAGAACAAAAACAGAAATGGACCCTAGAATTAAGCTAGATAATTATTATTTTTATAATTACTACCTACTGCGTCGTGACAAGAACAGCTTAAGGTCAGAGGGACGCAAGTTGCAACTTCAAGCAGCAGAGACCTGCAATACAACCTCATTGATCTTATAAAAAAACTTGAGTAGTCTCGATTGCAAATTATCAACGGGAAACAGTGATATAGCAAAAGCTACGCAATGAAGTACATTGCTGGATACACAGGTACGGACACCAAAAGAGGGAAAGGAATGAGAAAAGGAGAAAAAGATACCGGTCACTCTTTGTCATAGTCATTGAGGGAGTTTTTTTCCACAACACTGGGTCAAGAGTTCAAGGCTGGTAAGTTGCAAACCAAAAAAAAGGAGAAAAAGATAAAGAGAAAAGGAAATGAAGGCAAAGAATGAAACAACTTAAACATTAGGTGATTTCTTCCCATTGTCCAAGCCTTGATGGACAGAGTTGTCCCGTACCTGTGCAGGTAACCCGTGGAATTAGTCGAGGTGCATGCTAGCTGACCCGAACACCACGGTTATTAAAAAAAAAAAGAATGGAACAACTTAACCTGATAGTTAATATCAAAAAAGGAAAGTGAAAAGAAATTAACCAAATAATTACTAATGGCAGAAGGGAAAAGATATCAACCTGATAAAAACCAACAGAGTTGAAACCCAGACTTAGATTAAGCAGTCCAATGGAAGACCCATTCAGAATTCCAAAGCCCATAACAGCTCTCGGATCAAAAGGTTTGTGCTCGAATAGTTTCATCCATATTGCCACATGGAGAGAACAAAATGTTACTAGAAGATGCCAGCTTGTCAAAGTTGTAGCTGAGAGAGTAATATCAGATGTTAGAAGTGAAATCCGAATGACATGAAAAGATTAAAGTTGCATCTATTACAACCTAAGATATACAACTAAACCACAAATTTGAGCTTGCTCTCTCCTTACTAATTACGATATTTTTATAGCAGAAATTTTTTGAGGCAAATTGTCAGTGAATCTAACTATAGCATATGTAACTAATTTCATTTACATAATTCAGTATTCTGAAATGTTGATAAAACTGACCAAACGTAAAGCCAAGAGTGGTAATAAGGGCCTTGTTGCATATGACAATGGAGACAGAGGACACCACCGACAGAGACAGTGCTCCTATTGTCCCCAGCTGATACCGTTGCATCTTCTTTACTCCCTTTTCCCAACCTCAGCAATATCTGCAATCATTACAGTAAAATATAATCATTTTCCAACATTCTCACCTCATTGCGGTCCTGTATTTGAAGATTACCAGTTTCAGCTGCATCACAAACAAATGTTTAATTCAGAGAAAACAATATTAAGAAAATGTAGCATCAAATTCATGAAACCCTAGATCTGCTACTCTTGATAAAAAACTGGAGATTACGAACGCAGAGAAATGTGGGAAGAGAGAATGAACCTCTGAGACATTGGATCACGGAAATAGATGAATTAAACGTATGTAGAATAGTGGAAAATATTTATACTTTTTTCAGAAATGGAAATACATGTGCAGAGATAAATGTGAGAATATTTGAGTTCAGAATATAAAAAGTAGTAGTAGTAGTATTAGTGGTAAAAAAATAAACTGAGGCTCCGGCTAGCTTTTCGCCGGCGGAACCATGTGACAGTCCATTTATGAAATATATCTATATCTAAAAATAAAAATAAAAAAATTGAAGGGCCCTGCGGCTTTTTGCTTTTCTTTTTCATTTAATCTTTCTTTATTTAATCCACACCCAGTGTGTGATAGCTTTTTGGGGCTGGACTAATGCAGATTGCACCCAAAATAACTTATTTTGGGATAAAAACACTTCCTACCAAGGATGTTTTTTATTTAATTATATTTGGTCTGATATTTGAAACTATTCTTTAATTTCTGTATTTTTAACCTCTGTGGCTCTGTCTAAGAATGTAGGGACCTCAATTTTGTAATTTGGTTTGCAAGTTCCTTATCGATTGTTGCAAAATCACCATAATAACGTAGCATAGCACTTAAGTTGGTTATCTACCAAATTATTTTTTTAAGTGAAGTAAACAGCTACTACTATTAACGTACTTGCTAATCATAAATGCTGAAGCTTGTCCCATTTGCTTTGATTAATGGTTATAAGAAGTAAAACATTTATAAGTGTCATTGAAATTCTTCAGTATATTTTGACTTCAAATAACCTATTTGGTTAAAGGACGAGATACTGAATTTTTTCTTCTATTTTTGTTAGGAAAAGCTCCAATATCTTGATATTTGTTATTTTCATTTTATTACTTCTTATTTGGGCAATATTGATTGTTACTTACCAAATAATGCCAATAACATAGATGGATTTTGTTCTGTTCTTTTTACTAGTACAAAAATATAACTCGAGAGAATGAATGAATAATTAATCTTTTCTATTTATGCATCTGAGTGAAGTTCTGATAGGTAAGAGATTGTAGCAAGTAGGGAATTAAGAAGTTAAAATAATTCCAAAAAAAAAAAAAAAAAATTTCTGATCGCCGAAAACTAATTAATATTCGTTAATGAAAAGGTTAGAACTTGATAGGAGCTTATCTTAAAGCGAAACAACAACTTGAGGGGCATAAATTAGCTAGGCTCAAAATACTCAACAAAATTTTTTGGAGAACTTGTGGCGACTCTTTCCATCTCTTTTATCTCGTGCATCTTAGAAGAATTTTTTCTAAAAAGAAATAATAAATGATGTATTGTAGTAATAAAACCTTAACTATTATTTTTAAACGTTTCATTATTCAATCTATTTTTTATTTCAAAAATAACGATATATATATAAGCATGAATACAATGTCAGTTTACAAAAATAACCTTATAATATTAAGCATAATAACTCATAATAAAAGGACATAACCAGAATTTTAGATATTAGCCTTATAATCCTATTAGTTTTAGGATATAATACTACACATTAGGAATCCTATTAGTATAATTATTCTCGGGCTGTCTAATTCATATAAAATTGAACAAATAAATATCTTTTCTCATGTAATCCTATTACTTTTAGGATATACTTCTTAAAAATTTCTATTACTAATTTAATTTGAAAACGTATTATAATGTCCTATTACTAATTTAATTGGAGAATATATTATATTGTCCAAATCCAATTTGAAACAAATGAGAGCCTACATTATTATAAAATTATAAATACAATATTAATATATCAAAATAGCCCTAAAATATTAAACGAAAGAACTCATAGGGAAAGGACGTAACTACAATAACTTATTTTTCGGACTATAATATCTTCTGTGCTAATTTTTAATATTTAAAATTTTAAATTAATAAAATTTTATCTATTAAATTCTCATTAAAAATATGTAGGAAGTTTTAATAAAATTAATTTCATAAGAATCCTTCGTATTGGCAATACATTACCACTACATAATATCCAATATGAAGAAATAATAAAAGTAATATTAAATAGACTGCATAAAGAGTTAAAATTGAGAAAACAATACCCCCACGATAATATATTTTATTTTATATTTGAACTATTTTTCTACTCAAATAATATTTTTTAATTAATTTTTTGTGTAGTATTAAAAAATACCCAAGTATAAAAAATAAATAAGAAAATATTTAAGAATATAAATGTATGAGAAAGAGAAAAAAAGGGTCGGTAAGAGTCAATACCACTAATGATTCTACAAACATAAAGATCTAAAAGTGAAATGTCATATCAATCTTTTACTCTTTGAAAATAAAATTTATGGTGGATAAAATTATAACTAAGATTAAATATTCAAAATAAGAGATGAGCTAATATTAAGATCTGAATCAATATAGAATAAATTATTTTATATGTTAAAACCAAATAATTAAATCTTTTAATTAATTATTTAGCAAAAGAATCCAATTCAATTATTTCTTAAATTTATCATATGAGTAAAATTCTTATTCAAGTTAAAAAAACTCTTAGGGTATATAAATGTATTCCATAAAAAGAGCGTTAAAACACAAAGTAAAAAGATTAGTATATTATTAAGAATTAAAAATGCAATACAAGTGTTTGAGGAAGCACAATCAAAGCTAAATCCTAAACAAGAATAAGCTTTCAAAACTATATTATAAAGAGTTGACTCTGGTATAACAAGATTATTCTTTGTAGATGCCTCCGGCGGAATCGAAATAATATCTCAATGTCATGAATTACTTGCAAATATCATATCAAGAGGCATGACACTGTTAGCAATAATGGCAAGTGGTGTACCAACAATGATTTTATTGTGAGGCCACCCACTTTAGATTTGATATACCTCTTCAAACAACTTAAATAACCATCACAAATATATCAAAGCAAAGCAATTATGCTAAATTTATAAGGAAAGCAAAATCGATAATATGGGATGAAGTACTTATGGCTAAGTGTCAAACGATCGAAATAATTGCCCGAAGGTCTAGAGATATATTGGATATTAATAAATCGTTTGGTAAAACATTAATGGTTTGGGAGGTGATTTCTGTCAAGTAGTACCAGTAGTTCCAAAATCGACAAAAGCCGAGACTTTAAAAGCTAGCTTGTCAAAGTTATACTTCTGGCCTCAAACGAAAAAGATTTAACTGACAAAAAATATAAAGTAAGAACAGATCCAGTATTCAGTGTCTTCTTGCTTTGTGTCGGAAACGAAAAAGAGCATCCAATAAAATATGGTTTGGTTCTTCCTAAACACTTGGTTATCAATCACAATGGTAATAATAGTGCATTTAATAAGAGAAATATCTCTATCATTAGATTTTGTACAAATCGCATGATAGAATTAAAAAAGATATCTTAGCTAGCAGAAATGAATATGTTGATCAACTAAATAAAAGGTTGATTGCAAAATGTTATAGTAAAAATAAAATATTTTTTAATTTTTGACTCAGCAGAAAATTATACTAATAATTACTATAAAGAAGAATACTTTAATACTTTAATACCAAATGGTCTTCTACCATACATGTTTGTTGTCAAGTTTCTTATTTCTTACGTATGTTATTGTCGTTGTATATATAATAGACTAAGTTAAAATTGATCCTCCATTGTATATAGGTTAATCTTGAAGAAAAAATATGATCATCATGCTACTAAAAAACTTAGATACGTTGAAAGCTTATGTAATATCACACATATAGTATATAGAAGTTTTGACAATAATATCATAATGCAAAAATTATGATACTGGTTAATATGCTTCTAAGCATATTCTTATCCCAGAATTCAACTTTCGTCTTCCGAAACTAAGGAATATCCTATTAAATTTGTGTGAAAATAATTTTTAGTATGTTTATGTTTTGCACTAATAAATAAAGAATAAGGACAAACATCCTAAATTGGACTATATTTACCGCAATATATTTTCTTGCATGAACAATTGTATGTTGCACTGTCACGAGGGATATCAAGATCGACAACAAGAATTCTGGTTAAGGCAGAGCAACCAACACATTAGGAGGAAACATACACAAAACATTATTGTCCACAAAGAAGTGTTCGTTAAGATACCATCACATTAAATACTTTTAAACTATAATATATAATTATCTAACTAACTTGACAAAATTGATCGTTTGTGTAAGTTTTGATGATGTCCTTTTATTTTAAATTCATGTATTATGCTAATGTAATAATATTTTTCGGCATTTAGATTATTGTTATTTTATTATACATAAAATTTACTCTCATTAATTAAATTTTATTGTTCCTTCATATAAATAAATGTTTAAAGCATCACGTGTCATTATTAACGTGCAACGCACGTTCATAGATACTAGTGTGTGTGTGTGTGTGTGTGTGTATATATATATATATGTGTGTGTGTGTGTGTGTGTGTGTGTGTGTGTGTGTGTGTGTGTGTATATATATATATATATATATATATATATATATATATATATATATATATATATATATATATATATATATATATATATATATATGTAGACAATAAATTGCGTCGAGAAAATAAAATCGAGATCGAAAAATTTTGCAATAATCGTAGTATTTGATTTTAAATAATATGAGTGTTACAATCTCTATAGTTTCTCTGATTCTTCTTTCCAATAGTAAATAAATTCAAAGGCCTTTGAGCTTGATCTTGAACCTATATTTGTTTTCACGAACGATAATCTTGAATTCAACTAGCATGAACTTTGATTTGAACTCGTACTCCTTGAATCTTGATTTGTTCTTCGTTCTTGAGCTTGAACTTGATTTGTTCTTCGTTCTTGAGCTTGAACTTGATTTGTTCTTCGTTCTTGAGCTTGAACTTGATTTGTTGAACTTGAACTTGATTGCTTGAAGCTTGAAACTTGTGGAGGACGTTTGATCCACGAGCTCTTTCTTGCTTTTTGTTATAACTTCTGGTGTCTTTTCTTGGTTATGAAGACCCCTATTTATAGTTGTGGAATGGAAGAGTTATGATAAGAACAAACTCTTTTAGACCAATCAAATTGAAGTGTGACAAGGCCGCGTTTGATTGGCCAAAACATGTCACTTGCACACGTGGCGCGATTTCATTGGCATTTTAATGTGACTTGGCATGCCTTGTAAGTTTGATACGTGGCATGATCCCATTGGCTCTTCCGTTTGACTTGGCGTTCCACGTCATTTGACACGTGGCAACAAGCTGGGCCTCTAGGAAGATGATATCTTGGGCTTAATGAAGTGGGCTCATCACTTTAGCCCAATTAAATGGGCTAACCCAATGGATTCAGACTTATTTATTTAATCCATATATATTGGACCTATACAATTAATTCAATTATATTAGCCCATAATATTTATTTGGACCAATATATCTAGAATTTAAAATATAGTCCAAATTATTTTATCGATTTAGATTCGATAGAATTTAAATGCTTACAAATGCCCCTAATTCAAGACTTGTTAAAATATCAACTTATCAAAGACGAGGCTTGAAGTACGGTATTTAATTGATTGAGCAACTCGCATGTCGCTTGTCATAGAGATGAAAAGCTATAAATTTTCAAGCTTTTCAAATTAAACCGTTTTTTTTCGGTGTATAACCCATGCCAAGACCTTAATTTAAATCAACTAATTCATGTGAGCAAATGGCAAAATCAGAGATAAGCTCATATAAGACAAAATAATTCATGAAAACTTTCAAATGTTCCACGTAATTAAGGTCAAGTGACCAAAGACCAAAAAGTGTATTATTTTAATATACACCTGGTCTCTATAAAGGCTTTCATTTGCAAAGAACTGAGCAACTCAATATGAAAAGATTTGTGAGTAGTTTCCACATTAATGTTGGACGCGTCGACGATTGCTTTTTCCCCAGCCTTTACGTGGTTTAAACAAGGAAGCTATTTGATTCCTTGTTGAAGTCAGCCACTCACACCTAATCCATGTTGGAGATAAACTGTAGTTGCCCCCTTAGCACCGATCCCATATCGACAAAAGGATCTTCAACGTCACCTTTCAGCACTTAATAAGGTCGTTTGCTCATGTTTATTGAGCATAAACCCGCAGCATTCTCAAAGTCGATCTTACTTCGACTTCTAACGTTTAGGAAGCCTGCGTAAAGGTATTTTTTTTTTTCACTTTAATTCTTCTGCGTTTTCTATCTTTTTTTTTTTACATCGAACGAGAAGGATTTGTTCTTGTTTAACAAGATGGTCCACGCATGAAGACGGCAGTCTTAGGGTGTGAGGGTATTCGAATATTGAAGAGATTACTCTCAAGGTGGTCCGACTATCGGAGAGATTACTCTCAAGGTGGTCCGACTATCGGAGAATTACTCTCAATGTGGCTCGACTATCAGAGAGATTACTCTCAAAAACGACCTGACTATTGGAGAGATTACTCTTAATGTGACCCGACTATCGGAGAGATTACTCTCAAACTGACCCGACTATCAGAGAGATTACTTTCAAAATGACCCGACTATCGGAGAGATTACTCTCAATGTGGCCTGACTAACAGAGAGATTACTCTCAAGATGACCCGACTATCGGAGAGATTACTCTCAAGGTGGCCCGACTATCGGAGAGATTACTCTCAAGGTGGCCCAGATATGAGAGAGACTTACATTTCCACCTTATGATTGGAAAGTATAGTTCCTTTTAAGGACAAACCCATGAAGAGGCCAACTTAAGGTGCAAAGAGAATTAAATGTCCACCTTAAGATTGGAAAATTATAGTTCATTTTAAGGACAAACCCACAAAGAGGCCAACTTAAGGTGCAAAGGGACTTAAATGTCCACCTTAAGATTGGAAAATTAGAAAGCTTCAACTCGAAGACTTTGTGGACTTGACGACATTGACTTGAACATTTGGAAACTTTGAAGATTTGACGGACTTTGCATACTTTAACTTGAAGAGTGGTGGACTTTAAAAATTCAACTTGAAAAATTAGCAGACTTGAACACTTCAACTTGAAGATTTGGAGGGCTTAAACAATTCAACCTTAAGACCGGCGAATTTGAAGACCTCAACTTGAAGACCGAAAGACTTGAAGACTTCAACTTGGAGATTTGGAGGGCTTAAATATTTCAACTTGAAGAGTGGCGAATGTGAAGACTTCAACTTGAAGACCGGCGGACTTGAAGATTTCAACTTGGAGACTTCAACTTGAAGACCGACGGACTTGAAGAATTCAACTTGGAGAGTGGTGGACTTTAAAAATTCAACTTGAAAATTAGTAGACTTGAAGACTTCAACTTGAAGATTTGGAGGGCTTAAACATTTCAACTTGAAGAGCAGCTAACTTGAAGACCGGAGGACTTAAAGATTTGGTGAACATGAAAACATAGTGAATCCCTGAACTTTAGTGCAAATACTTGGTAGCCTCCTAAAAGACTATAAAAAGACACTGGTTTATCATGAAGGCTTGCCCCCTCTAAGTCATATGAGATCCAAATTTCAAAAGAAGAATAAAATTTCAGCCTGATTTTCAAGTGTTGTTTAAATGGATTACTTCCATCATACTTCATTTGGAGAACGACTAGGGCAATATGTATCTTTTGAACTTATGCGACTGAACTCAGAATGAAACTCTAAGCTGCCTACGTACCACGGTGAAGAGGATCAAGTCATACCGTAGTTCAGAATGGGTAATTTTTTTTTTCTATGTCCTAACTTTTGCCTAGGCCGCCTCTTTCGAGGTTTTCAACCTAGCAGACCCTTTTGTTTTAGTGGTGGGTCATACACAGTTTAGACTCATGCGGCAAGGAGTATAGGAACGTGCAGTTTAGGCTCATGCGTCAAAGAGCGTTGCAACTTCAAGGATAATACATCTTCAAAAACTTGCCATTAATAGGGCCGATTCTCATGCCATCTGCATCAACCAGCTTGTAAGCCACACTTGAGTAAGCTTCTTGTATGACATATGGCCCATATCATTTTGAAGTGAACTTCCCTACAGATTTATGGGAAGTAATAATGGGTTTTCGTATTGCAATGACTTGATCTCCTACTTAAAAGGATCTCGGGCAAACTCTTTTATTGTAGGCGCGAGACAATCGAGCTTGATAATATTCAAGACTCTGTTGAGCTTCCAACCTCTTCTCATCAAGAGCCTCCAACTCTGTTAATCAAAGTCGAGCATTTTCTTCATCAGTGATCTCTTCTTGAATAGCCAGTCGTAATGAAGGTATTTGACGTTCGAGTGGCAAGACGGCTTCGACTCCATAAACGAGTGAATAAGGAGTCGATTGTGTTGGCGTGCAGTGAGTCGTGCTATATGCCCATAGAGCTTCTTCTGTACGGTCATTCCAATCTCGTTTGGATTTGGAGATGACTTTCTTTAACAAGTTGCATAGAGTTTTTTTGAATGCCTCAGCTAGACCATTGGCGGCAGTATTGTACATCAAAGAGTTATGTTGCTTGAATCCAAAGAGATCACAAATATTGTTCATCAACCTATTATCGAATGGCTTTCCATTATCCGTTATTATGTAACGAGGAATGCCAAAGTGATAGATTATGTTTACTAGGATGAAACTTGCAACATATTCCTTCTTTACCTCCTTAAGAGCAACACCTTCAGCCCATTATGAGAAGTAGTCAGTTGCAGCCAAGATGTATAGGTGCCCACCAGAGGACTTTGGCAGTGGTCCAACAACATCCAATCCCCAAGCGTCAAATGGCCAGGATGTCACAGTCGGGTACAACACTTCAGGAGGTTGATGAATAAAATTCGCATGGAATTGACAAGCCTTGCATCTTCGAGCGTAGTCCAAGTAATCTTTTACCATCGTTGGCCAATAATATCCCATCCTTTTTATTTGAAAGTGGAGCTTTGGTCCAGACTGATGTGACCCACATACCCCAGAATGTGCCTCTTGCAAAGCTTGGAGTGCTTCTTCTTCCCCTAAGCATTGCAAGAGTACTCCCTCGAATGACCTTCTGTATAGAGTATCTTTGTAGTAAAGGAAGCGAGGTGCACGACGATGAATTTCAGTCCTTCTCCTCGGATTTTCTGGAAGTATCCCATAGCTTAAGTAGTCGATAATGGGTTGTCGCCATTCTTCTTTCTCAGCTTCAGAAACAGCGACAAGATTCTTGAGTTCATTTCCTTCACCTTCAACCTCATTTGGTGGCGGTACTACCTATTTTTGGCCAACAGTAACTTGCGCTTGATCAGGAAGGATTAACGATGAAGTTAGGGCAGCTAAAGCATCAGCCTTCTTGTTTTCTTTCCTTGGCACATGTTGAATAGTCACGTTACTGACCCATCCCATTAATGTTTTAGCATAATCATGATATGAGCGTAGTTCAGGTTTCTTGACCTCGTAACTACCTAAAAGCTGGTTGATCACCAACTGAGAGTCACCAAAGACTTGTAATTGCAACCACTTCATTTCGACAGCCATTTCAAGCCCAAGTATTAGTGCTTGATACTAAGCAACATTGTTAGAGCAGAGTTGTGTTAATGTAAAAGAGTAGGGCAGAATTTTACCTTGAGAAGTGCCAAATACTACACCAACACCAGCTTCTCCGTGATGTGCAGCACCATCAAAGTACAACTTCCATAGAGGTTGAACTTCAATTACCATTGCGTCCTCATCAGGTAGTTCGTCAGTTAGCTCCCAATCATCAAGTATAGGGTGATCTGCCAAGAAGTCCGCTAACGCTTGTCCTTTTATAGCCTTTTGAGGGATGTACACAATTTCAAATTGTTGAAACTGGAGGTACCACCTTGCTAGTCGATCATTAAGGACAGGTTTTGACATTACAAACTTGATGGGATTTGCCCTAGAAACAAGGCGAACGACATGAGCTTGAAAGTAGTGCTTCAACTTTTGAATTGAGAAGACTAGGGACAAACATAACTTTTTGATTGGCGAATAATTTAGCTCATTTGGTGTTATCATCCTACTCAGGTAGTAAAGGGAGTTTTCTTTCCCCTCACTATTTTCTTGGGCCAACAGTGCTCCAACAGACGTTTCTTGTGCCGAAATGTATAGTATTAACGACTTTTCAGGAATAGGGGCTGCCAAAACTGGAGGCTTCATCAAGTAAGTTTTAATACTTTCAAAGGCATTGCTACAAGCTTGGTCCCACTTGAAAGGAACGCCTTTCTTCATGAGGCGACTGAATGGTTGGCACCTCCCAGCTAGGTTTGAGATGAATCTTCTAAGGTATGCTAGCTTTCCTTGCAGACTTTTCAATTCTTGAATATCCCGAGGCTCAGGCATTTTCAAAATGGCATCCACTTTGGCTTGATCAATTTCGATCCCTCGATGTCGGACAATGAAACCAAGGAACTTTCCGAAAGTAACGCCAAAGGCACATTTCAATGGATTCATCCTAAGTTGGTACCTCCAGAGCAACTCAAACAACATTCTCAAGTCTTTCAAGTGGTCGCTCTTCTCTCGTGATCTTACCACCAAGTCGTCAACATAGCATTCGACATTCTTGTGGAGAAGATCATCAAAAATATTCTGCATAGCCCTTTGGTAAGTAGCACCAGCGTTCTTCAAGCCAAAAGGCATTACCTTGTAGCAATAAATATCCTTGGGGGTACGAAATGCAGTAAGCTCTTCATCTTTTGGCGCCATACGAATTTGGTTATAGCCTGATGAACCGTCCATAAATGATATTGCCTCGTAACCAGTAGTAGCATCGATCATCAGCTCTGGAATAGGAAGCGAGAATTCATCTTTCGGACACGCATTGTTGAGATCCCTGAAGTCAACGCACACTCGAATCTGGCCATTTGTCTTCCTTACAGGGATGATGCTTGAAACCCATGTTGGATATTTAACTTCACGAATAAAGCCATCTTAGATGGGTTTGTTAACTTCGGTTTCAATCAAGGGAACCAAGTCCGGCCTAAAGCGCCTTTAAGCTTGTTTAACAGGGCGAGCACCACTCTTGACTGCAAGGTAATGGACTGCTACTTTATGGTCCAAGCCAGGCATCTCTTTGTAACTCCAAGCAAAGACATCCCTGAACTCCTTGAGTAACTCAATATAAGTGTTTTCTTCATCAACTTCCAGTAAAGCAATTAGGTAGGTGGGTCTTGGTTCTTCATCAGTGCCAAGGTTAACTTCTTTTAAGGCATCAACTGTTGTCTTCACCCCTTCTTGAAATTCAGGTGGAGCATCTTTCACATCTTCATCTTCTTAAGGATCCCCATCGTTGAAGTATATGTGATAATACGGTGAAACATCCTCCAATTTCTCATCATCCTCCGTTAGAAATAAAACACCATGCTCGCCTTGTGTAGTAACATGATACGAAGAACCCACACTTTCTTCGTCTTCATCACATTATTTAGTGTAGACCACAGTGTATGGCTTCACCTTTAGTACCTCATCACACAAAACCATGACTTTTGTTTGTCGCCTCATTCTAGAAGGAACCAGACTTTGGAAATCCTTAGAGACCTTTTGAATTTTGGGCGAAGCGGGTGTTCTTGTATTTCGATTATTTCTCTGGAACTTATACCCTTATTTAATGGACCCAATCTCTCAAACATGGAAGTCCTCATAGTTGATTTTCCAAGTCGATCAAAGACAGAAGGCTTGTTAGAAGCGGAAGATTCATCTTCTACAGTGATATAATTGATGCTCGCCCTTCTTATGGAGATGCGCACTAGTGATAGTTGCTTGTATCCCAAACCTTCACGTGGTTGCCTCATCGCAGCTTCTGATGAGAGCTTCCCTAACTTTGGCGGCTCATTGGGATTGTATCCAGCTTTTGCAAATAGCTTGTAAGCGTTAGGATCAAAACCTTCATCCATTCGCTTTGTAGGGAATGCCACATTCTGCAAACGATTTTGGGCTACAAACCCTGCAAGTGGCTTCGAGGATAACTTTACTGCCTCAATTCATTTTACCAGAAGAGTTAACTCATTTAGCATGTTAGTTTGGAGATTAGATGATTCACCTTCATCTTTCTTCCTTTTAGGGACATATTAGAGCGCATGACTTACTTTATTGCCATAAGACGCAATATCCCCTCTATGAGATTTATTCGCATTGGGTTGTACCTCCTCAGTATCAGCTTTGGCGCTACCAGCAATCACCTTAGCTCTTTTAGTTGTGGGCTTGTCATTCTTGTTTTACACGCCATCATCAGCTTTTAGCTCCTTCACAATGCGGTTCTTCGAGTAAAACTTTGCATCAACGAAGTGTGACTCAGCCTCGGTGAATGGCTCATCATCAGTAATTATCTTCTTCTCGACTTCACCTTTATAGTATTTCAAACATTGATGGTAGGTAGATAGAACCACTTTATTCTCATGTATCCAAGTCCTTCCAAGCAAGATGTTGTATTAAGTCTTTGCATCGATCACATGCAGCCATGCACTTGATTGCATATCTTCAATGGTGATTCCCAACCTGATCGCACCTATGGCTCTTTGCCCCCCTTGGTTGAATCCTTGGATCATCACACGACTTTCTGAGAGTTCGTTCATGGGAATACCAAGTTCTTTCATAGTGCGAATTGGCAAGATGTTCACTGAGGATCCTCCATCAACCAAAATTTGATTTACCTTTTCATCACGCATATAGCCAACCAGGTACAACAGGCGGTTATGAAGAGTGTCACCTAGCAGAAGATCGTCATTTGTGAACATGACTTTTTCCTTTCACGTTTTAACTTCTTGAGGAATAGACTCGATGAGATTTTCTGAAGATGGTGCCAATAGTAGGTCATCACTCTTTTCTTCCCCTTTATCAGCGTTGCAACAAGAGGCCTCAATACCATCACGAAAAATTTTCATACGGAACCAACATGGCAAGAAATCCTCCAAGGTCACTGGATGTCGTGGCTTTTGAGGGTGGTGCACCTCCACTTTTGCTTTCTTCAAACACCTAACTGGATTCCATTTCCTTGGTCCTTTTACCATCATTTTCCTTGTTGGTTGTTCTATTGATTCTTTTCGTGGGCTCGTTTTGTGGCGCCTACGACGAGTCACCAATGTCCAACCTTCATCATCATCAGGTTGATCGACTTCAACTTTGTTGTTCTCCAGTAATTCTTCATCTTTACTTTCTTAAAACCACATAATTCATCCGGACTGAATGAGCCAAAGGTGATAGAGACTTGGTTCGCGCTTGCTTTCTCATCTTCAAGCACGATCTTCTTTTCACGAGCCAAGTCCATAACTTTGTCCTTGAAGACAAAGCACTTCTCTAGAGGGTGGCTCACAAGTCGATGGTATTTGCAGTAATTTGGGTCATTCATTTTACCAGCTTTATTTGGCCGCTTCATCTCCGGAAGCTCAATGAGATTTAACTCGAGGAGTTCTTCAAAAATTGCTGGCACATCAGAATCCAGAAATGGGTACTCCTTCTCTTGCATTTCTTTTAGAGTCAACTTCCCACTCGGTTTCTCTTGAAAAGAAGTGGATTTTGTACTCTACTTCTTGCTCACCTTCGTTGTGAACTTCACAGGTAATGTGTTGACATTCATAGATTCTTTGTTTTCAGACCTGGGTGCAAACTTGCTCCATTTCCTGACTTCTTGTGTTACGCCCCGCAGTATTACGTCGATATTACGCCCTAAAGTATTACATTACGATGATGTTACGCTCCGCAGTATTATATTACGACGATGTTATACCTTGTAGTATTATATGTGAAAATGTCGTAAGATAATTGATCTCAGTTCAAGGACAAGATTATTTAGAGATTATAAGCATTATGCTATTTCAAACAAGTGATGAATAAATTCGTGAAGATGAGAGAGGAAGCAAATCGAAAAAAATAAATTTTTGTAGAAGTTTGACATTTTGGGATAAAATACGGCCCGAGCTAAAACACCCGGTACTTATGGACTAGTACCATACAAAGTACCACATGACCATGATAGTAGGATACATAAAGTGTGTCAAGTGAGTAGTATTTTTAATTAATTTGAGATAATTCTAAATTATGTGAGTAATTGGTTAAATATTAGATTAGTGGAGAATTAATAAGTTGATTAAGGAGTTGGTGGATGGTTAATTAAGATTTTTGGATAAAGACTAAGGAAAGCTAACGTCGCAGCAAATTCTTGTCCAAATTGTGACTCTTATACTATGAGTGAAAAGGTGGCACATTTAAGTAGTATATGGCTTAGTCATACCATTTAAAGCCCAAAACTTATCTAATTCAAAAGAAAGGTCTTACATCAAATTGTTAGGCAATGGAGATTCACGCAAGAATTCAAGCAAAATAATTCCTTAAGCATCTTAGCAACGTGACTCTAAAGAAACTCGGTATAATCTTTCTCAAGAATATCATACGGATTTTCCCTACTTCGATCTTGCCGTTACGAGTTTTGTCGCAATTGTCGTGTGTTAGAAGGATTGTCAGAAAACCAGCTCAGGTATGTTAAGGCTAAGCCCTTCCTTCATTTTGGCATGATCTCGTAATTACATGTGTTTGATAACGAGGCATAAAGAGAAGTTCATACTCCCAAATTTATATACATTATCCTAGTCTCATAAGTTAAATATTCTCCCTTATCGGTACTTTATATTCAATTGAGTATTATCTTCTTTTAGTCAAGAGAGAGGAGAGTTTATATATACAGTATTACATCATTTTCACTACTGGGCAAGCCCCTATTGGGCAACCTCTGATCAGATAGTAAGTTATATACCGAGCCTACTGTGGTTGAGCGCCTATGAGCAAGCCCAGTTGGCCGAGATACAAAGCCTAGTATGGCCGAGTGCCTATGAGCGAGCCTACTACGGCAGAGCAGTTATATATATACCGAGCCTTATAAGGCCGGACAACTATTTTACTTACTATATTGAGAGAGTTGAGTCAGTATCAGCAGGTGAGCATATCTTCATATTATCTTTGACTTCCAGTTACTTTCAGTTATTATATTATCAGTTCAGTTTCAGCTTTCAGTATATTGCCTTACATACTCGGTACATTATTTCGTACTGATGTCCCTTTTTTGGGGGCGCTGCATTTCATGTATGCAGGTTCAGACAGACAGACGGGTAGACCTCCTCATTAGGTGTTGCCCGAGTTCAGCTTGATCGGTAAGCTCCATGCCCTTCGGAGTTGCTGAGTCTTGAGCTTTATGTACATCTTATGTATATATGTATATATGTATATATGTTATGAGTAGGTCATGGCCCTATTTCGATCACAGTATATCCATCAGTAGAGGCTTGTAGACATATCCTGTCAGTTAGTGCAGTATGTTGGGCTCGTAGGCCTTGTATGTATATTTTGATTTGTTTACCAGGTGTAGTAGCTATGACGGCCTTGTCAGCCCAGCTTTATATTGATATTTAGTCAGCGTTTGAAAATTGTCTTGCAATGTGGCCCATTTCCAAAGTATGACATTATATGTTCAGAGTCCCTTAGTCACAAGTTGGTACGCAAGGATAGGTGAGGCATCGGGTGCCGGTCTCGCCCCCCAGGTTCGGGGCGTGACAAAAGTGGTATCAGAGCAGTTCTGTCCTAGGGAGTCTACAAGCCGTGTCTAGTAGAGTCTTGTTTATGGGTGTGTTATGCACCACACTTATAAGCAGGAGGCTACAGGGCATTTAGGACTGTTACTCTTTCTTCTTACTCTAGATCGTGTGGTAGAACTCAGTTGTAAGAACTCAATTTTCTAAACTCTATCTTATTCATAATACGACAATGCCTACATCTAGAAAGACAGTTGGTAAGAGATTGCATGTGGCTATGGAAGAGTTGAGTCATAGGAACTCGATTTTTCATGATGTTTATGATGAGTAAATGTAAGGTCTTCAATAGATCATGTGTGTACTAAGACATGTAAGCCTCTTGATAAGGAGCCTTAAGGCAAAAATATCTATCCACCCCTATGGTGAAAGACAATGAGAGATTCAGAAGATAGATACAAGTTTCAACAAGTAAAAGAAGCAAGATGAAGAAGGGTGCGAGGCGCCCGGTTAATAAAGATTATCAGTATTTACAAATTCAGGCAGAGGAATATAAGCCTTTTGAGTTACCTTCAACAATAATAGAGGCATGTACAAATGGCCACACCCATCTCATTTATGTCCTATGGAAGTTAACAGAAGTAGTATAAGAGAAGGATGAGATATCAAGATCCGGCTGGGGTTAGAGTAACCCAAAATGGTGAATGGATTGTTTGCGTTAGTTGACATTTCCGAAGGATAGTGCAAATACAATAATAGATCTCCTTGTGAGGCACCCAGATGGTGCACTCTAAAATAATACAGCTAGATATGAGTACTACAAAAATGAGCACTGGAAGCCTGGAAGGGATAAATATTATCTTAGTATGGCTCTCGTCCCTAGTAGAGAGAGAATGTTAGGCAACTCGAAGAGCCAATGGATGGAGCAAGGGAAGCTAAGAGCAAAAGAATATCTTGTTCGCATTTTCAGAATAAAGTGATAGACATAAATGTTAGCGGGAAATAAGAAGAGAGTTAATGAAGCATTATGAGTAAGATGTGATACACGGATGATAACGGTGGAAAAAAAATGATGAAATGACAGTATTACATAGTCTATAATCGAGGGAAGGAGAAGATGAGAGGTGTCAGGCCTGGAGACAACAAAAGAATATAGGCCATAAAGTTGTATCCTCATTTCCAGAAATAAGTTCGTGACTCCAACGCGACTGTCAGAAGGAAAAGTTAGACCCTAAAGTAATAGAAATCAGTATGGGCTGGTGAACAAGGTAAGCTAAACATGAATTAGGGACTGAGTAATTTGATAATGGTCGGCATCATGAGAATTTCAGAGATTGCATTCTGACGACAATAGAATGAAAAATAGAAGAATAACCCTTAAAGGTCATTCAGGAGGACGCTTCTCTAAAGCAAGTAATGGGAGCAAAGTTAAGCTTAAGGGACTATATGTGCCAGTTACACTAGGTGTCACCCTCGTGAATAAGGAATTTTGTTATCCCTGCTACAGAAGGATTTCTGCAAGGCGAGTAAAGGTCATCGATGATGTGAAAAGAAGCCAAAGATAAAGAGGTAAAGCATCTATACATAGATCATCGTAGCAATAAATCTTAGCACCTTCCTAAAGGGGGAATATGGAGTGATGTGGTATTAAGTCAGAATTAAGTGGTTCTAGTAATTATGGAATGGTAAAGGAAGAATGCGACCAAAAAAAGGGATGAGATTGCACTTATTCAAAGCCTACAGATAGGCTACGATTCCAGAACATTATGCAAACACGACATCAAGGAGAGGAAGTGAGGGTTCCTGCCCGGGATGTTATTGATAAATAAGGAGCCAGTACGAGACGTAAGTTAAGACAAAGGAAATAACCCAAGAAAGATTACAAGGGATGTTGATATGAGAGTGGGCCAACAATTAGTTAGTAGTTGATTCAGGAAGAGCCTAGTTATGGCTAGATAAGAGGATACAGACAAATCAATAGGTCGTGCAAGATAAACATATTAAACCCCAACATGGAGAATTCAGTCTCGCAGATATGACATCGTGATCCTTGAGAAATATTCAGATAGGAGTTGGGGGTAGTTAAAGGTACCATATGAGTGTTACTGAAATAAAAGAGAATGCCATTGGGAAAACAGTCAAAATATTAGTCCAGAAGCAACCCTACAAGAAAAGGGCGTGAAGGTAAGTAACTAAGGATAATTATAGGTAAGTACGAACATCAAAAATTCTGTCGGGTAAACGATATAACCAGCATGTAACTTTATAAGAGCCAGAAGGTCTCCCTAAGTACTACAATGAAAAACTAGTTGAGGAAATAAGGAAGAAGGCTTCAACCTAAGCACAGTGACCTAAAGATGAAATGGTCATGTAACAACAGTCTCACAACAACATTATATGCACTCCATAAGAAAATGGCACCGACCGTGGCTAATGAACGGGAAGTAAAAATCAGAAGTAATATTTAAGATCATATGAGTTGTATGGAATTCCAATATGCGTGTGCACTAAGATAAGCTAAGTATGCACACAAAAGGGGGCAGAAATACCAGGAAAAGTAATTGCTTACGTTTGAAGAAAGCAGAGATGGAACGAAAAGAATTATTCGATTAGTGATCCAGAGTTAGTTACGTTATGAACACACCTAAGAGTTCAGAGTATTATCCACGCAGCATATATGTTAACAATCATACAGCCGGTTCCGGTATAAGTTAAAAGAAAGAATTGAGTCAGGGTCATAGACAAAGAATTGAATTGTTAGAAGACTGTATCCTGGATCTTCCATAGCATCCATGAAAGGGTAAAGTAATACCATGAGCCGCAGATCGGAAGATAGCTTAAGCCTACATAAAGGCTGATCAGAGGGAGGAGAAAACTAAATAATTACATCAACTAAGTAAATCAGGAGTCTGATTATTGGACCCAGAATGTTATAGACATCATGATGGAGAACATTGCAGAATCACTCTTAATATTAGAGGTACAAGAGAGATAGTACAATAGCTATATTCTATAACGGCTCTACAATAAAGCCAGTTAGAAGAATACCAGCCTTATAAGATGCCAGTATGAAGCTCCCTCTGGATTGTGTATACGCCAGAGGTGCAAGTATTATAATAGAGCTTCAAGTGGTGGATGTGAATCATACCTCTGATACCTCTGTGGAAGGGAGGGTTATGAAAGAGATAGAAGATATGATGCGAGATTTTAAGGCAAAAGTAAACAACGTACGAGATACTCAAATGCAGAAGGTTTTGAATAGTCCATACTACGGATAGAAGGCTAGAAGCGCGGGTATTCAGTACCCAGGAATGATAGTGTTGTCGTCAGTGGCATATCTTCTAGCCTATGGTTTCTAGGTATCGAGAGGTCTATTTAAGGGAGTAAAAGAAGAGTTAGAGACGATGTGATGTCTCGCTTGATGTTCCAGAATAATACAAGGATATCTATGGTGCAAGTAAGGTTGCGAGCAGTATAAATGGATATATGTAGGTCACAAGCTAAAGTATGATAGAGCGACAAGGTTTTAGGAAGACAAGAGTAAGGACAAGAAAGGGTGAGTGAGAAGGTAACGAGAAACGGATGAGTCCTCGAGATTAAGCCCATGAAAACAAGATAGCTGATAGATTCTCTAAGTTATAGAAAGCTCAGTATAGACTGAATGAACTCAAAGGAATCTAAGACTAGTAGCATTTAGAAGAGATGGAATGCTGCCCTGGTAGTAGAATAAAGGTGTAATTGTAATAGATAAAGGATGACGTTTGAGCCTTCGATTAAGTAATGATTTGAAGAGGATTTCATTGATTGTACAGAATTAAAATACCCATGTAAGGTGAATCACATTGGGATGCTATAAAATACGATTATTGAAGTACAGTATCGCCCCTAAGTGGATCAGGAAAATCACTTCAAATATTACTCAATGCAACATAAGCCCTAGTGGCAATGTATTACGTAAGAAGTTTGAAGTTATCAATGGAAGATTGTAGATCAACATTGAGGTGAATCGACAATGGAAGGGTAAAAGATACAAAGTACGAGATGAGATTAGGCCAACAGTCTTAAGATAAACAGTAACGAAGAAGCATTAAAAGACTTAACTTTATGCATATAGGATAAACAACGAGAGTAACTTGGAGTTTGGTCGCAGACCTCAGTAACAATAAATTGAAGTAAGAGTTATGGTATAGTATGGCCTACTTAGATGTAGTAAAGATAATGACGCCCAGAGGGACAGCTTGACATAATTTTGTATATGTTCACAAAGTGAGACCTAGAGATTGGCTAAGAGCTGGAGGAAAGAGGAGAGAAGCGTCGCATAGGCGCGCATACAAAGTTAGAGTCGTACAGGCTGCATGATAGAAGATTTCAATAATTACGAGATTAGAAGGATTCCAACTACAAGTCGTGGTGGGAGAAAGAGGCTTAAAGGGGGGAATGCCCTGGCCTTTGGATTTATTCAAAGAACAGTTGCCTAAATGGAAAGGAGAATATTAAAGTATTCGCAAGAGCTATGGGTTATGAGAATGATAAGTGCATCAGTCAATAATCGAGGACGAATGTTCCAAAGGGGGGAATGATGTTACGCCCCACAGTATTATGTCGATATTATGCCCTGCAGTATTACATTACGATGATATTACGCTCCGCAGTATTATATTACGACGATGATACACCCTGTAGTATTATATGTGAAAATGTCGTAAGATAATTGATCTCAGTTCAAGGACAAGATTATTAAGAGATTATAATCATTATGCTATTTCAAACAAGTGATGAATAAATTTGTGAAGATGAGAGGGTAAGCAAATCGAAGAAAATGAATTTTTGTCGAAGTTTAATATTTTGGGATAAAATACGGTCCGAGCTAAAATATCCGGTACTTATGAACTAGTACCATACAAGGTACCACATGACCATGATAGTAAGGTACATAAAGTGTGTCAAGTGAGTAGTATTTTAATTAATTTGAGATAATTCTTAATTATGTGAGTAATTGGTTAAATATTGGATTAGTGAAGAATTAATAAGTAGATTAAGGAGTTGGTGGATGGTTAATTAAGGTCTTTGGATAACGACTAAGGAAAGCTAACGTGGCAGCAAAATCTTGTCCAAATTATGACTCTTATACTATGAGTGAAAAGGTGGCACATTTAAGTAGTATATGGCTTAGTCATACGATTTAAAGCCCAAAACTTATCTAATTCAAAATAAAGGTCTTACATCAAATTGTTAGGCAATGGAGATTTACGCAAGAATTCAAGAATTCAAGCAAAAACATTCCTTAAGCATCTTAGCAACATGACTCTAAAGAAGCCTGGTATAATCTTTCTCAAGAACATCATATGGACTTTTTCCTACTCCGATCTTGCCGTCACGAGTTTTGTCGCAATTGTCGTGTGTTAGAAGGATTGTCCAGAAAACTGGCTCGGGTATGTTAAAGCTAAGACCTTCCTTCATTTTGGCATGATCTCGTAATTACATGTGTTTGATAACGAGGCATAAAGAGAAGTTCATACTCCCAAATTTATATACATTATCCTAGTCTCATAAGTTACAGTATTCTCCTTTATCAGTACTTTATATTCAATTGAGTATTGTCTTCTTCCAGTCAAGAGAGCGGAGAGTCTATATATACAGCATTACATTATTTTCACTACCATCGAGCTATAATCGATGGGCAGACCCCTATTAGGCAACCTCTGATCAGATGGTAAGTTATATACCGAACCTAATGTGGCCGACCGCCTATGAGCGAGTCGAGTTGGCCTAGATACAAAGCCTAGTATGGTCGAGCGCCTATGAGCGAGCCTACTACGACAGAACAATTATGTATATATACCAAGACTTATAAGGCCGGACAGCTATTGTACTTACTATATTGAAAGAGTTGAGTCAGTATCAGCAGGTGAGCATATATTCAAATTATCTTTGACTCCCAGTTACTTTCAGTTATTATATTATCAGTTCAGTTTCAGCTTTCAGTATATTTCCTTACATACTCGGTAAATTATTTCGTACTGACGTCCCTTTTCTGGTGGCGCTGCATTTCATGCATGCAGGTTCAGACAAACAGACGGGTAGACCTCCTCATTAGGTATTGCCCGAGTTCAGCTTGATCGGTAAGCTCCATGCCCTTCAGAGTTGTCGGGTCTAGAGCTTTATGTACATATTGTGTATATATGTTATGAGTAGGTCGGAGCCCTGTTTCGATCACAGTATATCTATCAGTAGAGGCTTGTAGAGATATCCTGTCAGTTAGTGCAGTATGTTGGGCTCGTAGGCCTTGTATGTATATTTTGATTGGTTTGCCAGTTGTAGTAGCTATGACGGCCTTGTCGGCCCAGCTTTATATTGATGTTTAGTTAGCATTTGCACATTGTCTTGCAATGTGGCCCATTTCCAAAGTATGACATTATATGTTCAGAGTCCCTTAGTCACAAGTTGGTACGTAAGGATAGGTGAGGCACCGGGTGCCGGTCTCGCCCCCTAGGTTCTGGGCGTGACATCTTGTTTGTCGTTCCCTTTGCGAGGCTCATAGATAGGAAACCTTTTGTTTCCAGTGGAGGCCATGATTAACTTCATGTCATGAGCACGAGTCACAAGTTCTTCAAATGTGCTAGGCTTGATACCTTGCAGGATGTAGCGGAGTCCCCAATGCATGCCTTGGATGCACATATCAATACCAGAAGCTTCACTAAGCCTCTCTTTGCAGTTGGGGCTTGCATTCCTCCAACGATTGATAAAGTCAATAACTGGTTCGCCCTTTCGTTGACGAGTCTTTGTAAGTTCTATCATACTCACAGTACGTCTTGTGCTATAAAAGCAATTGAAGAACTCTTGCTCTAGTTAATCCCAGCTATCAATAGATCCAGCCTCGAGGTCTGTGTACCAGTCAAAAGCATTTTCTTTTAGCGAGCGGAAAAACTGCTTGACGAGGTAGTCTCCATAAGTCCCAGCATTGTTGCACGTCTCAACGAAGTGCACCGCATGTTGCTTTGGATTACCTTTACCATCAAACTGTTGAAACTTTGGAGGTTGATAGCCAGCAGACATCTTCAACATATCGACCATTGCAGTGTATGGCTTTGCATATGTAAGGGAGGACATGGCAGCAACTTCATACTTGTTCTTAATGGTTCCTTCAATGGACTCCTTCAGTTGATCGATTGGAATCATCCCTTCAGATGAGACATGGATAGCCTTAGCGGATGCTACTTGTCTTGAGGGAAAATCACTCTCTGGAACTTCTGGGAGCTTGCCAGGTGCATGGGTGGATTCTTCTTCCATCAAGATTCCCATCCTATCTGTTAGCTTGTCGATTCTAGCATCTTGATTTTGCATGCACTTGGTCAAGCCAGCGATTTCTTCCGTCAAGTTTGCCAACTGCTTCTCCATAAATGAAGTGTTTGTCACCATGGCTTGCATAATTGTCGTGGACGATGGAGAGTAGCATGGATTATCACACAGATTGATGCTCGATTGGCTCACGCTATGTGGTATAAGTGGGGAGGATACATCACTTGAATCATCATCATTTTCCCTCACAACAGAGTGCTTGGATCCGGAGAGGTCAAGTAGAGCAAGAGTTTTCTTGATCTTTCCAGCAACATCGCTTCCTCCTTCGGGTGCGTTTGTGGAAGATCTTGCTCCTTTTGAGGATGAAGATCCGAAAACAGGGGTTGATGCGGACGGCACACAAGGTACTTGTTGTCCTAACGAGCTTGCTTTGCTCCTTATAACTGGTCCAAAGCTTCCAAAAGTAACATCGAGGATGCTTTCCACATCAGCATAGAACCTGGAATTAGCAGCCTTGGTGGAAGTCGATCTGGAGTTGATTTTCTTTGAAGCCATTTAAATGTTCTTGAACTTAGATGATTTGAAAGTTTAGATGAGAGGTAGAGATTGTCCCACTGGGCGTGCCAGAATTTGTAGACAATAAATTGCATCGAGAAAATAAAATCGAAATTGGAAAATATTGCAACATTCGTAGTATTTGATTTTAAATAATATGAGTGTTACAATCTCTATGGTTCCTCTGATTTTTCTTTCCAATAGTAAATAAATTCAAGGGCCTTCGAGCTTGATCTTGAACCTATATTTGTTGTCACGAATGATGATCTTGAATTCAACTAGCATGGACTTTGATTTGAACTCGTACTCCTTGAATCTTGATTTGTTCTTCGTTCTTGAGCTTGAACTTGATTTGTTGAACTTGAACTTGATTGCTTGAAGCATGAAACTTGTGGAGGACGTTTGATCCACGAGCTCTTTCTTGCTTTTTGTTATAACTTCTGGTATCTTTTCTGGGTTATGAAGACCCCTATTTATAGTTGTGGAATGGAAGAGTTATGATAAGAACAAACTCTTTTCGACCAATCAAATTGAAGTATGACAAGGCCGCGTTTGATTGGCCAAAACATGTCACTTGCACACATGGCGCGGTTTCATTAGCCTTTTAATGTGACTTGGCATGCCTTGTAATTTTGACACGTGGCATGATCCCATTGACTCTTCTGTTTGATTTGGCGTTCGACGTCATTTGACACGTGGCAACAAACTGGGCCTCTAGGAAGATGATATCTTGGGCTTAATGAAGTAGGCTCATCACTTTAGCCCAATTAAATGGGCTAGCCCAATTAAATGGGTTCAGATTTATTTATTTAATCTATATATTTTGGACTTATACAGTTAATTCAATTATATTAACCCATAATATTTATTTGGACCAATATATCTAAAATTTAAAATATAGTCCAAATTATTTTATCGATTTAGATTCGATAAAATTTAAATGCTTACAATATCTATACTATATTAAAAGCACGAAGGCCCTTAATTAAATGTTGTTCGCCTTTTTTTACCCTTTAAACATAGAGTTTATATCGGATAAAATAGTTATTTAATAATTTTTTCCTAATATTTAGGAATAGTCATTTTTTTTAATATTTAGAAATAATTATTTAATTATTGTCCTAATATTTAGGACTTTAAATTTCAATTCTAGAATTCATACACTTTCAACTCCATTTAAATTTAGGAATATTAGATAAGCACGTTCAATTACAAACTAGGATAGTTTCGACAACTTTCGATTTAAGAGTATTTTTTCTTTCTTTTTATTCTAACTTTTGTAGACCGCTTGCCTTTTATTTTATTAGAATATTTTTGAGGTTAGTTCACAATCTTTTCAAATATACAATTTTAAGAGTACAAATTATCTCACTAAGTAATATTAAAGCTTTTACCATTCTATACGTGAAAACAAAATAGTAAAAAAACATTGAAGTTACAATTCGCCGAAAATCATTTACATTTGTTTATGAAAGTCAAAAATAAATACAACAAAATAAGAAATCATAACAAATTAAAACATTAAAAAGCAAAAATGTTTTTGTAGATTTTATCATAAAAATATTTTTAGAAAATATAAAAAATTAAAATATTTTTTTAATGAAATTGGATTTATATTTATAAAGTCTTTATTTAAATGAGAACTGATTATAAGTACACAAAGAAAAACAAAACGTTACATATGTGGGAATTGATGAAAAGAATAAATTCTAATTTTGATCTTAACATGAATTTCATATTCTAAGTCCTTCCACGATAGTATGAACGTAGCCCTTTCATAATCAAACAATTGCAAGTAATAGTACTACAATCATATACTCTTGCTTTCCATGGAAAACAACATCCGGATGCATCCGAATGAAGAATCTGAGATGTATGATTATGTGTTCTGACAAAGAAAGAATTGTAGATTAATCATACTATAGCGGTTGAATTAATCCTCTTTCTCCATAATAATTTACTTTTGCAATAATATTTTATTCTTTTCAAATATGTTGGAAACAATTCCCATGTAGTATTTTTTAAACAATCGAACAATATGCATTTTTATCATGAGAAAAAAAGATGTCTTTTGAAAGTTAGTCGACCATATTTTTGTTGTTTTAGAATGAATTTCAAAACATGGGATACACGCGCAACGCGCGTACTCTAATACTAGTATATTATAAACGGAAAAGGGCAAAAAATGCCCTTGAACTATTTAAAATAGCTCAAAAATGCCCTCTGTTTGTTTTTTGTACCAAAAATATTCTTGTCGTCTATATTTTGGACCATAAATGCCCTTAAACCGTCAGTCTTGCCATTGAAGGTGACATGACAGTCCAATTTGGCAAGATTTGCTTACATGACCATCCACCTAAGCAATCCAGCATGGCAAAATTATTTTTTCGAAAAAATTATTTTTTCGAATTTTTAAAAAAAAATACAAAATCAACACTTATTCCGAAAAAAAGAAATCAGGAAAAAATTATTTTTCAGGAATTTTTTTACTTTTTTCGGAATAAGTATTGATTTTGCATTTTAATAAAAAATTCCGAAATAAATAATTTTTTCGGAATAAGTGTTGATTTTGTATTTTAATAAAAATTTCCGAAATAAATTCCGAAATGTATTTTTTTCCGAAATGTATTTTTTTACTTCAAAATAATTTTTCCGAAGAAATTTTTTTGCCATGTTGGATTGCTTAGGTGGATGACCATGTAAGCAAATCTAACCCAGTTGAACTGCCATGTCATCTTCAATGGCAAGACTAACGGTTTAAGGGCATTTGTGGTCCAAAATATAGACGGCATGGATATTTTTGGTACAAAAAACAAACTGAAGGCATTTTTGAGCTATTTCAAATAGTTTAAAGGTATTTTTGGCCCTTTTTCGTATTATAAAAGTGAGAAGCTCCTAACTTAAAAGTCAAAATACTAATTTACCTTTATGCTATTAAATTGAACAAAAAACAGTCTAAAATACTTATGAAGAGGCTTCCTTCTAACAATCACCGTCCTGAACTGTTGCACCGTTTTATTTCATTGTTTATAAAGTCAGAAGCCGATGGCACTTTTCCCTCAATCTTGGATCTAACCTAACAGGTTTGCCCTCTTACCTCTTATTCAATGAATATTAAATTTTTAAAATTTGTATAAATATTACTATATATATATATATATTTCAATTTACGTGACATATTTTTCTTATTAAAATAAGATAGATAGATAGATAAATATATTCATGTATATTTTTTTAGTTGTGGACAAACATTTATACATAACTTCCATAACTTAAAAGTTAAATTACCAAAAAAAATCTTTAGAAAAACTTAAATACCCTACATATACAAATACAAAAAGATAAAAAAAGAACTTATCTAAAAGTCACAACCGTTGGTGAAACAAAGAAGAATCATTATTGTAAACACCATTGTTAAGATAGAAAATAGAATTATGTCCCTCTTGCTTCTTATATTAATGCCTTCATAATATAGTTACAACTCACACAAGTGCCAACTGCTAAGGTATATATTAGATATCACTCTTTTTCAATCCAAAGATGATAATTGAACGGCTTGAAATTTCTCTGTTGGAAAATGCAAGAAGGCTTGAAGCCTTGATTTATAGGAAATTTTCGTCATCAACAAAGGACATGCATTTCCAGTATTTCTACTCTTACTCGGAAATAAAGAAGCCTAATTGCATCTTCAAACCCATAAGGGCTTGGGATTGACCAATTATATATCATCAACAACGTACTTTATGTCTCAAAATGGTATTCTCTAAGGAAAATTGTCTCAATGGGATGAATCAAGGAGAAAGTGGCCAGCAAATCGGGTTCCACTTTCTTTACTTTACATATTTTTAATTAATGTTTTACTCTATGTCATTTATAAGATTCTATTTTCGATAAGTTTTAATGCTTTTTATTATGTGATGAGATCAAAATATATTTTATTCGCATATTGTGATGGTTGGCAATATAGCTAAAGGTTAATTCTATTATATTGTTATAAGAAAAATCAAATTATGGTGGATGTCTACTCTTCCTCCATGATCTTCTCAAATGCTTAATGATATATTTCTATACTTAATGACATATTCAATGACATATTTTTCTTCACTTTTCATGCCTATATAAAGGCCTTGTAATAGATAAGAAAATATACACAATTGAAGAAGAAAATCTCTTCCTTCTCTCTATCTCTATTTCTTGTTCATGTTTTACTAAATTGCTTTTATTTCATAACAACATGTCTTGTTCATGTTTTACTAAATTGCTTTTATTTTATAACACGTTATCAGCATGAATTGCTCATTTCATGATCTTCTACGTCAAGATTATGTAAATTATAAGCAGACAATGAGATCAAGTATAATGAAAAATGTCTTGGATGATAATACAAAGATAAGTTTTACATCCATCTAAACCCATTCATATTTTCATATCTTTGCATTAACTTTATGTGTAATATTTAGTTAAAATATTTTTTTCAATTGTATCCACTGAAATAAAGAACTGGAAAGGTATGTCTTTATTTGCTACATCTCTTATAGGACAAATATAATATTCCAACGTATATATATGTTCTGACCTTTTACATACTATGATAGATAATTATTAAGGTAATTTAGTAATAATATTTTTACCATCACATGATGTATTTCATTGAAAGCAAAATTATCAAATATGTAGGCGATTTTACAGTACCTTACAAATTTGACATTCGAATATACAATCAATATAAACTCATTATAGTTATAATTTATAATAGTCACAGTTATGCATTAAGCCTTAAATATTTTTGCTGGAAACATAAGGCTCATTTTTCCGTATTGGATTTTTTTGGTAAAGTTCTTATAGTCTTTGAAATATAAGTGGTTATAGGTTATCTGCATCTTTCCCCTAATTAATTTATTAAAATATAAAAATGATTGTATCATTTAAAAAAAAAAAGGCATATATCCTAACTAGTATTTTTGTTGCAGAGGAACTGTTTCAAGATTGAAATAGTTATATATGTCTTCTTGAAAGTTAATTTACTTATTCCTATAATTATGAAGTAATAATATTTTAAAGGCTCGAGTGTGAGTCCTAGTGAATTTTAGCCTATTATGCCAAAGATTGAGGGTAAGACGATGGGTTCAAGTCTCAACGCACTATGTTGATAAAAAGACGCTGGATTCAAGTTCCAACACATTATGGCCTAGCATGCCTTTATATGGGTAAGGCATTGGGTTTGAGTCCTAATGCACTATATTGATAATAATAATAACTAAAGAAAAAATAATATATTTTTCATGAAAAAACATGAAGCTTGTCCCACTTGATTTGCTTCATTCTTGAAGTGAATGTGATAGCAGTGCATAATAAGTCTAAATAAAGACAAGTGATTGAAAAATGAATGTGGGCGTGCGAAAGGCCAAAATAATAATAGTTATCACTATGGTAATTATAAAAAGGGAGAACAAGACAATGTTTACCATCAAATTGGTATGAAAAAAAATAAAATAAAGCACATTGTATGATTATACTCCATTCTTTGAAGAGAATGTGACATGTGATAAACATTGAGAATGCATACTCATTCCTGAAAGTAAATATGAAAATATATATGTGATAAAGATTATGCATAATAATGTACTAGTGCATGATTTGATAAATACTACAACTCACCTCTAAGGGGGGTTTGAGACAAAAAAAGATAATGAATATTATTGTGTACTTACATGAATATATCATTGGTCGCATACATGTGATACGCAAATATTTTGTCAAGCCTTATGAAAGTTATTAAAAGTAAAATTAAAGTAAGAAATTATTTTGCTTATGATGATTTTGAATATGACAATTATTATGATATGATTCTCTTTGTGAAGGAGACATTCATTATATGGATGGTGTGACAAAAGATCTTGTAGTACAAAAGCAGTTAAGAGATCTGAAAGAACTAATTTGTTACTACCCGAATGAATGAAATTTTTCATGACATTAATCTTGTAGTAAGTCTCAAAAGAAACATTTTGATTTACAAATATATTAGCCAAAGTGGTTGGCATATTGAGACTATAAATGAAAAGAAGATTGAATATCTTTATATTACTATAATCATACCGGGTAAATATGAAATGTTACCTGACTTTTTTTCTATTTGTACTACACAAGTATAAGCATGATGATGCAATCACAAGCCATAAGTAAATTAGAGGTTTACTGAAATAAATATTAGTTGGCATGACCGGTTGACCATCTCGGTTCAGTTATGATGCGAAAATTTAATTGAGAATTACATTGGCATATATTGAAGAAATATAAGATTCTTCAAGAATTCTCTTCTGTTGCTTATTCTCATGATATACCAGTTAAGGTTGGGATTGAATCCCTTGATTTATGGAACGAATAAAAGGTGATAAATATGGGCTCAGTCACCTTCCATGTGGATCGTTTACTATTATATGATTTTAATAGATGCATCTATTCTATGGTCACATGTACATTTGTTATCAACTTGCAGTTTGGCTTTTACAAGATTGATTGCTTAAATTATTAGAGCACAGTTCCATAATATAAATTATGATGATTTATCTTGATAATACTGGTTTAAATCCAAGTTAGTTTAGCAGAAATTGTATGCCTCCAATTATATCTAAACCATTGGTTATGAGAACAAAATTACCAAAATAAAATTTAGTATGTGATATATTATTTAATATACAACAGCACTTGTACGCATCTAGCCAAGTTATGATAAGTTCTCCCTATCACAATCGGTACAGGGTCAGAAATCAAATAATTTCCATCTAAAAATATGAATGTGCTATATGATTTAATTGTTCCACCACAATGCATAAAGATGGATCCTCAAAATAAGGTTAGGGATATTTGTTGGTGATCCCAACAATAGGGAGAGAAAATGGGCAGCTGAAAAAGTAATGCATGTAATGAATTATTATGAGTACATCTAGATCATCGTACGAGAAAATGTGAACTTGAAGTTCAAGTGATAATTCATTTGCAAAATATTGTCAGGCATATTTGCTGACCCAAAACTAAATGTCATATTCAGCTGCTAATGCTCCAAATAAAATAAAGTTCATAATAAATAGAGTCTATGGCATACATGAAGCATAATAGACTAATCGGTTCCAAAGATAAAACTCCTTGAAGAAGGAGAGGAGCAAATGTTCAAGATGGTCATAATAAGGAGGCAAGTGCTCTAGAAGAGCACCACGACATAACACTTCATAAGACCTCATGGGAGAGGCTCAGATGCCTGAAGATAATAAGATAAAGAGATCTCAATAAGTTATGTCTTTATTGGGTAATAGTAAAACCGATATAAAATGATCGTTGACGATATTATTAATATAATGTAGCGCTCAATATTATTAATATTGACGAGGATCTTGAGCTCAAATCTATTATGAAATTTGGACAAATAAATGATTGGCCAAATGAAAAATACGCAATGAAAATTAATTTCACCTGAAAAATATGAAGTTGGACGGATAGTCCCAACATCTGAAAGTATAAAGCCAGTGGAGGTATAAATGTGTTCTTGTGCGGAAAAAAAAAAGGTCAAGTCGATAAACATAAAGACGACTTGTGTCACAAAAAAATTTGTAAATATCCTGGCATTGATTATATAGAGACATGTTCTCCTGTGGTGGATGTCTCCATTTCAGATTTTAATCTGGCAATACAAGAAAAATGTGATATGCGTATAATGGAAATCATTGAGGATTTAAATTATTCTGAAGCATATTAAGGTTTCCAAGAAATTTATTAAATAAAGCTCCAAAAATTCTTATACGGATTGAAACAATCAGGGCGCATGTGGTATAATCGCCTGAGTGAGTACCTGTTGAAAGAAGGGTACAAGAATGATTTAATTTGTCCTTGTGTCTTTATAAAAAGATCTGGATCTAAATTTGTTATAATCACCGTGTATGTTGATGATTTAAATATCATTGGAACTCCTAGAGAGCTTCCTGAAGTAGTAGACTATTTAAAGAAAGAATTTGAAATGAAAGATCTTGGAAAGACAAAATTTTGTCTTGGTCTACAAATTAAGTATATGAAAGATGGAATTTTTGTCCATCAATCAGCATACACTAAAATAATTTTAAAGCGATTATATATGGATAAAGCACATCCATTCCGACATCATGAAAATAATGAATAGCTTATTGGTCTCGAAGTACCATATCTTAGTGCAATTGGTGCACTAATGTATCTTTCTAACATTACAAGGTCTGACATAACTTTTTCAGTTAATGTCTTAACAAGATATAGCTCTGCTCCTACAAGGAGACATTGGAATGGAATCAAACACATATTGCGGTATCTAAAAGGGACTACCGATATGGGATTATTTTATGACAATAATTTCAGTCCCGATCTTGTTGGTTATGCCGATACTGGGTATTTATATGACCCACACAAGGCTCGATCTCAAACATGCTATGTGTTTACATATGGAGACACTGCCATATCTTGGCGATCGACTAAGCAATCAGTCGTGGGTACTTCATTTAATCATGCTGAGATAATTGCTATTCATGAAGCAAGTCGAGAATGTGTATGGTTGAGGTCTATAATACATCTTATTCGAAACAAATGTGGTTTGAAGTGTGACAAACTACCCACAATTTTGTATGAAGACAATGCAGCATGCATAGCCCAATTGAAGGGAGGATTCATAAAAGGGGATAGGACAAAGAAAATTTTACCAAAGTTATTTTTCACACATGATCTTCAAAAGAATGGTGATATCAATGTGCAACAGATCCGTACAAGTGATAATATGGCTGATATGTTCACCAAATCTCTACCGACGTCAACCTTCAAGAAACTAGTGTACAAGATTGGGATGCGAAGGCTCAAGGATGTGAATTGATTCTCTCATCAGGGGGAGTTAATACGCGTTGTACTCTTTTTCCCTTACAAAGTTTTGTCCCACTGGATTTTCCTTGCAAGGTTTTTAACGAGGCAACCAAAAGGCGTATTTCTAAACATGTGTACTCTTTTTCTTTCACTAGAATTTTTTTCCCATAGGGTTATTTCCTAATAATGTTTTAACGAGGCACATTATCTATGGACATCCAAGGGGAAGTGTTATAAGAAAAATCAAATTATGGTGGATGTCTACTCTTCCTCCATGATCTTCTCAAATGCTTAATGATATATTTCTATGCTTAATGATATATTCAATGACATATTTTTCTTTACTTTTCATGCCTATATAAAGGCCTTGTAATAGATAAGAAAATACATACAATTGAAGAAGAAAATCTCTTCCTTCTCTCTATCTCTATTTCTTGTTTATGTTTTACTAAATTACTTTTATTTCATAACAACATGTCTTTTTCATGTTTTACTAAATTGCTTTTATTTTATAAGATATATTACTTTTTTCGAATGATAAATCGTTTTGTTAGTATGCAATTTGTTGCATGTATCAAATATGTGAAAAGTTATCTTTAAGGTTGGAAGCTACGAATTATACTTATACTAATACTTGAAATTTTTTGAGATCATAAATGTGAAGTTATATAATATATATATATATATATATATATATATATATATATATATATATATATATATATATATATATATATATATAAGTTGAGTCAATAAACATCTACATATGTTTGTTGATCAGAATAAACGATCAAATTTTGATAAGGATTTCAAAATATTAGTTGAAAATCCATTAAAAATAAGTCAAAATCCTACAAAATGATCAAGGAGTTTTATACTGTCACGACTCGAAATTCCCACCTTCGGGACCGTGATGGCGTCTAACATTTCACTTGCTATTTAGAATAATATTATTTATTTTAAAAATAATTTTAAAATAATAAATAACAAAGAAACAAATGCGGAAGTAAAGTCTGAAATGTAGTGAATAATCCATAATAATAACGATGTCTAAGTACCATCCCAGAACTGGAGTCACAAGTGCACGAGCTTATGAATAAAATAAAGCTGTCTGAAATCAAACACCCAGCTAAAGTAAAGTAGACGGGGACTTCAGAACTGCGGACGCTGTGCAGTTATACCTCAAGTCTCCTCTGAGCAGCTGAAATCCGAGCAAGTCTATGGTACGCCACTGGAACCAACTCCGAAATCTGCACAAGAAATGCAGAGTGTAGTATCAGTACAACCGGCCCCATGTACTGGTAAGTGCCGAGCCTAACCTCGACGAAGTAGTGACGAGGCTAAGGCGGGTCACTTACATTTAACCTGTACGCAATAATAGTAATAACAACAATAATAATAACGGGACTATTAGTAAGACCAGCAAATAATATTAATAATTGAAATCAACTCAGCAGTCACAATCCCACAACTTGTTTCTATTGTGGCGTGCAACACATTCCCCCAATATAAATTTTAAACAATTTCGTTGCGGCGTACAACCCGATCCCCCAATATAGACTTTTAAATAAGTCTATTTTGGCGTGCAATCAGATCCCCCAATATAGACTTTTAAATAAGTCTGTTGCGGCGTGCAATCCAATCCCCCAATATATAGACTTTTAAATAAGTCTGCAATCCGATCCCCCAATATAAACTTTTAAATAAGTCTGTTGCGGCGTGCAATCCGATCTCCCAATATAGATTTACTTTTATTCTCGTTGCGGCGTGTAACCCGATCCCCTAATATATTTTAACAACTCATAAATGTAATAAAAATTACTCCAATAAATACCACGTCCAATGAGAAACTATTAAGCATCAAGGCACACAATAATTATAATTTATTTATGAACAAACAATGATAATTAGCAATTAATTATGGAAATCATGAAAAAATAGGCAGTTTAATATTTAGTATGCTAAATGTCAAATAGCAATTAAGACACATAAGTCAAATAAGCATGTAACAATTATTGCAGGAATTCAAGAATTAATATTTGACAAGGAATATGAGTGAAACAATTAATATAATAATTCATTCATGATTTAAAACGATTTATGATTTTTCAAGTAATTATGCAAACAATTAATTTGACTACGCATAGACACTCGTCACCTTGCCTATACGTGATTCACATGCATCTCACATAACAAATAATTTAGGGGTTTTATTTCCTCAAGTCAAGGTTAACCACGACACTTACCTCGCTTTGCAACCAAATTTCAAGAATCTAATAAACCTTTGCCTCGCGAATTCGTGTCCGAAATCCTCAAATCTAGTCATAATCAATTCAATATACTCAATACAAATTGTAGGAATTAATTCCATATGAATTTATAAATTTTTCGGATAAAATCCAAAACTTATTTTAAAAAGCAACAGTGGGACCCACATCTCGAATCCCGGAAAAACTCATAAAATCTGAATACCCGTTCTGATACGAGCTCAACCATATAAAAATTATCAAATTCCGACATCGGATTGGCTTACAAATCTTCATTTTATATTTTTGGAAGATTTTATAAAAATCTGATTTTTCTTCTATAAATTTATGGATTCTTGATGTAAATGAGTATGGAATCTTTAAATATAATCAATATAGGATAAGGAATACTTGCCTCAATATTTTCCCGTGAAAATCGCCCAAAAATCGTCTTACCCGAGCTCAAAATCGAAAATGGTGGAAAATGGGTCGAAATTCCATTTCTATAACTTAAGTTCTGTTTGCCCAGATTTTTACTTATCGCGATTGCGGAAATTCGTTCGCGATAGTGTAGAATAACTTTTGCCCAGGTCCATTTTACTCTTCGCGGTTGCGGGAATGGCTTCGCGATCGCGAAGCTCTACTTTGTTGTCCCAGAAATTTACTCTACGTGAACGCGTAAAACACCACGTGAATGCGATGCTCTGACACTCAGACTTACGTGATCGCGAACGACCTCATGCGTTCGCGATGAGTAAAGCGCGTGGCTCAGCTTTAGCCTCATTAACTCTACGCGAACGCGACCTTGGCCACGCGTTCGCGAAGCACCACTTCGCACCCCTACGCGATCGCGTCCTCAAATTCGCGAACGCGAAGAACAACTTTAGCTGGCCTCTTAGATTGCCTTACGCGATCGCAAAATCTCTCCCGCGAACGCGATGAAGAAAAATTCTACAACAAAACCCCAGAAAATCTGCTATCTTCCTTAAGTCCAAAATGGCCCGCTGAGCATCCGAAACTCACCCGAGCCCTCGGGGTTCCAAACCAAACATGCACACAAGTCCAAAAACCTCATACAAACTCGCTCGCACGATCAAAACACCAATTTAACACCTAGAATTACGAATCAGACACCAAATCAAATGCAAATTTTAAGAAAACTTTAAAACTTCTATTTTCACAACCGAACGTCCGAATCACGTCAAATCAACTCCGTTTCTCACCAAATTCGACAGACAAGTCATAAATGACATAACAGACCTATAAAATTTTTCAAAACTCGAATCCGACTCCGATATCAATAAAAGTCAATTTGTAGTCAAATTTTGAAATCTTTAAGCCTTTAGGCTTCTAGTTTTCGTCAACTGGCGATAATTCAAGATAGGGACCTCCAAATTAAATTTCGGGTATATGCCCAAGTTCCAAATCACGATACAGACCTACCGAAACTGTCAAAATACTGATCCGAGTCCGTTTGTTCAAAATATTGACCAAAGTCAACTCAATTGAGTTTTAAGGCTCTATTTCACATTTTAATCAATTTTTCATATAAAAACTTTTCGAAAAATTATACGGACTGCGTAGACAAGTCGAGAAATGATAAATAGTGCCTTTTAAGGTCTTAGAATACATAATTAATTATTAAATTTAAAGATGACCTTTTGGGTCATCACATTCTCCACCTCTAAAACAAACATTCGTCCTCGAACAGAATTAGAAAAGTACCCGAGTTGGTGAAAGGTATGGATATTCACTCCGCATGTCCGACTCGGACTCCTAGGTAGATGCTTCTACCGGCTGACCTCTCTATTGTACCCAAACTGAAGGATAACTCTTAGACCTCAACTGTCGGACCTGTCGGGCTAGAATAACTACTGGCTCCTCTTCATAAGTCAAATCTTTGTCCAATTGGATTGAGCTGAAATCTAACACATGGGACGGATCATCATGATATTTTCGGAGCATAGACACATGGAACACCGGATGAACTGTTGATAAACTAGGTGGTAGTGCAAGCCTGTAGGCTACTTCACCCACCCTTTCGAGAATTGCAAAGGGTCTAATATACCTGGGGCTCAACTTTCCCTTCTTTCCGAACCTCATTACACCTTTCATAGGTGAAACCCTGAGCAATACTCTTTCTCCAACCATGAATGCAATATCACAAACCTTACGGTCGGCATAACTCTTTTGCCTGACTGAGCTGTGCGAAGTCGATCCTAAATAACTTTGACCTTATCCAAGGCATCCTGTACCAAATCAGTACCCAACAACCGAGCCTCTTCTGGTTCAAGTCATCCAACTGGCGAACGACATCGCGTTCCGTATAATGCCTCATATGGAGCCATCTGAATGCTCGACTGGTAGCTATTATTATAAGCAAACTCCGCAAGTGGCAAGAATTGATCCCAAGAACCTCCAAAGTCTATAACACAAGAGCGTAGCATATCTTCCAATATTTGAATAGTGCGCTCTGACAGTCCGTCCGTCTGTGGATGAAATATTGTACTCAACTCAACCCGCGTGCCTAACTCATGCGGTACAACCCTCCAGAAGTATGAGGTAAACTGCGTACCTCGATCATAAATAATAGACATAGGCACATCGTGAAGGCGGACAATCTCACGAATGTAAATTTCAGCTAACCGCTCTGAAGAATAGGTAACTGCCATTGGAATGAAATGTGCTGACTTGGTCAATCTGTCCACAATGACCCAAACTGTGTCGAATTTTCTCTAAGTCCGTGAAAGCCCAACAACAAAATCCATAGTGATACGCTCCCACTTTCACTCAGGAATTTCTAACTTCTGAAGCATACCACCATGTCTCTGATGCTCGTACTTGACTTGTTGACAATTCAGACACCGAGCTACAAATGCAACTATATCCTTCTTAATTCTACTCCACCAATAATGTTGCCGCAAATCTTGATATATTTTAGCGGCACCTGGATGAATAGAATACCTGAAACTGCGGGCCTCTTCCAGAATTAATTCACGAAGCCCATCCACATTAGGCACTAAAATACGACCCTGCATTCGTAGAACTCCATCTTACCCCACATCAACCTGTTTGGCATCACCGTGCCGCACCGTGTCCTTAAGGATAAGTAAATGAGGATCATCATACTACCGCTCTCTGATGTGCTTATATAAAGAAGACCGAGCGACTGTGCAAGCTAGAACCCGACTGGGTTCCGAAATATCTAACCTCATGAACTGATTAGCCAAAGTTTGAATATCTGCAGCTAACGGTCTCTCACCAATCGGAATATACGCAAGACTGCCCATACTCACAGCCTTTCTATTCAAAGCATCATCCACCACATTGGCCTTTCCGGGGTGATACAAAATAATAATATCATAATCTTTCAACAACTCCAACCATCTTCTCTGCCTCAAATTGAGATCTTTTTGCATGAACAGATACTGCAGGCTACGATGATCAGTATGTTACATCTCGCATTTTCATACGTTAAAAGTTTCGTCTTCAGTTAATTGACGTAGACTCGGGGATAAGATGATCTTGAGGTTAACGTATTTATGCTATTTATAACAAGCGGTAAGTAAGTTCCATAAAAGATAAAGGGTACACGAATTAAAAAAAAGAGTTTCGTTGAAGGTTGCCAATTTGGGATAAAATACGGGTTGAGCGATAATACCCGATATTTATGGACTAGTACCATACAAGGTACTATATGACCATGGTAGTATGATGTATAAAGTATAATAAAAATGAGTAGAATTTTAAGTAATGTGAGATAATTCTTAATTATGCGGGTAATTGGTTAATTATCGGGTAACAGGATATTACCTAATTACCTAATAAGTGGATAAAGATTAACTTTCCTCACCCCCACCCCAACCCACGTGGTAGTAAGCCACCATTAATACATATGACTAAGTAGTCATATGAGCTTAGGTGGAAAACTAATGTAAAAAACATTACATATTCATTCTTAAGACTTGAGGTGGCAACCTAACGTTAGCAATTTTCACAAAGCTTTCAACAAAACTTCATCTTCTCATGTCTTGAATACAAATACACAATCAGAACATTAGCTTTTAACTACAAGACAGTACAACTCATAGGTGAGCTTTGCACCTTAGCAACGAAATTGCTTAGAAAAGTCTTACAAAATTCCTTCATAACAGAACGTGAGGACTTTTACAATTCAAGTTCCTACAAAGACATTGACAATGAGATTTCTTTCAATCAAATTCTCCTACAAGGTTTCAACAAAATTCTTGTAAACAAACAATTCTAACGAGAATTGTTAGAATCGTAGCAACGTAAAATTTTGCGGTTCTAAAGGAGTACGGTGTAATCTTTTCCAAGAATATTATACGGATTTTTCCCTAATCCAGATATGTTAAGGCTAAGCCCTTCTTTCATTTTGGCATGGTCTCGTAATTACAGGAGTTTGATAAGAAAAATTCATATCCCAGAATTTACGTATATTTTTCTAGTTTTGTAAGTTAAAATATTCTCTTTATTGGGACTTCATATTCATTTGAGTATTTCCTTTTTCCAGTCAAGAGAGCAGAGAGTTTATATATATATTCAATTTTAGTATTGTCTTCTTCCAGTCAAGAGAGCAGCAAGCCTATATATATATACAGTATTACAGTATTTTCATTACCATCGAGCTATAATCGATGGGCAGGCCCCTATTGGGCAACCTCTGATCAGATGGTAAGTTATATACCGAGACTATTGTGGACGAGTGCCTGTGAGCGAGCCCAGTTGGTCGAGATATAGAGCCTAGTATGGCCGATCGCCTATGAGCGAGCCTACTACGACAGAGCAGTTTTATATATATATATATATATATATATATATATATATATATATATATATATATATACCGAGCCTTATAGGGCCGGACATCTATTTTACTTACTATATTGAGAGAGTTGAGTCAGTATCAGCAGGTAAGAATATGTTCAGATTATCAGTTCAGTTTTCCGTATATTGCCTTACATACTCGGTATATTATTTCGTACTGACGTCCCTTTTTGGGGGCGCTGCATTTCATGCGTGCAGGTTCTGACTGACAGACGGGAAGACCTCCTCAGTAGGTGTTTCCCGAGTTCAGATTTATCTGTAAGCTCCCATCCTTCGGAGTTACCGGGTCTAAAAGTTTTGTGTACATCTTGTGTATATATGTAGATAGGTTATGGGTAGGTCGGGGCCCTGTTCCGATCACAGTACATCTATCAGTAAAGGCTTGTGGACATATCCTGTCAGTTAGTGCAGTATGTTGGGCTTGTAGGCCCTGTACGTATATTTTGTTGGCTTGTCAGTTGTAGTAATTATGATGGCCTTGCCGGACTAGCTTTATGTTGACATTTAGTCAGCGTTAGTCTCTATTCAGCTTTATATTTTGCTTCACAAATTGTCTTGTTATGTGGCCCCTGGCCAAAGTATGACATTATATGTCCAGAATTCCTGAGCTGCAAGTTGGTACGCAAGGATAGGTGAGGCACCGGGTGCCGGTCTCACCCCCGGGCTCGGGGCGTGATAAAAGTGGTATCAGAGCAGTTCTGTCCTAGGGAGTCTACAAGTCGTGTCTAGTAGGGTCTTGTTTATAGATGTGTCGTGCACTACATTATATAAGCAGGGGACTACAAGGCATTTAGGAGTTGGTTACCCTTCTTTCAAATCTAAATCGTGCTATAGCACTGAGTTATAGGAAATTTGAGTTAAACTTACGTGATTGGCATTTGCATGGACAGATGACGTTAACTAGGAAAACTATGACTAGCCAGAGGAGAAAGACAGCAATAGGTGAGGTGACTAGCAGGGTACCCCCAGTAGATGGGGCCCAATCGGAGGCCCAGGGAGAGACTCCTACTCAGCCATTACCCCTCCACTAACCGAGGAGATTCCTAGGGAGACCACATATCCAGTTCCCCTTCCGCTTCCATCAGATCAGGACTTAAGGAGTGCGGTGCATTTGTTGGCACAGTTGGTAGCTACCCAACAACAGGCTAGGGCATCTGCTAGTGCAGGACCTTCTGAGGGATCTGGGAGTTCAAGGGTCCGAGAGTTTATTGCTTTGAGTCCCCCAGAGTTCATGGGGACAGATAAGAGGGAGGACCCGCGGGATTTCATAGATCAGCTTCACAGGATCTTTCGGGTTATGCATGCCACGGAGAAAGAGGCCGTTGAGCTAGCAGCTTTTTGACTCTGAGATATAGCCATCCTTTGGTACGAGGGATGGGAAAGGTCCAGGGGACGTGATGCACCTCCTGCTATTTGGGAGAATTTTTTAGATGCCTTTCTTGACCAGTACTTACCGCGAGAGATTCAACAGGCCCGAGTTGATCAGTTTTTAGCCCTCAAGTAGGGCAATATGAGTGTTTGAGAGTATAGTCTCCATTTTGACTCATTGGCCAGATATACACCATCCATAGTTGCTACTATGCGGGACAGGATCCACAGGTTTATAGCAGGGTTGGCCCCAGAGTTGATCGAGGCATGTGTCACCATTGCATTGCAGGATAGTATGGATATCTCTCGAATTCAAGCATTTTCCCAGAATATAGAAAGGGGTAGGCATCGACAGTAGGGTACGGAGAGGACTGACTCAGGGCAGCGTAAGAGGATGAAATTTGCCAGATCTCAGGAGCAGTCTCAGGGTAGTTATAGGCCTCAGTACTTCGAATGGACACCTAGACCTCCGCCACCTCAGTCATAGGGTTACAGGTATGATCGTTATACACAGTCAGGACCAGGTGAAAGCTCCCAGGCGTCAAGTTTGCAGCGACAGCGAGGATTTGGGCAGACATGGCCATTTCTGCCGCGGTGTGCCATTTGCGGTAGAGGACACTTGGGCCAATGCCGAGCCAGTTCCGATGCTTGTTATACATGTTGACGTCCGGGGCATATGATGCGAGATTGCCCAAATAGAAATTCTAGGGGTATGGCACAACCAGCGAATTCAGCAACAGGATCATCTATGTCCGTGCATCCTTTAGGGCGCGAGTCTCAGTCTTCGGCTGGTAGAGGTCGAAGCAGAGGTAGAGGTTTCAGTTCAGGTGGTAACCAGAATCGTAGCTATGCGTTAGCTGATCGACAGGACCAGGAATCCTCACCAGACGTTGTGACAGGTATGTTGACCATTTGCTCTCACGATGCTTATACCTTGATAGACCCAAGATCTACTTTATCGTGTATTACCCTATTTATCGCGGGGAAGTTTGGTATAGTGCCTAAAATACTAAGTGATCCTTTTGCGGTATCTACACCGGTCGGAGAATCGATTATTGCTAGACGGGTTTACCGAGGTTGTACGGTGTCAGTTTGTGGTCATCAGACCTCAGCCGACCTAGTTGAGCTAGAGATGTTGGATTTTGATGCTATCATGGGCATGGACTGGTTGGTAGCTTGCTATGCCACAGTTGATTGCCGAGTAAAGATAGCTAGATTTCATTTTCTGGGTGAGCCAGTCCTTGAATGGGTAGGTAATACAGCGACACCCAAAGGTAGGTTTATTTCCTATCTGAAGGCGAGGAAGATGATCGCCAAAGGGTGCATTTATTCCAGTCTATTCCATAGTTGATTGTTAGGGATGCTGATGCGGAAATACCTACACTTCAGTTTATTCTAGTAGTAAAGGAGTACGCGGATGCATTTCCAGATGAACTTCTAGGTATTCCCCCAGAGCGAGAGATTGATTTTGGCATCAATTTACTTCCGGGAACTCAACCAATATCCATCCCTCAGTATAGAATGGCACCTGCCGAATTGAAGGAGTTGAAGGAGCAGTTAAAAGATTTACTGGAGAAAGGTTTCATCAGGCCTAGTACTTCACCTTGGGGTGCACCGGTACTATATGTGCGGAAGAAAGATGACTCGCTGAGGATGTGCATTGATTATAGGCAACTGAACAAGGTAACTATTAAGAATAAGTATCCACTTCCAAGGATAAACGACTTGTTTGATCAGTTGCAGGGAGCTAGATGCTTTTCAAAGATAGATTTGAGGTCGGGGTACCACCAGGTTAGAGTTCGGGAGAGAGATATCCCCAAGACAGCTTTCAGGACCCGATATGGCCACTTTGAGTTTCTTGTCATGTCCTTCGGGTTGACGAATGCACCTGCCGTATTTATGGACTTTATGAACAGCCTTTTTCGTCCATATTTAGATCTGTTCGTGATAGTCTTTATTGATGATATTTTGGTTTATTCACGTTTAGAGGATGAGCATGCAGACCACCTGCGAGCGGTACTCCAAACCCTCCGTGATAGTAAATTATATGCTAAGTTTTCTAAATATGAGTTCTAGTTAAAGTACGTAGCATTCTTGGGGCACGTTGTATCCGATAGAGGTATAAAGGTAGACAATCAGAAGATTGAGGCTGTGAAATCCTGGCCTAGACTTACCACTCCGATAGAGGTTCGTAGCTTTCTAGGCTTAGCAGGATACTACCGGAGGTTCGTAGAGGTTTTTTCTTCTCTTTCAGAACCAATAACGAAGTTGACGCAGAAAGCAACTAAGTTTCTGTGGACAGAGGCCTGTGAGTGGAGTTTCCAAGAGCTTAAAAACAGGTTGACTTCAGCACCAGTTCTAGCACTTCTAGAGGGTCCAGATGGTTATGCCATGTATTGTGATGCCTCAGGTGTCGGGTTAGGATGTGTCCTAATGCAATATGGGAAGGTAATTGCGTATGCTTCAAGGCAGTTAAGGAAGCACGAACGGAATTATCCGACCCACGACCTTGAATTAGCTGCGGTTGTTCATGCACTTAAGATATGGAGGAATTATTTATATGGTGTTCATGTTGATATATTCACAGATCATAAAAGCCTGCAATATATCTTCAAGCAAAAAGCATGCACTTTGGGGGTTCGGTTAGTAGACTCTGGCAATGGTGGAGTTGTACTCCAAAATACTGCAAAATCATCTCTCACAGCTGAAGTAAAGGAGAAGTAGTACGAGGACCCAGAGTTGGTCGAGTTGAGAGAGTGAGTTCCGCAGCAGAAGAAGTCGTTGTTAGAACTCAAGGGAGACGGGGTTCTCAGATACAGGGGTCGTTTGTGCGTTCTAGATGTAGCAGGGCTACGAGACAGGATTATGTCAAAGGCACATTATTCGTGGTACTCCATTCACCCTGGGTCGACGAAGATGTATCATGACATTAAGGATGTGTATTGCTGGAACGATATGAAGAAGAACATTGCTGAGTATGTCGCTCAATGCCCTAGTTGCCAGCAGGTGAAGATAGAGCACCAGAAGCCCGGAGGGCTAATGCAGACTATAGAGATCCCGGCATGGAAATGGGAGGCGATAAACATGGACTTTATCATGGGTTTACCTCGTTCTCATCGTAAATTCGATTCCATATGGGTGATAGTTGATAGGCTCACGAAATCAGCTCATTTCCTACCGGTCAGATCTATATATACAGTAGAAAATTATGCAACGTTATATATTAAAGAGATAGTGCGACTACACGGAGTACCAGTATCTATTATATCTGACCGTGGGGCCTAGTTTACAGCACAATTTTGGAGGTCATTTCAGAGAGGTCTAGGAACTCAGGTGAATCTCAGCACAGCTTTTCATCCACAAACTGATGGGCAAGCCGAGCGCACAATTCAGACACTCGAGGATATGTTACGAGCATGTGTGTTGGATTTTAAAAGAAGTTTGGATGAGCATCTACCTCTTATCGAGTTTGCATATAATAACAGTTACCACTCCAGTATCCAGATGGCTCCGTACGAGGCTTTGTATGGGCGTAAGTGTAGATCTCTTATAAGGTGGTTTGATGTTGGAGAATCTGGGTTACATGGGCCAGACCTGGTTCAGCAGGCCATAGAAAAAGTAAAGCTTATCCGGGAGCGACTGTTAATAGCTCAGAGTCGTCAGAAGTCATATTCTGACGTGCGGCAACAAGATTTAGAGTTCGAGGTTAATGACTGGGTATTCTTAAAGGTGTCACCTATGAAGGGTGTGATGAGGTTTGGCAAGAAAGGCAAACTTAGCCCATGGTATATTGGGCCATATAGGATCATTCAGAGAGTTGGCCAAGTAGCTTATGAGTTAGAATTGCCCTCAGAATTGGAGTCTGTCCATCCGGTATTTCACGTATCTATGTTACGGAAATGCATTGGCGATCCTACCCGAGTGGTGCACACGGATGATGTACATATTACAGAGGACTTGTCATACGAGAAAATTCCGGTTGCCATCCTAGACCGACAAATCCGCAAGCTACGAAATAAGGAGATGGCATCCGTAAAGGTTTTATGGAGAAGCAAGAAGGTGGAAGAGATAACGTGGGAAGCAGAGGAAGAAATGAAGTCTAAATACCCCCACCTATTTTAAACTGAAGATATGGCACGAGGTGGGATACCTCAGCACAGCTCTATTCAGGCCAGTAGGTCATCAGGTAAGCTCTCATTTTTGACTCTCAAAATTCATAATGGACAATTGTGTGAAGCCAAGTGTTGCTATTTATAGACAGTGGCTATGTGTGGCATGTATAGTGTATTTTCTGGCTGCGTGCAGGGTGGTTTTAGTCTAGTGTACGGATGAGACTCTGGCAAAAATTTTCCCAAAGTATCTAAGAGTAGACATTCGAGGACGAATGTTTCTAAGGGGGGAAGGATGTTACATCTTACGTTTTCGTATATTAAAAGTTTCGTCTTCAGTTAATTGACGTAGACTCGGGGATGAGATGATCTTGAGGTTAACGTATTTATGCTATTTATAACAAGCGGTAAGTAAGTGCCATAAAAGATAAAGGGTACACGAATTAAAAAAAAATAATTTCATTGAAGGTTGCCGATTTGGGATAAAATACGGGTCAAGCGATAATACCCGATATTTATGGACTAGTACCATACAAGGTACCATATGACCATGGTAGTATGATGTATAAAGTATATTAAAAATGAGTCGAATTTTAAGTAATGTGAGACAATTCTTAATTATGCGGGTAATTAGTTAATTACCGGGTAACGAAACATTACCTAATTACCTAATAAATGGATAAAGATTAATTTTCCACATCCCACCCCCACGTGGCAGTAAGCCACCATTAATACATATGACTAAGTAGTCATATGAGCTTAGGTGGCAAACTAATGTAAAAAACATTACATATTCATTCTCAAGACTTGAGGTGGCAAATTAACGTTAGCCATTTTCACAAAGCTTTCAACAAAACTTCATCTTCTCATGTCTTGAATACAAAGACACAATCAGAACATTAGCTTTTAACTACAAGACAGTACAACTCATTGGTGAGCTTTGCACCTAAGCAACGAAATTGCTTAGAAAAGTCTTACAAAATTCCTTCATAACAGAACGTGAGAACTTTTACAATTCAAGTTCCTACAAAGACATTAACAATGAAATTTCTTGCAATCAAATTCTCCTACAAGGTTTCAACGAAATTCTTGTAACCAAAAAATTTCAACGAGAATGGTTAGAATCGTAGCAATGTAAAATTTTGCGATTCTAAAGGAGTACGATGCAATCTTTTCCAAGAATATTATACGGATTTTTCCCTACTCCAGGTATGTTAAAGCTAAGCCCTTCTTTCATTTTGGCATAGTCTCGTAATTACACGAGTTTGATAACGAAGCATAAAGAAAAATTCATATCCCGGAATTTTCGTATATTTTTCTAGTTTTGTAAGTTACAATATTCTCTTTATCGGGACTTCATATTCATTTGAGTATTTTCTTTTTCCAGTCAATAGAGTAGAGAGTTTATATATATATATATATATATATATATATATATATATATATATATATATATATATATATATATAGTATTACAGTATTTGCATTACCATCGAGCTATAATCGATGGGCAGGCCCCTATTGGGCAACCTCTGATCAGATGGTAAGTTATATACCGAGCCTACTGTGGCCGAGCGCCTGTGAGCGAGCCCAGTTGGTCGAGATACAGAGTCTAGTAAGGCTGAGCACCTATGAGCGAGCCTACTACGGCAGAGCAGTTATATATATATATACCGAGCCTTATAGGGCCGGACAGCTATTTTACTTACTATATTGAGAGAGTTGAGTCAGTATCAGCAAGTAAGCATATGTTCAAATTATCAGTTCAGTTTCATCTTTTTGTATATTGCCTTACATACTCGGTACATTATTTCGTACTGACGTCCCTTTCTGGGGGCGCTACATTTCATGCGTGGAGGTTCAGATAGATAGACGGGTAGACTTTCTCAGTAGGTGTTGCCCGAGTTCAGCTTAATCGGTAAGCTCCCATTCTTCGGAGTTGCCGGGTCTAGACGTTTTGTGTACATCTTATGTATATATGTAGATAGGTTATGGGTAGGTCGGGGCCCTGTTCCGATCACAGTACATTTATCAGTAGAGGCTTGTAGACATATCCTGTCAGTTAGTGCAGTATGTTGGGCTTGTAGGCCCTGTACGTATATTTTGTTGGCTTGTCAGTTGTAGTAATTATGACGGCCTTGCCTGCCCAGCTTTATGTTGACATTTAGTCAGCATTAGTCTATATTCAGCTTTATATTTTGCTTCGCAAATTATCTTGTTATGTGGCCCCTAGCAGAAGTATGACATTATATGTCCAGAATTCCTGAGGCACAAGTTGGTACGCAAGGATAGGTGAGGCACCGGGTGTCGGTCTCGACCCCAAGCTCGGGGCGTGACACAGTAAATACCTTACACGAGACACCGTAAAGGTAATGTCTCCAAATCTTCAAAGCGTGGACAATGGATGCTGATTCTAAGTCATGAACAAGATAATTCTTCTCATGAACTTTCATTTACCGCGATGCATATGCAATCACCCTGCCATCTTGCATCAATACTGCACCAAGCCCAATGCGAGATGCATCACAATACACCATATAAGATTCTGAACCTGTGGGTAACACCAACACTGGTGCCGTAGTCAAAGCGGTCTTGAGCTTCTGAAAGCTCAACTCACACTCGTCTGACCATCCGAATAGAACACCTTTCTAGGTCAGTCTGGTCAATGGGCTTTCTATAGATGAAAACCCTTCCATGAACCGGCGATAATAACCTGCCAAACCCAGGAAACTCCGGATCTCTGTAACTGAAGTAGGTCTAGGACAATTCTGAACAGCCTCAATCTTCTTAGGATCCACCTTTATGCCTTCTGCCGATACAACATGCCCCAAAAGGCAACTGAGTTTAACCAAAACTCACATTTTGAAAATTTGGTATATAATTGATTATTCTTCAAAGTCTGAAGCACACTCCGAAGATGTTGTTCATGCTCCTCTCGACTGCTGGAGTAAATCACGATATCATCGATGAATACAATTACAAAATAATCTAAATAGGGCTTGAACACTCGATTCATCAAATCCATAAATGCTACTGGGGCATTTGTCAGCCCAAATGATATCACTAGGAATTCGTAATGCCCATACCGAGTCTGAAAAGCCGTCTTAGGGATATCAGATGCCCTAATCTTCAACTGATGGTAACCAGACCTCAAATCAATCTTCAAAAATATCTTGGCACCCTAAAGCAGATCAAATAAGTCATCAATTTTTGGTAGCGGATATTTATTTTTGATAGTGGCCATGTTCAACTACCGATAATCTATACACATCCTCATAGAGCCATCTTTCTTCTTTACAAATAGTACTGGTGTACCCCAGGGCGAGTCACTGGGTCTAATGAATCCCTGATCAAGCAAGTCTTGTAACTGCTCCTTCAATTCTTTCAACTCCGGCGGGGCCATACGGTATGGTGGAATATAAATGGATTGAGTTCCCGGAGCCAAATCAATACAGAAGTCAATATCTCTGTCGGGTGGCATCCCCGACAAATTTGTAGGAAATACTTCTAGAAATTCATGAACAACTGGTACTGAGTCCATAGAAGGAACATCCGAACTGGGATCGAGAATAAAAGCCAAATAGGCTAGACACCCTTTCTCGACCATACACCGAGCTTTCATATAAGAAATAACCTTGCTGCTAGAATGACCAGGAGTTCCTTTCCACTTTAACCGAGGTAACCCCGGCATGGCTAGGGTCACTATCTTGGCATGACAATCCAATATAACATGATAAGGTGACAGCCAATCCATACCCAAGATGACATCAAAATCTACCATATCAAGAAGTAGAAGATCCACACTTGTCTCAAGACTACTAATAGTAATCACACACGAATGATAGACACGATCTACTACAATAGAGTCTCCCACCAGTGTAGATATACACACAGAAGCACTCAGAGAATCACAAGGCACAACCAAGTATGAAGCAAAATAGGAGGACGCATAGGAATAAGTAGATCCTGGATCAAATAGAACTGAAGCATCTCTATGGCAAACTGGAATAATACCTGTGATCACAACATCAGATGACTCGGCCTCAGGCCTAGCTGGAAAAACATAAAATCGGGGCTGGCCCCAACCAATCTGAACTGAGTCTCTAGGATGGCCTCTAACTAGCTGGCCTCCACCTCTAACGGTCTGACCTCCACCTCTAATGGCCCGACCTCCACCTCTAGCTTCCTGACCCCTACCTCCAGCTGGCTGAGCAGGCGGTGAAGTAACCGGTGCCGGTATTATGGCATGAGAATCCTGCTGAGATCTGTTACTCAACAACCTAGGGCAATATCTCCTGATCTGACCAATGTTCTCACACTCATAACACCCATCCTGATGTCGTGGCGGCTGAAGTTGAAGCTGACCCGAACGAGCAGGATAACCACTGTAGTAACTCTGGAGTGGTGGTGCACTGATAGGAGCTGAATGTGCACTAAATGCTGGCTGCCCAGAGTAAGGCATAATAAGGCCGTGACTCCCTGAAGCACCAGGAGATGCCTGAAGTTTTGAATGAAACGGTCTGGGAGGATGACCTCTACCAAAATTACCCCTGCCTCCAGGCGAGGCACTACTGAAACCACCGAACTGACGAGGCCTCTTATCAAACCTCTGTCCTCTCTCCTGTGAAAGAACCATCTCGATCCTCCTCGCGACATTAGCAGCCTCCTGAAAGGAAATCTCACTTCCGGTGTCCTTGGCCATCTGAATCCTGATAGGGTGAGTGAGTCCCTCAATAAACCTCCTCACCCTCTCTCCCTCAGTAGGTAGTAAAAAGAGAGCATGATGGGCTAAATCCACAAAACGGGACTCATATTGAGTAACAGTCATACTGCCCTGCTGTAGACGCTCAAATTGCATATGGTAATCCTCTCTCAGTATGATAGGACGGAGCTTCTCCAGAAATAGCTGCGAGAACTGCTTCCAGGTAAGTGCAGACAATCAAACTAGTCTGGTCAATGTATAATATCTCCACCACCTCTTGGCGGAACCCATCATCTGAAATACAACAAATCAACCCCATTGGTCTCAACTATACCCATGTTCCGCAGCACCTCATGGCAGAGGTCAAGATAATCCTGTGGGTCCTCAGAAGGTGTACCACTAAAGTGAACTGGAAAGAACTTAGTAAACTTATCCAGTCTCAATAAGGCCTCAAAAGATATGGCGGGCCTATCACCGGTCTGTGCCACAAAAACTGGCTGAACTACCCCAACTGGCGGGGCTGCGGGAGCCTGATTCTGGGGAGCCATCTGCTATGGAGCAGGAGTAGTGTGAGTTTGTTCTCCTCCCCTAGCATGTGAGACGGCCGGTGCCACTGGAAATGTACCATTCTGGGCCACGCCCTCCATAAGACTCACCAGACGGACTAGAGCGTCCTAAAACACTGGAGTAGCTATGAACCCTTCCGGAACCTGAACTGGTCCAACTGGTACAGTCTGAACTGGAACCTCCTCCTGAAGATCCACCTGAGGATCTACAACAGGTGCTGCTGCTCGAGCTCTAGACTGAGTTCTACCTCTGCCTCTGTCTCGGCATCTAGCACATCCTTGGCCTCGACCTCTACCCCTGGCCATAGTTGCCACCGGGGGCTCTGGTCCCGATCCGTCTGTAGATATATTACGTGTTCTCACCATCTGCGAGAGAATAAGAATAGACTGGTTTAATAATCAATGATAGAATAAGATCGCACGACAGAATAAGAAAGAAGTGATATTGTTCCTAAACTTTAAAGCCTCAGAAAGATAAGTACAGACGTCTCCGTACCGATCCTTTAGACTCTACTAAGTTTGCTCGTGACTCGTGAGACCTATGTAACCTAGTGCTCTAATAGAAACTGTCACGACCCGAAATTCCCACCTTCGAGACCGTGATGGCGCCTAACCTTTCACTTGCTAGGCAAGCCAATGTTAGTATAATATTATCTATTTTAAAATAATTTTAAATTAATGAATAACAAAGAAACAAATGCAGAAGTAAAGTCTTAAATGTAGTGAATTATCCATAATAATAGCGATGTCTAAATACCATCCCAGAACTGGAGTCACAAGTGCACGAGCTTCTAGAATGATACAAATAAGGGTCTAAATAAAATAAAATTTTCTGAAAGCAAACACACAGCTAAAGTAAAGTAGACGGGGACTTCAGAACTGCGGACGCTGTGCAGTTATACCTCAAGTCTCCTCTGAGCAGCTGAAATCCGAGCAAGTCTATGGTATGCCACTAGGACCAACTCCGAAATCTGCACAAGAAATGCAGAGTGTAGTATCACTACAACCGGCCCCATGTACTGGTAAGTGCCGAGCCTAACCTCGACGAAGTAGTGACAAGGTTAAGGCGGGTCACTTACATTTAACCTGTACGCAATAATAGTAATAACAACAATAATAATAATGGGAATATTAGTAAGACCAGTAAATAATATTAATAATTGAAATCAACTTAGTAGTCACAATCCCTCAACTTGTTTCTATTGCGGCGTGCAACCCGTTCCCCAATATAAATTTTAAACAATTCCGTTGCGACGTACAACCCGATCCCCCAATACAGACTTTTAAATAAGTCTGTTGCGGCGTGCAATCCGATCCCCCAATATAGACTTTTAAATAAGTCTGTTGCGGCGTGCAATCTGATCCCCCAATACAGACTTTTAAATAAGTCTGCAATCCGATCCCCCAATATAGACTTTTATAAAAGTCTGTTGCGACATGCACTCCGATCCCCCAATATAGATTTACTTTCATTCCCGTTGCGGCGTGTAACCCGATCCCCCAATATATTTTAACAACTCATAAATGTAATAAAAATTACTCCAATAAATACCACGTCAAATGAGAAACTATTAAGAATTAAGGCACACAATAATTATAATTTATTTATGAACAAACAATGATAATTAGCAATTAATTTTGAAAATCATGGAGAAAATAGGCAGTTTAACATTTAGTATGCTAAATGTCAAATAGCAATTAAGACACATAAGTCAAATAAGCATGTAACAATTATTGCAGGAATTCAAGAATTAATATTTGACAAGGAATATGAGTGAAACGGTTAATATAATAATTCATTCATGATTTAAAACGATTTATTTATGATTTTTCAAGTAATTATACAAATAATTAATTTGACTACGCATAGACACTCGTCACCTTGCCTATACGTGATTCACATGCATCTTACATAACACATAATTTAGGGGTTCTATTCCCTCAAGTCAAGGTTAATCATGACACTTACCTCGCTTTGCAACCAAATTTCAAGAATCCAATAAACCTTTGCCTCGCGAATTCGTGTCCGAAATCCTCAAATCTAGTCATAATCAATTCAATATACTCAATACAAATTGTAGGAATTAATTCCATATGAATTTATAAATTTTCCGGATAAAATCCAAAATTTGTTTTAAAAATCAATAGTGGGACCCACATCTCGAATCCCGGAAAAACTTACAAAATCTGAACACCCGTTCCGATACGAGTTCAACCATACAAATATTATCGAATTCTGACATCGGATTAGCTTTCAAATCTTCATTTTATATTTTTGGAAAATTTTATAAAAATCTGATTTTTCTTTCATAAATTTACGGATTCTTGGTGTAAATAAGTATGGAATCATGAAATATAATTAATATAGGATAAGGAACACTTACTCCAATGTTTTCCCTTGAAAATTGCCCAAATATCGTCTTACCCGAGCTCAAAATCGAAAATGATGGAAAATGGGTCGAAATCCCATTTCCAGAACTTAAGTTCTGTTTGCCCAGATTTTTACTTATCACGATCGCGGAAATTCGTTCGCGATCACGTAGAACAACCTTTGCCCAGGTCCATTTTACTCTTCGCGGTCGCGGGAATGGCTTCGCGATCGCGAAACTGTACTTTGCTGCCCCAGAAATATACTCTACGCGAATGCATAAAACACCACGCGAACGCGATGCTCTAACACTCAGACTTACGCGATCGCGAATGACCTCACTCATTTGCGATGAGTAAAGCGCGTGGCTCAGCTTTAGCCTCCTTAACTCTACGCGAACGTGACCTTGGCCACGCGTTCGCGAAGCACCACTTCGTACCCCTACGCGATCGCATCCTCAAATTCGCGAACCCGAAGAACAACTTTAGCTGGCCTCTCAGATTGCCTTACGCGATCGCAAAATCTCCCCCGCGAAAGCGATGAAGAAAACTTCTACAACAAAACACCAGAAAATATGCTATCTTCCTTAAGTCCAAAATGGCCCGCTGAGCATCCAAAACTCACCTGAGCCCTCGGGGCTCCAAACCAAACATGCACACAAGTCCAAAAACTTCATACGAACTCGCTCGCGCGATCAAAACACCAATTTAACACCTAGAATTACGAATCAGATACCAAATCAAATAAAATTTTTAAGAAAACTTTAAAACTTCTATTTTCACAACTGAACGTCTGAATCATGTCAAATCAACTCTGTTTCTTACCAAATTCACTAGACAATTCATAAATGACATAACAGACCTATAAAATTTTTCAGAACTCGAATCCGACCCCGATATCAATAAAAGTCAATTTGTAGTCAAACTTTGAAATCTTTAAGCCTTTAGGCTTCTAGTTTTCATCAACTGGCAATAATTCAAGCTAGTGACCTTTAAATTAAATTCCGGGTATACGCCCAAGTTTCAAATCACGATACGGACCTACCGGAACTGTCAAAATACTTATCCGAGTCCGTTTACTTAAAATGTTGACCAAAGTCAACTTAATTGAGTTTTAAGGCTCTATTTCACATTTTAATCAATTTTTCATATAAAAACTTTTCGAAAAATTATACGGACTGCGCACATAAGTCGAGGAATGATAAATAGTACTTTTTGAGGTCTTAGAATACAAAATTAGTTATTAAATTTAAAGATGATCTTTTGGGTCATCACATTCTCCACCTCTAAAACTAACATTCGTCCTCGAACGGAATTAGAAAAGTACCTAAGTTGGTAAAAAGGTGTGGATATTCACTCCGCATGTCCGACTTGGAATCCCAGGTAGATGCTTATACCGGCTGACCTCTCCATTTTACCCGAACTGAAGGATAACTCTTAGACCTCAACTGTCGGACCTGCCGGGCTAAAATAACTACTGGCTCCTCTTCAAAAGCCAAATCTTTGTCCAATTGGACTGAAGTAAAATCTAACACAAGGGACGGATCACCATGACATTTCCGTAGCATAGACACATGGAACACCGAATGAACTACTGATAAACTAGGTGGTAGTGTAGCCTGTAGGCTATTTCACCCACCCTTTCGAGAATTTCGAAGGGTCCAATATACCCGGGGCTCAAATTGCCCTTCTTTCTGAACCTCATTACACCTTTCATAGGTGAAACCCGGAGCAATACTCTTTCTCCAACCATGAATGCAATATCACGAACCTTACGGTCGGCATAACTCTTTTGCCTAGACTGAGCTGTGCGAAGTCGATCCTGAATAACTTTGACCTTATCCAAGGCATCCTGTACCAAATCGGTACCCAACAATCGAGCCTCTCCCAATTCAAACCATCCAACTGGCGAACGACATCGCCTTCCGTATAATGCCTCATATGGAGCCATCTGAATGCTCGACTGGTAGCTATTACTATAAGCAAACTCCGCAAGTGGCAAGAATTGATCCCAAGAACCTCCAAAGTCTATAACACAAGCGCGTAGCATATCTTCCAATATCTGAATAGTGCGTTCTGACTGTCCGTCCGTCTGTGGATGAACTGTTGTACTCAACTCAAACCGCGTGCCTAACTCATGCTGTACAGCCCTTCAGAAGAGTGAGGTAAACTGTGTACCTCAATCTGAAATAATAGACACAGGCACACCGTGAAGGCGGACAATCTCATGAATGTAAATTTCAGCTAACCGCTCTGAAGAATAGGTAACTGCCATTGGAATGAAATGTGCTAACTTGATCAACTTGTCCACAATGACCCAAACTGCGTCAAATTTTCTCTGAGTCTGTGAAAGCCCAACAACAAAATCCATAGTGATATGCTCCCACTTCCACTCAGGAATTTCTAACTTCTAAAGCAAACCACCAGGTCTCTGATTCTCATACTTGACTTGTTGACAATTCAGACACCGAGCTACAAATGCAACTATATCCTTCTTCATTCTCCTCCACCAATAATGTTGCCGCAAATCTTGATAGATTTTGGTGGCACCAGGATGAATAGAATACCTGGAACTGTGGGCCTCTTCCAGAATTAATTCACGAAGCCCATCCACATTAGGCACACAAATATGACCCTGTATTCACAGAACTCCATCTTCCCCCACAGCAACCTGTTTGGCATCACCGTGCCGCACCGTGTCCTTAAGGACAAGTAAATGAGGATCATCATACTGCCGCTCTCTGATGCGCTCATATAAAGAAGACCGAGCGACTGTGCAAGCTAGAACCCGACTGGGTTCCGAAACATCTAACCTCATGAACTGATTAGCCAAAGTCTGAACATCTGCAGCTAACGGTCTCTCACTAACCGGAATATACGCAAGACTGCCCATACTCACAACCTTTCTACTCAAAACATCATCCACCACATTGGCCTTTCCGGGGTGATATAAAATAGTGATATCATAATCTTTCAACAACTCTAACCATCTTCTCTGCCTCAAATTGAGCTCTTTTTGCCTGAACAGATATTGCATGCTATGATGATCAGTAAATACCTCACACGAGACACCGTAAAGGTAATGTCTCCAAATCTTCAAAGCTTGGATAATGGCTGCCAATTCTAAGTCATGAACAGGATAATTCTTCTCATGAACTTTCAACTGCCGCGATGCATATGCAATCATCCTGCCATCTTGCATTAATACTGCACCAAGCCCAACGTGAGATGTATCACAATACACCGTATAAAATCCTGAACATGTGGGTAACACCAACACTGGCGCCGTAGTGAAAGCGGTCTTGAGCTTCTGAAAGATCAACTCACACTCGTCTGACCATCCGAATAGAACACCTTTCTGGGTCAGTCTGGTCAATGGGCTTGCTATAGATGAAAACCCTTCCATGAACCGGCGATAATAACCTGCCAAACCCATGAAACTCCGGATCTCTGTAACTGAAGTAGGTTTAGGCCAATTCTGAACAACCTCAATCTTCTTTGGATCCACCTTTATGCCTTCTGCCAATACAACATGCCCCAAAAAGGCAACTGAGTTTAACCAAGACTCACCTTTTGAAAATTTGGCATATAATTGATTATTCTTCAAAGTGTGAAGCACACTCCAAAGATGTTGTTCATGCTCATCTCGACTGCTGGAGTAAATTAAGATATCATCGATGAATACAATCACAAAATAATCCAAATAGTGCTTGAACACCCGATTCATCAAATCCATAAATGCTACTGGGGCATTTGTCAGCCCAAATGACATCACTAGGAATTTGTAATGCCCATACCGAGTTCGAAAAGCTGTCTTAGGGACATCAGATGCCCTAATCTTCAACTTATGGTAACCAGACCTCAAATCAATCTTCAAAAATACCTTGGCACCCTGAAGCTGATAAAATAAGTCATCAATTCTTGGCAGCGGATATTTGTTTTTGATAGTAGCCTTGTTCAATTGCCGATAATCTATATATATCTGCATAGAACCATCTTTCTTCTTTACAAATAGTACTGGTTCACCCTAGGGCGAGACACTGGGTCTAATGAATCCCTGATCAAGCAAGTCTTGTAACTGCTCCTTCAATTCTTTCAACTCCGGCGGGGCCATACAGTATGGTGGAATAGAAATAGGCTGAGTGCCCGGAGCCAAATCAATACAGAAGTCAATATCTCTGTTGGGTGGCATCCCCGGCAAATTTGAAGGAAATACTTCTGGAAATTCACGAACAACTGGTACTGAGTCCATAGAAGGAACATCCGCACTGGGATCACGAATATAAGCCAAATTGGCTAGATACCCTTTCTCGACCATACACCGAGCTTTCAAATAAGAAATAACCCTGCTATTAGAATGACCAGGAGTTCCTTTCCACTCTAACCGAGGTAACCCTGGCATGGTTAGGGTCACTGTCTTAGCATGACAATCCAATTTAGCATGATAAGGTGATAGCCAATCCATACCCAAGATGACATCAAAATCTACCATATCAAGAAGTAGAAGATCCACACTAGTCTCAAGACTACCAATAGTAACCACACACAAACGATATACACGATCTACTATGACAGAGTCTCCCACCGTTGTAGATACACACACAGAAGCACTCAGAGAATCATAAGGCACAACCAAATATGAAGCAAAATATGAGAACACATAGGAATAAGTAGATTCTGGATCAAATAGAACTGAAGCATCTCTATGGCAAACTAGAATAATACCTGTGATCACAACGTCAGATGACTCGGCCTGAGGCCTAGCTGGAAAAGTATAAAATCGGGGCTGGGGCCCACCACTCTGAACTGCATCTCTGGGACGACCTCTAACTGGCTGGCCTCCACCTCTAACGGTCTAACCTCCACCTCTAATGGCCTGACCTCCACCTCTAGCTGCCTCACCCCTACCTCTAGCTGGCTGAGCAGGTGGTGAAGTAACTGGTGCTGGTATGATGGCACGAGAATCCTGCCGAGATCTGTTACTCAACAACCTAGGGCAATATCTCCTGATGTGACCAATGCTCCCACACTCATAACACCTATCCTGATGTCGTGGCGGCTGAAGTTGAAGCTGACCCGAACGGGCTGGATAACCGTTGTAGTAACTCTGGAGTGGTGGTGCACTGATAGGAGCTGAATGTGCACTAAATGCTGGTTGCCCAGAGTAAGGTATAATAGGATCGTGACTCCCTGACGCACCGAAAGATGCCTGAAGTGCTGAATAAAACGGTCTAGGAGGATGACCTCTACCAAAATTACCCTTGCCTCCAAACGAGGCACCATTGAAACCACCGAATTGATGAGACCTCTTATCAGACCTCTACCCTCTCTTCTGTGCAAGAACCATCTCGATCCTCCTCGCAACATTAGCAGCCGCCTGAAAGGAAATCTCACTTCCGGTGTCCTTGGCCATCTGAAGCCTGATAGGGTGAGTGAGTCCCTCAATAAACCTCCTCACCCTCTCTCCCTTAGTAGGTAGTAAAAGGAGAGCATGACAGGCTAAATCCACAAAACGGGACTCATACCGAGTAACAATCATACTGCCATACTGTAGACGCTCAAATTGCTTGCGATAATCCTCTCTCCGTATGATAGGAAGGAACTTCTCTAGAAATAGCTGCGAGAACTACTCCCAAGCAAGTGTAGGCGATCCAATTGGTCTGGTCAATGTATAATCTCTCCACCACTTCGTGGCGGAACCCGTCATCTGAAATACAGCAATATCAACCCCATTGGTCTCAACAATACCCATGTTCCGCAGCACCTCATGGCAGCAATCAAGATAATCCAGTAGGTCCTCAGAAGGTGTACCACTGAAGAGAACTGGAAAGAGCTTAGTAAGCTTATCCAGTCTCAATAAGGCCTCAAAAGACATGGCAGGCCAATCACCGGTCTGTGCCGCAACAACTAGCTGAACTACCCCAACTGGCGGGGCTTCGGGAGCCTGATTCTGGGGAGCCATCTGCTCCAGAGTGGGAGTAGTGTGAGTTTGTGCTCCTCCTCCAGCATGTGAGATGGCTGGTGATACTAGAAATGTACCATTATGGGCCACGCCCTCCATAAGACTCACCAGACGGACTAGAGCGTCCTAAAGCACTGGAGTAGCTATGAACCCTTCCGGAACCTGAACTGGTCCAACCGGTACAGTCTGAACTGGAACCTCCTCCTGAAGATCCACCTGAGAATCTACAACAGGTATTGCTGCTCGAGCTCTAGACTGAGCTCTACCTCTGCCTCTGCCTTGGCCTCTAGCACAACCTCGGCCTCGACCTCTACCCCTGGCCATAGTTGCCACCGGGGGCTCTGGTCCCTATCCATCGGTAGATGTATTACGTGTTCTCGCCATCTGCGAGAGAATAAGAATAGAATGGTTCAATTATCAATGATAGAATAAGATCGCACGACAGAATAAGAAAGAAGTGATATTGTTCCTAAACTTTATAGCCTATGAAAGATAAGTACAGACGTCTCCGTACCGATCCTTCAGACTCTACTAAGTTTGCTCGTGACTCGTGAGACCTATGTAACCTAGTGCTCTAATACAAACTATCACGACCCGAAATTCCCACCTTCGAAACCGTGATGGCGCCTAACATTTTACTTGCTAGGCAAGCCAACGTTAGAATAATATTATCCATTTTAAAATAATTTTAAACTAATAAATAACAAAGAAACAAATGCGGAAGTAAAGTCCTAAATGTAGTGAATAATCAATAATAATAGCGATGTCTAAATACCATCCCAGAACTGGAGTCACAAGTGCACGAGCTTCTAGAATGATACAAATAAGGGTCAGAATAAAATAAAGCTGTCTGAAAGCAAACACACAGCTAAAGTAAAGTAGACGGGGACTTCAGAATTGCGGACGCTGTGCAGTTATATCTCAAGTCTCCTCTGAGTAGCTGAAATCCGAGCAAGTCTATGGTACGCCACTGGGACCAACTCCGAAATCTCCACAAGAAGTGCAGAGTGTAGTATCAGTACAACCGACCCCATGTACTGGTAAGTGCCGAGCCTAACCTCGACGAAATAGTGATGAGGTTAAGGTGGGTCACTTACATTTAACCTATACGCAATAATAGTAATAACAACAATAATAATAACGGGAATATTAGTAAGACCAGTAAATAATATTAATAATTGAAATCAACTCAACAGTCACAATCCCTCAACTTGTTTCTATTGCGGCGTGCAACTCGTTCCCCCAATATAAATTTTAAACAATTTCGTTGCGGTGTACAACTCGATCCCCCACTATAGACTTTTAAATAAATCTGTTGCGGCGTGCAATCCGATCCCCCAATATAGACTTTTAAATAAGTCTGTTGCGACGTGCAATCCGATCTCCCAATATAAACTTTTAAATAAGTCTACAATCCGATCCCCCAATATAGATTTACTTTCATTCCCGTTGCGACGCGCAACCTGATCCCCCAATATATTTTAACAACTCATAAATGTAATAAAAATTACTCCAATAAATACCACGTCCAATGAGAAACTATTAAACATCAAGGCACACGATAATTATAATTTATTTATGAACAAACAATGACAATTAGAAATTAAATGTGGAAATCATGGAGAAAATAGACAGTTTAATATTTAGTCTGCTAAATGTCAAATAGCAATTAAGACACATAAGTCAAATAAGCATGTAAAAATTATTGCAGGAATTCAAGAATTAATATTTGACAAGGAATATGAGTGAAATAATTAATATAATAATTCATTCATGATTTAAAACGATTTATGATTTTTCAAGTAATTATGCAAACAATTAATTTGACTATGTATAGACACTCGTCACCTTGCCTATACGTGATTCACATGTATCTCATATAACAAATAATTTAAGGGTTCTATTTTCTCAAGTCAAGATTAACCACGACACTTACCTCGCTTTGCAACCAAATTTCAAGAATTCAATAAACCTTTGCCTCGTGAATTCATGTCCGAAATCCTTAAATCTAGTCATAATCAATTCAATATGCTTAATACAAATCGTAGGAATTAATTCCATATGAATTTACAAATTTTCCGGATAAAATTCGAAATTTATTTTAAAAATCAACAGTGGGACCAACGCTTCGAATCCCGGAAAAACTCGCGAAATCTGAACACCCGTTCCGATACGAGTTCAACCATATAAAAATTATCGAATTCCGACATCAGATTGGCTTTCAAATCTTCATTTTATATTTTTGGAAGATTTTATAAAAATCTGATTTTTCTTCCATAAATTTACGGATTCTTGGTGTAAATGAGTATGGAATCATGAAATATAATCAATATAGGATAAGGAACACTTACTCCAATGTTTTCCCTGGAAAATCGACCAAAAATCGTCTTATCCGAGCTCAAAATTGAAAATGGTGAAAAATGGGTCGAAATCCCATTTCCAGAACTTAAGTTCTATTTGCCCAGATTTTTACTTATCGCGATCGCGGAAATTCGTTCGTGATCGCGTAGAACAACCTTTGCCCACGTCCATTTTACTCTTCGCGGTCGGGGGAATGGCTTCGCGATCGCAAAGCTGTACTTTGCTGCCCCAGAAATGTACTCTACACGAACGCGTAAACCACCACGCGAACGCGATGCTCTGACACTCAGACTTACGTGATCGCGAACAACCTCACTCGTTTGCGATGAGTAAAGCGCGTGGCTCAGCTTTAGCCTCCTTAACTCTACGCGAACATGACCTTGGCCACGCGTTCGCGAAGCACCACTTCGCACCCCTATGCGATCGCGTCCTCAAATTCGCGAACGCGAAGAACAACTTTAGCTGGCCTCTCAGATTGCCTTACGCGATCGCGAAATCTCCCACGCGAAAGCGATGAAGAAAACTTCTGCAACAAAACACCAGAAAATCTGCTATCTTCCTTAAGTCCAAAATGGCCCGCTGAGCATCCGAAACTCACCTGAGCCCTCGGGGCTCCAAACCAAACATGCACACAAGTCCAAAAACTTCATACGAACTTGCTCGCGTGATCAACACACCAATTTAACACCTAGAATTACGAATCAGACACCAAATCAAATAAAAGTTTTAAGAAAACTTTAAAACTTCTATTTTCACAACCGAACGTCCGAATTACGTCAAATCATCTCCATTTCTCACAAAATTCGACAAACAAGTCATAAATGACATAACAGACCTATAAAAATTTTCAAAACTTGAATCCGACCCCGATATCAATAAAAGTCAATTTGTAGTCAAACTTTAAAATCTTTAAGCCTTTAGGCTTCTAGTTTTTGTCAACTGGCGATAATTCAAGATAGGGACCTCCAAATTAAATTTCGGGTATACGCCCAAGTCCCAAATCACGATACTGACCTACCAAAACTGTCAAAAGACTGATCCGAGTCCGTTTGCTCAAAATGTTGACCAAAGTCAACTCAGTTGAGTTTTAATGCTTTATTTCACATTTTAGTCAATTTTTCATATAAAAACTTTCCGAAAAATTATACGGACTGCGCACGCAAGTCGATGAATGATAAATTATGCTTTTCGAGGTCTTAAAATATATAATTAATTAATAAATTTAAAGATATCATTTTGGGCCATCACATATACTTTTAATGAAAGGAAGCATATAAAAAAATTAAAAATTTCTAATTGGAAATTAAAGCAACCCAAAATAATCCTACAAGGACGATTGATAACGTAGTAACTCAAAGTTGATACTATATATGGTAATTGTGGACAAGAATACAATAACTTTGGACAACATATAGTATGAAATTTAATTCTTTTTTGAATACAAGAAAGGACACATAATCTCTTATGAAAAAAAGAACATAAATTTGGATTTAATTCTTCTCACACAATGGTAAATTTGGCTCCTTTAGGTAATATGCTGTGTATGGGAAAGTTTTACACGGTAACAAAGTTTTCTTTTAACTTAAGTTAATCGTTTGGTTATATTTGGCGTAAATAAACTTTCAAAGACTATCATTTGTTAAATTTCATTTGAAAATTGGTTATTCTTTTCATAGTAGATTTATTATTGCATTCAATGTAAATCTATTTTATGCTTTTATTTAATTTCTTCATGGCTTAATAAGATGAAGACATCACGTAGAATTGAGTGCATGCTTCTCTATATTTTTCCGGTAAAATTTATTTGTGTCCCTCTTTGATTTTTTGTTGGTCTAAACTAGAAACAATGTATAAATTTAAAGTTCTGTATTTCAATACAATCAATTTTTCAGCATGAAACCCCTTTTTATATTTTGACTTTTATTTTTGCAATACACTTAAGCTAAAAATTTAGTATATATGTAGAGGAAGGAAAGGAAGATTAATCCTGCTACATTTGTAATTAATAATCATTTATGCTCACAATGGGTGTCAATGTTCTTTTCTCGGTAGAAAATACAATGGACAAAAACCTTCTTTTTATGCAAATCTTCCTATTACACAAGCGATTTTGGGATAAAATTTGTGTACAATTATCTCGACCTCCCAACCCATGTCAATGCAATGGATCAGAAGAAAGTAATAAAATCAGGTTCTACCTTTTTTACTACTTATTTTAATTATACTTATGAACTCAAATAAATATATATGAATTTTCATAAACATCCAGTTTATTGAAAGAATAATGGCTGTTGAACTCTACATGAGTAATTTGTTACTGTTTTTCTTATATTTGTTTCCTTTCTGGTTGAGTTGTGTACTTAAATATTAAATATGCTTAAGAGAAGTCTGTTCTGTTAGCATTGTCATGCTTGGAGAAAACTTCCTATTACACAAGCGATTTTGGGATAAAATATGCATGTTTATTTTGTTGCAGTCCAATAGTAAATCCAAAACAGTCATTAATTCAGAAAACCCTGAGCCTTTGACTCAGCACCGCTAAATGACGGAGGTCGAAGCCTCCCAAATCTCTCAAGTCTCCTCTGCTCATTATTTGCCATAACGGGGATTATCGGGGCCTGAACAGCTGCAGCCTGCTGGGCTGGTAGTGCCCTCGGTATCTGAAGTCCCTGCACTACTTGCTCTGGAGTACGGGCAACAGGGGTATGAGTACCTCCCCCGGCCTGAGAAGTGACTGATGCGGCCTGAGCCAAAACCACCTGAGCAAAGCCAATGCAAACTGTCAATATCTGGGCCAGAGCCTCTTGAAGGCCTGGAATCACAATGGGCACAGCTGGTCCTATCATCTCAACTATATCCAGAACCTTCTCCTGAGCTGGAAATACTGGTGGTGCTAGAGGTACTGCTCCAGCTGCTGTACGAGCGACACCTCGACCTCTACCTCGGCCCCGGCCTCTTCCACGCCCCCGACCTCTTGCGGTCCTAACCGGTGGCACTGGTGGCTGACCGTCTGATCCGGTAGTACGTGTACACACTATCTGTGAGAGAATAAAATAACATAAATTTAATTCCCGGAATCAACAAATTCGCACGACAGAGTACAAAAGAAAAAGTTAAATTTTCCTAAGGGTTCGGCAGCCTCTCGAAGATAAGTACAAACGTCTCCGTACCAATCTGTAAGACTCTACTAAACCTACTCATGACTCGTGAGACCTATGTAACCTAGGCTCTGATACCAACTTGTCAAAACCCAAAATCCTAATCTGTCGTGATGGCGCCTATCTCAATACTAGGCAAGCCGATAACCTCAATAAATCACAATAATCTCTTAAGTTTGAAATTATAATAATTAAATTCAGCAGAAGAAATCTCACAAATACAAATAAACACTCCTAAAACCTGGTGTCACTGAGTACATGAACATCTAATACGAATACAAAGTCTGACTGATAAAAACACTATCTGAAAGTATAGAACAATACAATAACTGAAGGAAAGAGAGATAAGGTCCGCGGACGCCAAGCAGCTACCTTGATAGTCTCCAACTGGTAACAGACCGAGGTCTAACAGTCGCCGTGTCCGAAAGCACCTGGATCTGCATACAAGGTGGAGAGTGTAGTATGAGTACAACTAACTCAATAAGTAACAAGACTAACCGCTGGGCTGAAAGTAGTGATGAGCTTCGCAGATACAGTCCAGTACATAAATAATGGTACAAAAATGTAGGCATGCTTTCAAGTTCAACAGTTAAACTCAGTACAAGTAAAATAGATCAATACTGCATGATATGAGGAATGTGACATCTCAGTAGAAAGACTTTCTGTACTACTGGTCACTAATCATTCGGTCACTCAGTACTGTTTATGGCCAATCCAGCCCAGGGATATTCCATCCCGTATATATATATATATATATATATATATATATATATATATTCACGTCGACTGACAGTCAGTCCCTCAGTACCGTATAAGGCCAATCCAGCCCTGGGGTAATCTACCCCCACATGTAAATGATACGGACAAAATCCATGTCCAAGGAAAATTTATCACAATATAAATAAATAAGGCAAGTCCATACTCTGGGAAGTTCATCCCGAATATATATATAATCATCTACGCTCACTAGGGGTGTGTACAGACTCCAGGGGGGCTCCTTCAACCCAAGCGTGATATAAAGCCGATATGGCTTACTGCAGGCGGGCAATCCCGATCCGTATAATAATAAAGCGTATAAGGCCTGCTGTAGGCGGGTAGCCCCGATCCATATAGTAATAAAGCCGATATGGTCTGCTGCAGGCGGGCAACCCGGATCCATATAATGATAAAGCCTATAAGGCCTGCTGCAGGCGGACATCCCCGTTCTATATAATAATAATATATATAAAGCCGATATGGCCTGCTGCAGGCGGGCAGCCCCGATCCCATAAATATCCTCACACTGGACGAATATGACTGAGTGTGAAATGTACATTTTTAAAATAATTAATTTAACAGCACACGACCCCATGGGTCCAAAAATATTAGCACGTAGCCTAAACATGATCTTTAATAAGAGCCTCAACTCAATTTATCTAACACGTGAAAAATGTTCAGATAATAACACGATTCTTTAATTTTATAACTTCACAGGATTTATTCAAGTCAGAATTTCAATGGTGCACGTCCACATGCTCGTCACCTATCGTGTGTGTCACCTCCAAACAATTTATATCATATCGAATTCGGGGATTTCATACTCTTAGAACCAAGTTTAGAAGTGTTACTTACCTCGAACCATGTAATTCTTTACTCCGTTATGCCTTTGCCTCACAAATTTGCCTCCGAATGCCTCGTATCTAGTCACAATTGATTTGATTCAGTCAATACAAATCATAAGAATTTATTCCATATGAAAATACTAATTTTCCAACAAAATCCGAAATTTAACTCAAAAATCGCCCGTGCGGCCCACGTCTCAGAACCCGACAAAAGTTATAAAATATGAACACCCGTTCAACCATGAGTCTAACCATACAAATTTTACCAAATTCCAACATCAACGCGACCTCCAAATCATCAAATCTTATTTCTAAAATCCCTAGGCCCAAATTCCCGATTTACACCTCAAAAATACGTAATCTAGTCGGATTATTCGATGATAATTTAATATTATGGAGTAGAAATGATCACATGTGACTTACCTCAAGTTTTCCTTGAATTCTCTCTGAAAAGTGCCCCAAAAATCGTGTTTGAATGTCCATAAAAGGCAAAACTTTGAACCCCTTCGAAATGTATACTGTCCAGGGGTTCCGCACCTGTGGCTACCTCCCGTTTCTGCGATCGAAGCCCTGGCCACGCCTGGATGCATCTGCGATGGAAGACTCTCTTCTGCGAGCTCGCACCTGCGATGGAATTTTCACAGGTGTGATTGCATCAGATGGCAGAAACTTTCAGATTTTCTTCTAAGTCCGAATTCGATCCGTTAACCATCCGAAACTCACCAGAGTCCCCCGTGACCTCAACCAAATATACCAACAAGTCCTAAAATATCATACGAACTTAGTTGAGGCCTTAAATCACATCAAACAACGCCAAAACCATGAATCATGCCCCAATTTAAGCCTATTAAACTTTGAAACTTTCAATTTCTACAAACGATGCCGGAACCTACCAAATCACGTCCGATTGAGCTCAAATTTTGCACACAAGTCATAAATGACATAATAGACCTATTTAAATTTCCAAAATCAGATTCCGACCCCGATATCAAAAATTCAACCCCCCGATCAAATTTCCCTAAAATTTAACTTTCGCCATTTCATGCCTAATTCTACTACGGACCTTCAAATAATTTTTCGGACATGCTCCTAAGTCCAAAATTACCATACAGAGCTATTGAAATTAGCAGAATTCAAATCCGAGGCCGTTTACACATAAGTCAACATCCGGTCACTATTTTAACTTAAGCTTTAAACCTTGAAACTAAGTGTTCCGATTCATTCCAAAACCTTACCGGACCCTAACCAATTACCCCGGCAAGTCACACAATAACTGTAAAATATAAATTGAGCAATAAATGGGAGAACGGGGTTGTAATACTCAAAATGACCGGTCGAGCCGTTATAGTATGGATAGGCAGTTGTGATATCGTCTTGATCCTTTTGCTTTAAGCCTTTAGTTAAACCACCAAAATGCTCATACACTGACAAACATTGGCCATGTATGGGACTCAACGTGAAAATTCACACGTAGATGGTCAAAAAATCATACCGTGGCCTTTGGTTAAACCGCTGGTGTCTGTGGACCTTCAGGGTTTGCAACACTTCGAAGAATATAAGCAGGAGGACAACCAGTCCTCTTACATGAAGCAGATCAGGACCGACCTCCACGGATAGTGTGCCCCACGGATAGGTCGGCGATAACATTCTAGGGTAACGGGAATATATCGCAGGAGAAGCTCCGGATTCGAGAAGGTGGTGGAGAACATACTAGTTGCACAAAACATATTCATGATGCGTATGGAGGATGGCATGGCCACCTTAATCAACAACACTTGTCCTGGAGCGTCCATGCCCCGTTATTCCATGAGTCCTTAGTGAATGTTGTTGATACTCAATTTTGTTCTCTTAGTATCCTACTTAGCTTATTTTTAGCTATTTATATTTTTTATAATGTTTCAGTGCCAATTTACATAATGTTTATCAAGCTATTAATATTTTTTATTTTAATAGCAATTTCATCATTTTTTTTATTATTTCACAAAATGTTTTAAATTATATTAAAGTGGGTTATCATAAAAATAATTTTATTATATTTTTATAAGTATTTTAATATATAATTGATTTAATTCTGCATTTTACAAAATATTAAGATAACTTATTGTATCTTTAAAACCTTTATGGTTAGTCAGTTAATCAAAATAGTTTTCTTATATTTAGCCTTTCATATATATTTTATATAGTATTTTAAATAGAATTTCTTATAGTTTTATCACAATTTATATTATTTTTTGCATTATTTATAATAATAGCCTATGTTGTTATTTTATTACATATTAATTACACGTCCTTGTCTAAATAATATTTCTATACTTTTGTATCTTGATTTATTATATTTATATTATTTAATCACATAAAATAGTATTTTTTGTATCTTTATTTGATATTCTATAAATTATTTTATAATTGAATTAAAGTATTTTTAAAATCAGCCCAATAGGGGCCTAATTTGGGACCAAATCAATGGACAAGCCCAATCCCCTCAGGCCCAACACATATGACCCAAGACCATTAACCCAGCCTATGGCCCGTCGAATCGACCCAAGTTCATTTTTAAATCACAGCGTTCATTTTTCTTGATCAAACGACCACCATCTCTCACCCTCTTTCAAATATAAGCCCTCTCCCAAACACTAGCCTCATTCTCCCAAACCCGTCACCCCTTTCTTCTCTGAAGACCTAACCCTAAATACCCTCCTCTCTCGTGAAAACCCTAGCCGACCTGGAGATTCTATCACGACCCAAAATCTCAACTATGGGGGCTGAATGGCGCCCAGCCCAACATCTGCTTGCAAGGCAAGTCAATATTAGCACAAAAATTAAAATAGTTTAACAACTAATATACATTAATAATAATAAAAGGGTGAAATAGAATAAATGTATAATAGAAGTACAACAATCAATGCCCAAGTCTATCCACATAATCTGGTTTCACAAGTACATGAGCCACCAAAAATACTAAATACAAGTTTGCAATGGAAAATACAATACTGTATGGTACAATAAACAATCAATAGAGATAGGAAGGGGACTCCAGGGTCTGCGATCGCCAAGCAGCACTACCTCAAGTCTCCTTGAAGAAGAAGGTCCGGGCAATCATCCCTGAACGCTGCTGGGACCAACACCGAAATCTGCACAAGAAGTGCATAAGTGTAGTATGAGCCTAACCTCGACGAGATAGTGATAGGGCTATGACAAGACATAAGCAGAGGAACAATAACAATATAGAGAAATAAATAGCTACATAACAAACGAAATAAAAGAAGTAGATAACAGAGGGCCCCATAATAACATCACATCACAATTTCATAATACAACACGGTACTGGTGCATAATAACCAAGAACAATTACATAATATCCTTTCCGTTGCAGTGCGCAGCCTGATCCCAAATATCAATATCAATACCGTTGCGGCGTACAACCCGATTCAATATATAATAATATTATTGCAGCATGCAACCTGATCCAATATATAATAATATTGTTGCAGTGTGTAACCTGATCCAATATATAATAATACAGTTGCGGTATGTAACTCGATCTAATATATAATAATACTGTTGTGGCGTACAACCCGATCCCATATATAATAATACTGTTACGGTGTATAACCCAATCCAATCCAATATATAATAATAACCAAATACGGCGAATCTCGCAACATAACATAAAGGGAACTAGAACACATAATTCTCTAAGATAATCCGATATAATATAGTAGAGTTAAACAGGGAACAAGTAAAGGCAATAAGGCACGTAAAAGCATGAGACATCTAAAAGCACCTATCTAATATCATATAAGTGAACGTAACAATTAAAGGCAAACAATAGCTAAAATATGAAATAAACTAAAATACATAGCAATTAAAGACATGCAACAAGGGAAGACACTTATAGCAAGCAAAACATGTATCAAGTATGAGAACCTAACAAGTAAGAACATGAAATGAGCAAAGACATGGTGTAATTAAAGACATAAAATAAAGTAACACACCCAGCATGCTTAAACCCATGACAATGCATATACACTTATTACCTTGCATATTATATGGTCTCCACACATAGATCAAGTAACAAATAGGCCAATCATGTCTTATATCTCTCAAATGAAGGTTAACCATGATACTTACCTCTATCCAAAACAAGATCAACAATCCAACACAACTTTCCCTTTAAAACAAGTCTCCAATCCATTCAAATCTTGTTAATTATTGTTCAAACAAGTAAACAAGCTTTAGAAACTACCCTCGAATAAAAAATGTTTGATATTTAACATAATTGAAAAAGTCAACCTGAGCCCACGTGGTTGAAATCCGAAACTAAGACCAAATCTCAATTGTCCATTCATCCCCGAGCCCAAATATGTGATTTATTTTGAAATTCGATCTCAATTTGAGGTCTAAATCTCAATTTATAAAAATCCCTAATTTCTACCCAAAATCGCAATTTCTACTCTATGAAATCTTAGATTTGATAGTGAAATTCATGAAAAAGTAATGAAAATTAAATAAGAAAAACTTAAAGTTACTAACCTATGAACATGGGAAGAAATTGCTCCTCAAATATCGCCTCTAAGTAGTCTAGGTCTCAAACATGGTGTAAAATGAGCTATGTCTCAAAATCCTAGCATTTTACCCAGCTACATGTATCGCTATTGTCTCGCAAATGTGAGGCACGCATTTGCGAGCAGGACCTCGCAAATGCGAGATCTGTAGTTCAGCAACACCAGCAAACGCAATAGCTATGCAAACAGTCCGCAACCTATCCGAAACTCACCCGAGCCCCTCGGGCTCCAATCCGAACATCCACACAAATATAATAACATCATACAAACTCGCACGCAATCTCAAATCATCAAAATAACATCTAAAATCAAGAATCGGTCATTAAAACTCAAGAATTTTCAAAGTTCAAACTCTAGTTTCCAATTTTTTGCATAAAGCACCAAAACTGCCTCGGGTCACCCTGGACCCCAACCAAACATGCTAGTAGTCAAAAATCACCATACGAACCTAACAGAATCGTTAAAATACCGATTTAAGGCCGTTTATCAAAAGTATTGACCGTGGTCAACTCTAACCACTTTCAAAGTCAAAAATCATATTTTCTTTAAAAATTCACATTTAAACTTTTTGAAAAACGATACGGACCACGCACGTCGTTTCAAATCATCAAATTGAGATATAAAAGGTCTCAAAACATTTAAAGGAAAGCTAGTAGTCAAAATGACCTATCGGGTCGTCATATTCTCCATCTCTAATAGAAGCATTCGTCCTCGAACATACATAAAAATATACATGGACTGGTAAAAAGGTGCAGATATCTGCTCCTCATGTCAGACTCAGACTTCCAATTAACCTCTGATGACGTCCAAGTCTACTACTAAAAAGTAAATGGACACGGTCGCATGCAAAATAATTCACCCAACTATGAGTCGGGGTCGAATCCCACAGAGAACAATATGTAGGCGATTAGGTGTGTAAGAAACTTATCACTTATTATGCTAAGCCAAACACTAAAAAGGATTTTCAAAGAGAAATAGCCAAGTACGTGACACCAGTCGCCTCTTGGAATGTAGGGAAAATCAGTTTAACTCGAAATGAAAATATTCTGGCACTCTGAATGTTATATGGGTTTCAAAATACATGTAGTTGCATTACGCTCTTAATATTAACTAACACAAGGAATAGATATGCCACAATCCCATGAAGATGAAAAAAAGAAGTTGAACACTTGTGAGATTATTATCATTCTGACAACTTAACCCTTCACAATAGTTGATCCTATATGAGAGGACTAGAGATACAACAAACTTGTCTTTCAAATCAATATGCTCATCATATGTGCCAGAATCTGAAACATCCACCTGAAGTGGCGAGGAAAAGTCATTGTAAGGCTGCTTAACTTTCAACCACACATGAGTGGAACCATGTAGCTAGGACATCATAATGTTTGGATGAAATCATGTATTGGTTAGAGAGAATGCACACTTTGCTATGAGCTAGACATGTCTCTGCCATAATAACTCTCAAGATGCAATACCAGGCCACATCATGGGCAACTACAATACTAGGAATAAAGTGAGCTACTTATTGCAGAATGATCTAAGTGGACATGAAAGTCATACTGATATGGGCAAACAAAAAGATCTTCCTATGAAGAATTTGTGAAAATCTCAAATTTCCCAAAAACCTTTATGTGGAGAAGTGACCCCTTTCAATTTAGAGGTACACATATGATAGGTGCTGAGATATGCTCTCATGTTACTAGACAGTGAAAAGGATTCGTGATAATATTCACAAATGAGTGAAGTGATTGTTCAAACCATAGGAGCCACATACACCGGAGAGAAAAAGAGTGTCTCAAGAAGGATCTCAATACTAGGCCGCTATACATTGGATTTGATACTATATAGGTAAACTTTATGACGGTGCATGCATACACATAAGTGAGCAGATATTATCCATTTGAATCAAAAGGTTCTATAAGAAATTCATCAAGTATAGTCCCTTGTTGAGAATTTAGGGAAGCAGTGGGAAGTATTTATAACTCATTCCAAGGAAGTCATTATAGAACTCAATTCCTCAAGAGGTTGTAAGTAAGAGAATTTGTGATAGAGTGGCTTCATGAATAATGCGTCTCGTTTAGAAAGTAAGTACATGCAATGTTTTGTGATTCAGCGTCTTGTTAAGACCGTGTTATGAAGGCTCTTCAATATGGATGTACATATACAAGAAGGAAAAATTATGCGTGTTCATAATGCTGTACTAAGAAGTGACTTACTTGTTGACTTTAGGTTGACAGGACATTACCTTAACTGATGCCCCTCGAATTCACATCCATAACATACATTGGTACCATAGCCCCGAATGACATCTCCTACATTTCACGCAACGGGTATGAGGTCCGCTAAGCTGTCTCGCCCCACTAACCTGACTTTTACCCTTTTTCATAAATTATAAACATCCCCCTTATCCTTCCTCCAAGCCTTCATGGCGGGAGTAATAATATATGTAGCGGTTTATTGTGTGGGCCTTTGGAATTTTCCATGCCTACCACCCCTAACACGCTCCTGAGCATACTCACAACACGATGCCAAATATTCCTTCCCGTATGTTGGGCAGACCGGGATGGGTGTACCCAACCTAGGGCATTTGATATTCTTGTGCCCCTTCTTTCCACAACCATAACGTATTTCAAGAGTCATCCAACATGAACCTAAGTGGCGCTTCTTACATATCAAACATTCTGGCTTATTGGTGCCAACAATCCTCGTTCATTTTTTATGTGCTCTCACCACATGATCTGGTGGCGTGATACATTGATAGGAACAAGGACAGTTCCCCTAGCAACTGGTTCTTTCAATCTCTCCCCGCTATCTCGAACTCGTGGGTTACTCATCTGGAAAATGAGACATAACGAGGAAATTAACTTCCTTTCTTCAGCTCTATTGCACGATCTGGAGTATCAAAGAAGGGTGAAATTCCTAAATGCCCAAGTAGCCTTCTCATTATAGATGTTGTCGACAACACACCGATAAGAAGGACTCTACTAGACACGGTTCCGAGATATCCTAGGATACTTTAAAACCTTATGCTCTGATACCAAGTTTGTCACGCCCCGACCTCGAGGAGCGCGATCGACGCTCAACCGAGATACCCCGGTCAAGAAATCCTGCTAGATGCCTTCTACACAGCCTTTCCCATTAACAATCTAAGAATCAATCATTAGAATATACATGAGAGGAATCAAGTTCTCCCATTCTTTTCCATTAATCAAGGAGATTCATTTACGACTTCCAAAATAATACAAGTTTATAAATATGATGAAAAATATGTTTTCCACATACCAACAATTCTAGTTCATTTCCCAACATCAAACACCACCCAAAACCTGTCTACGAAGCCTCTAAGTACAACCGAAGAGTAGTATGGAAGTGCCAACAACTAGGTCCTGGCTATATCTCAAAACACAATGTACAACTCAAATGACATTAGGCCTAAAATAGAGTAGGGCTCACCAAAATCTGCTGAATAGAGAGTGACTGCTAACGAGGACCAAAGCTGCCCACTGATGAACCACCTACATCCATTGAAGATGCAGCGCCCCTGACAAAATGGACGTTAGTACATATGGAATGGTACTAGTATGTAAAGCAAACTGTCCTATTTCGAAATAGAATGCCAATGTAAGAAATGGAAAATCATGGAAACAACAATCAACAATCAAGGATATCCAAATTCCAAGTTAAAACATAACAAATTCCAAAACAAAAAGATAATATTATATATTTTTGGTTGGGAGATCATTAGCACCGATATAACATCGTTCATAATACCACCGTACTTTTAGCAAGGAGTCGGATCACGACCCGATCGGCTAGGGCATCTCATCCGAGAGATCAACCAAAATCACAATCTCGATCACCATTTCAATTATAGTTTCTAGCACAATCACCACCATGTGTGCGGAATGGCGTCCGATCACGACCCGATCGACTAGGCCATCTCACCACAATGCCGTGTGGATTGACATCATCCTTTTCTATCAATCATCTCATCCCAATTGAGGGAAAATATTTTTATTACATAAATCCCATCCCAAATAAGGGGAATAATCACAATCCACTCCTACACCAGCACGTGTAGTTTCGGGGTTAAGTTATTTTAACCTACCCTTTCTCAGTGACTAACGATACTTCCAAAAATATTTTTCATTTGCATTCAAAGGAAACAACAATACAAATGCATTTACCTCATAACCTTTCACACCATTTATAGCCTCATTGGTACTTTCAACCACTTACAACATCATTATTTCATTGGCTCTCTTGGCCATACATATGATTCTTCATTCATGGCACAATGGACGTATTTCATATTCCACACTTTCATTTTTTTCCTTTCATGTAGCATCATCATAAATATCAACAAATATAATATTCTGAAAATCATAACTTTAGGTTCATTAGTAATGAAGACTTTAAACACAATGGATTTCCTTCCAAGAAATGGAGTAAAATGATTGGCAATCGAAGCACAAGTTAAAATCATAAACGAGTAACATATCATTTATTCTTGAAATACTTTTCCCTAAAAGGGAAATACACCATTTTAACTCATGAATGGAAATCCCAACTTGTAGTGTTCTTGACCAATTTGGGGGTTTGAATGGAAATCTATGGATCTTCAAGATTAATCCTAGTTAATACAAGTGTTTAGGACTAGTAGTCAACTCAAAATTACTCCAAAAACATTACCTTGGTTCATGGGAGGGAGGTGTTGGACGGATTCCCCTTGATATGCAAGCCCTAGCTCAAAGAAATGACTTAGACCTTCTCTCTACCCGGCGTTGAGGGTATTTAATGTGCTCCTACGTGCGCGGCCACACACCTGGGCAAGTGACCGTGCACTGGCCGTGCACATGAGGCAGAAACTACCCAATATGCGCGGTCGCGCATTTTAGGCATGCATATGGCATAGGTCTGGTAAGATGGCCATAACCTTCTCTATACATATCCAAATGACAAACGGTTTGATGTGTTAGAAACTAGAATCAAGGGGATTTAATTTGATAGGTATATCACCACCTAAGTCTTTATATATAGGGAGTTATATTTGTTTGAAGTTGGGTCTTGTGCTAATTGAAACATCCTTTCCACTTAATGTATCCAACTTGTACCACACAAGTTATTGCCTTTCACAAAACTCCTTAGTATGTTCCATAACACACCTTAAACATACATTTTCATTTCAAAATGAAGTGGCTCTGTCCTATAGGTCTCCTTTAATACTCAAATACGTTATTCCCAAATGCCGCTGGCGCACTATAAAATCTTAAATCATTTGGAAAATTTTAACTGGGCATTACATTCTCCCCCGCTTAAAATCATTCGTCCTCGAATGAGGAGTAGTGTCCGCCCCGAACACCTAACATAACTCGACTCTTCTTTCAAACATTTCAAGCCCCCAAATTTGACTAACTCTAAAACTTTTCAGAAATTTCGGCAGAGTCTCCAAATAATTGGGGCATATACACCTACCAGAGAATCCCAAAATCACCCTAACAACATATTCATAACTCAACAAAACATCACAGTATATATCAACAACACAGATCTCAACATTAAGGGCATTACATTAACAGAAGTGATATCTAGACATGAGTTGCACATATTTAAATCATGACACATAACAAGTACCCTTTTGAACCAGAACCATTTAGTTATACAGGCAAGTGAGAATACTTCCTTTACTTTGACGCAGGCAGATCTCATTTTTCGAACATATCTAACAGGGATGACGACTAGGTACCTCTTATAAGACAATTACCCACTAACTTCACCTTCAATCATTTCCACCAGAACTATAGGCAAAGGATTTCCAACAACCTTCTGGAACCTAGATACATGATGCATCGAGTGCATGGAGGACAACGATGGGAAAACATCATACTTATGGTTTGGCCTATTTCCTTCAATATTCCATAAGGCCTAATGTGACTACACATACTTTACCGTCCTTAACAATTCACCCAACGTATTCATAGAGAAAATCTTGAGAATAACCCGTTCACTTTCTTCAACTCTAAATTCTTACGCCGAACATGCAAACTAAACCTTTGGCGACCTCCAACAATTACTCTAAGATGTGCTAGCTGGAATATTACCATAAAACTTCCTATCAAATATATTTGATCATGGGATGATGCTTCTTCTTTGACATGTTTGAACCTTCAACCCCCATAGGTTAAAATAAATAGGAACAACGAGGTCCGAGATTGGGATGCAATTTTTCAAGAATCCATCAATGTGTTGAACAGGGCATTTCAGGAGATTATATCCTAAGAGAGATGAAGGTTACTACCAATAGTGCTGACATGGTTAATCATTATGATGACATCATTGATTCGACAAATGAGGCATAGAGTTTCCTAGTAGGCATTGATAATGTAGGGACCATGTTCATGATTCTGAGATTTAAAAGAAATGAGTCATTTTAGAAATGTGACATATGGGAGGCATGGTCGGGAGGATAGAGATATTAGCGTCAGTTATTCTTGGAAGACTATGAGTCATGAAAAGGACAACAATAATTGTTTTATTCCATGTGTGCCTTGTTTGACAATAGTAGGTCTTAAAGAGAAATAGCCAAGTACGTGACACCAGTCGCCTCTTGGAATGTAGGAAAAATCAGTTTAACTCGAAATAAAAATATTCTGGCACTCTGAATGTGATATGGGGTTCAAAATACATGTAGTTGCATTACGCTCTTAGCATTAACTAACACAAGGAATAGATATGCCACAATCCCATGAAGATGAAAAAAAGAAGTTGAACACTTGTGAGATTATTATCATTCTGACAACTTAACCCTTCACAATAGTTGATCCTATATGAGAGGACTAGAGATACAACAAACTTGTCTTTCAAATCAATATGCTCATCATATGTGCCAGAATCTGAAACATCCACCTGAAGTGGTGAGGAAAAGTCACTGTAAGGATGCTTAACTTTCAACCACACACGAGTGGAACCATGTAGCTAGGACATCATAATGTTTGGATGAAATCATATATTGGTTAGAGAGAATGCACACTTTTCTATGAGCTAGACATGTCTCTGCCATAATAACTCTCAAGATGCAATAACAGGCCACATCATGAGCAACTACAATACTAGGAATAAAGTGAGCTACTTATTGCGGAATGATCTAAGTGGACATGAAAGTCATACTGATATGGGCAAACAAAAAGATCTTCCTATGAAGAATTTGTGAAAATCTCAAATTTCCCAAAAACCTTTATGTGGACAAGTGACCCCTTTCAATTTAGAGGTACACATATGATAGGTGCTGAGATATGCTCTCATGTTACTAGACAGTGAAAAGGATTCATGATAATATTCACAAATGAGTGAAGTGATTGTTCAAACCATAGGAGCCACATATACCGGAGAGAAAAAGATTGTCTCAAGAAGGATCTCAACACTAGGCCGCTATACATTGGATTTGATACTATATAGGTAAACTTTATGACGGTGCATGCATACACATAAGTGAGCAGATATTATCCATTTGAATCAAAAGGTTCTATAAGAAATTCATCAGGTATAGTCCCTTGTTGAGAATTTAGGGAAGCAGTGGGAAGTATTTATAACTCATTCCAAGGAAGTCATTATAGAACTCAATTCCTCAAGAGGGTGTAAGTAAGAGAATTTGTGATAGAGTGGCTTCGTGAATAATGCGTCTCGTTTAGAAAGTAAGTACATGCAATGTTTTGTGATTCAACGTGTTGTTAAGACCGTGTTTATTAAGGCTCTTCAATATGGATGTACATATACAAGAAGGAAAAATTATGCGTGTTCATAATGCTGTACTAAGGAGTGACTTACTTGATGACTTTAGGTTGACAGGACATTACCTTAACTGATGCCCCTCGAATTCACATCCATAACATACATTGGTACCATAGCCCCGAATGACATCTCCTACATTTCACGCAACGGGTATGAGGTCCGCTAAGCTGTCTCGCCCCACTAACCTGACTTTTACCCTTTTTCATAAATTATAAACATCCCCCTTATCCTTCCTCCAAGCCTTCATGGCGGGAGTAATAATATATGTAGCGGTTTATTGTGCGGGCCTTTGGAATTTTCCATGCCTACCACCCCTAACACGCTCCTGAGCATACTCACAACACGATGCCAAATATTCCTTCCCGTATGTTGGGCAGACCGGGATGGGTGTACCCAACCTAGGGCATTTGATATTCTTGTGCCCCTCTTTCCACAACCATAACGTATTTCAAGAGTCATCCAACATGAACCTAAGTGGCGCTTCTTACATATCAAACATTCTGGCTTATTGGTGCCAACAATCCTCGTTCATTTTTTATGTGCTCTCACCACATGATCTGGTGGCGTGATACATTGATAGGAACAAGGACAGTTCCCCTAGCAACTGGTTCTTTCAATCTCTCCCCGCTATCTCGAACTCGTGGGTTACTCATCTGGAAAATGAGACATAACAAGGAAATTAACTTCCTTTCTTCAGCTCTATTGCACGATCTGGAGTATCAAAGAAGGGTGAAATTCCTAAATGCCCAAGTAGCCTTCTCATTATAGATGTTGTCGACAACACACCGATAAGAAGGACTCTACTAGACACGGTTCCGAGATATCCTAGGTTACTTTAAAACCTTATGCTTTGATACCAAGTTTGTCACACCCCGACCTCGAGTAGCGCAATCGGTGCTCAACCGAGATACCCGGTCAAGCAATCCTGCTAGATGCCTTCTACCCAGCCTTTCCCATTAACAATCTAAAATCAATCGTTAGAAATATACATGAGAGGAGTCAAGTTCTCCCATTCCTTTCCATTAATCGAGGAGATCCATTTACAACTTCCAAAATAATACAAGTTTATAAATATGATGAAAAACATATTTGCCACATACCAACACTTCTAGTCCATTACCCAACATCAAACACCACCCACAACCTATCTACGAAGCCTCTAAGTACAACCGAAGAGTAGTATGGAAGTGCCATTAACTAGGCCCTGGCTATATCTCAAAACACAATGTACAACTCAAATGACATCAGGCCCAAAATAGAGTATTGCTCACCAAAACCTGCTGAATAGAGAGTGACTGCTAACGAGGACCAAAGCTGCCCGCTGATGAACCACCTACATCCATTGAAGATGCAGCGCCCCCGGCAAAATGGACGTTAGTACATATGGAATAGTACTAGTATGTAAAGCTAACTGTCCTATTTCAAAATAGAATGCCAATGTAAAAAAGGGAAAACCATGGAAACAACAATCAACAATCAAGGATATCCAAATTCCAAGTTAAAACATAACAATTTCCAAAATAAGAAGATAATATTATATATTTTTGGTTGGGAGATCATTAGCACCGATATACCACCGTTCACAATACCACTGTACTTTTAGCAACGAGTCAGATCACGATCCGATCGGCTAGGACTTCTCATCCGAGACATCAACCACAATCACAATCTCGTTCACCATTTCAAACACAGGTTCTAGCACAATCACCACCATGTTTGCGGAATGGCGTCCGATCACGACCCGATCGACTAGGCCATCTCACCACAATGCCGTGTGGATTGACATCATCCTTTTCTATCAATCATCACATCCCAATTGAGGGGAAATATTTTCATTACATAAATCCCATCCCAAATAAGGGGAATAATCACAATCCACTCCTATACCGGCATGTGTAGTTTCGGGGTTAGGTTATTTCAACCTACCCTTCCTCAGTGACTAACGATACTTCCAAAAATATTTTTCATTTGAATTCAAAGGAAACAACAATACAAATGCATTTACCTCATAACCTTTCACACCATTTATAGCCTCATTGGTACTTTCAACCACTTACAACATCATTATTTCATTGGCTCTCTTGGCCATACATATGATTCTTCATTCATGGAACAATGGACGTATTTCATATTCCACGCTTTTATTTCTTTCCTTTCATGGAGCATCATCATAAATATCAACAAACAGAATATTCCAAAAATCACAACTTTAGGTTCATTAGTAAAGAAGATTTTAAACACAATGGATTTCCTTCCAAGAAACGGAGTAAAATGATTGGCAATCAAAGCACAAGTTAAAATCATAAATGAGTAACACATCATTTATTCTTGAAATACTTTTTCCCAAAAGGTCAATACACCATTTTAACTCATGAATGGAAATCCCAACTTGTAGTGTTCTTGACCAATTTGGGGAGTTGAATGGAAATCTATGGATCTTCAAGATTAATCCTAGTTAATACAAGTGTTTAGGTCTAGTAATCAACTCAAAATTACTCCAAAAACATTACCTTGGTTCATGGGAGGGAGGTGTTGGACGGATTCCCCTTGATATGCAAGCCCTAGCTCAAAGAAATGACTTAGCCCCTCTCTCTACCCGGCCTTGGGGTATTTAATGGGCTCCTATGTTCGTGGTCGCGCACCTGGGCAAGTGATCGCGCACTGGCCACGCACATAAGGCAGAAACTCCCCAATATGCGCGGCCGCGTATTCTGGGCGCGCATATGGCATAGGTTTGGTAAAAAGGCCATAACTTTATGTATACATTGCCAAATGACAAACGAGTTGATGTGGATGAAACTAGACTCAAAGGGATTTAATTTGATAGGTATATCACTACCTAAGTCTTTATATTGAGGGTGTTATATTCATTTGAAGTCGGGTCTTGTGCTAATTGAAACATCCTTTCCACTTAATGTATCCAACTTGTTCCACACAAGTTCTTGCCATTCACAAAACTCCTTAGTATGTTCCAAAGCACCTTAAACATACATTTGCATTTCAAAATGATGTGGCTCTTTCTCATAGGTCTCCTTTAGTACTCAAATACATTATTCCCAAATACCGCTGGCGCACTATAATATCTTAAATTATTAGGAATGTTTTAACGGGGCCTTACAGAAGTGCTACCATACGAGCCAGAAATTGAAAAATAACTGCGACAATTAAAGAAGGAGAGAAATCTCATCGAGACAACAAAAAAAATTGGGCAATCCTCAACCAAAGAACTTATGGCTGGAAACAGTAAAGATAATGTGGATTTGGATGCTAGAGAAGCAGCCAACGAAGAGAACAAGTTGCTCGAGATGCTGAGGAAGAAGCTATTAGATATGCGCAAAACATCTATGAAGAAGAGAGGGGTATCAGACTTAATCAACATCAACCCTTGCCTGGGAGACCACTTATCGATTATGCTAGACCGGTCTACAATAAAGGTTTCTCAAGTGTTAGACCACCTCTAATTGCAGCAAACAATTTCGAGTTGAAGCAAGGGTTGCTTCAAATCCTCCAGAATTGCTGTGTCTTCAGAGGGAAGCCAAACGAAGATCTAAACACACATCTAATGAACTTTGAGGAGATTATGAACACCTTTCAATACAATGGTGTGTCACAAGATGCAGTGTATCTAAGGACATTTCCCTTCACACTCAAAGATGATGCTAAGCAGTGGCTTCAGAGTTTGCCCACGGGATCAATTAGAACTTGGGAAGAGATGACTAGAAAATTTCTTAATAAATATTTTTCCTCAGCTAAAATGGGCAAGTTTAGAAGAGAAATCCATAACTTCTGCCATAAAGAGAATTAGACTATTTTTGAAGCATGTGAGAGGTTTAAGGAGATTGTTAGAAAGTGTCAACATAGCGGAATTGAACTCTGGATGCAACTCCAGGACTTTTGGGATGGATTGACACCGGCCTCACGTAGAACATTGAGCAATACAGATGAAGGTCCATTGATGAAGAAGACTCCATAGGAGATAGTCACAATTCTTGACGAGTTATCTGAAGATGTAAATCAGTGGCCCTCTGAGAGTGCTAAAAGAAGAAGATCAACTGGTGTTCACTAGGTTGATGCTAACACATCTGTGCAGGTACAACTTGATGCTATGTCCAAAGAGATAAGGAAGCTGACCTTAGCATCGATACATAGTGATCCACATGTAGATTGTGATATATGTGGAAGAAGATACTATACTCATGAGTGTTAAGCCTCAACTGAGGAAATAAATGATGTGGGAAACTAAAATTTTAATGCAATGGGTTAGAGGCACTTTGTTTTTTCATGGAGTTCACCTGGGGTTACCGCAAATTCATGGCAACAAAATAACTCTAGACCCCAGTGACAAGGAGCTCCATCATTCCAAAATCAGCAGAGGCAGCAATTTCAGCCTCAACAGCCCATTCAGTCTGGCATAGAAGATCTCATGAAGGCTTTCATTCTAAAAACCGATGAGAGGCTTGAAACTCATAGCGCATCTATACAGGAACGTGGAGCAGCTATCAAAGAAATAGGTACTGATTTTCAAAACTTGGAAAGATAGGCTGGGCAGCTAGCCAGTCTATTGTCTGAGAGGATTTTAGGAACTCTCCCCGCTGATACCGAGAGAAATCACAAAGAAATAGTGAATGTTGTGACCTTGAGACGTGGGCAAGTGTTGAAAGATCCCACCCCAATCCAAAAGATGTGATAATTGCAAAACAAAGTGGGGAGCAGCTGAAAAGTGATGATGACAAGAAGAAAGGCCCAATGAAAACTGAGAAGAAGAAGAAGAAAGAAAAATCGAGAAGGGAGGAACATAAGGAGAGCAGACATATGCCTTCTTTACCTTTCCCTCAAAAGCTATATAGAGAAAAACTGGACAAGCAGTTTGAAAATTTTTGGAGACATCGGTAGTCAAGTTTACAGAGCATTGCAGTGCTGTATTGCAAAAATAAACTCCCACAAAAGTGTGGAGATCCAGGGAGTTTTACTATACCTTGCTCATTATGGACTATAAATTTTGATAAGTACTTATCGGATTCTGGTGCATCAATTAACTTAATGACTCTATCTATTTACAGAAAACTGGAGAAGGAGATTTGAGAGATAAGGTCGGTGCCAATATCTTTGCAGCTGGCAGAACAAACAACCTTAATACTCATGGGGGATAGTGGAAGATGTGTTAGTTCGGGTGGATAAGTTCGTATTTCCTGTAGATTTTATAGTGGTGAATATGGAGGAAAACAAGGAGGCCCCCTCATCCTAGGAAGACCATTCTCAGTGATGGTTAGAGCAGTATTGGATATACACGAGAGGAAACTCATGCTTAGAGTAGTTGAGGAAATGGTGACGTTTGATATGAATGTTGAAAAGGAGGCACAAAAGGAAAAACCAGCTGCAAGTGTTGAATGGAAAGTGAAGGTCTCAAAAGAGAAGGCTGCATTGAGTGAGAAAGATAAGTGTGGGGTGTAACCCAAAAAGGTTGAGAAGAAGCTATCGGCATGGATATGTGCATTAGTCCGAAGGCAAGGAATGAATCCCGACTTCGACTCAGACCCATACTAGATGTTCAGGGAAGTTTCTTTTACCTTATGCTTTTTAATTGTGTGTCATGGGGACATACCACAACTTAAAGTGTGGGGTGGGGGATAATTGTATGTTGTATGTATATGTGTTAGTTTTGTTAATTGTAGTAGTTGGGAAATTGAAACAACCATAAAAATTGAAATATTTTTGATTTTTCCCAACGATGGATATCATTCGACGGGTTTCTTGAGGGATTAAAGTCGAAAGAAAAAAACAAAAAAAATTTCTTTTGTTAGATAGTGTATTAATTCCCCCTTGGTGTTTCTTTGTGCCACGGTTCTTTTCCAAGGGTTTTTTTTAACCGGGTGTAGTTAGTTTTTATTTTTTTTAGGAGTAGGAAGCCTTGTGATATGATTGGAATGGAAAAAAATACATCTCGACTTTATTATGCCTTGAGAATAGTGAGTGCTTTAGTTTTGACGCTTAGGCTTAGTTTTTGTCTCTTGTAGAAGTACCTTAAATTGTATGATCTTAACTCTGCTTAACTGCTTTGACTAGAGTGTCGTGATGAGTCCGATCCTGAGTGAGTTATGTGCCATGTGTGTGTGAGGTTTTGTGTTATTTTAGGCATTGCATTTGATGTCTAGAACTTGCCTTGTGTATTTACAAAGCGAAATAGTAGTTTTATTCAGTCTTGGAAGTGATCTAGGCATTTCTTTGTTGAGCCAGTTATATGCTATTACCTACCTATTTGTTATGTATCGTAGTTAACCCCTTTGAGACTGTAATCTTATTTCTTTGGCAACCACATTACAAGCCCTAACCGTTTGTTTGAATTGACCATCTATTTGAATCTTGTACCTCTCGTGAGCACTTCAATTTATTATGAACTTTGTCAAAGTTGAAGTGTGAGGTGGTTGGTTTGTCTTTTGAGTGAAACTAATGAAATAAGGAGAAATGTGCACTAGTTTGAAAAACTAAGAGTCACTTGAATTAAAAAAGAAAGAAAAAATAATAATTGTATGATTGTGAAAAATATTCCTTGATAGTGGTAACTCTTGATGTAATTGTGCTTAAAGAAGTTGGGAGTTGATATATGTTGATTTAAGGGTGGAGTTATGGTTTGACATAAGTATGGAGTTTTGAATGGTTAAATGTATGTGTATTAAATTGCTTAGGGAGGTGTAATCACTCTTATATCTAAATGTATCCTACCTATCCTGCATCCTACATTACAACCAATTAAAGTCCTACTTGATCCTTGACTGAATGAGCTCAATTAGTAGAGTAAAACACTATGGGCAAGCTTTCGTTTGTGGCATATGAATGTTATTTCTGAGAGTGAACGAATTCTTTCTATCTTGAGTTCCTAATTGTTCTTAATGTCTATTGTGTGTGGAACTACTTTCTATTGTTGTGTGAGGGAACTTGATTCATGACGGAAAGGTAATGCCGTTGACCTCTATGTTAGAGTAAGTGAGCGGGTTATAAAAATGGATGGTGCTGGTGAGTCAAATCTTGAGGCAAGGATGTTACGGTATTGTACTTAATCTGTTTTAAATATTCCTGTTATGATGAGTTATAAGAGTTGTTTAAAAATTTTGTGTCTATATTAAGTGTAGTTTGATTGCTCAAGGACGAGCAATGATTTAAGTGTGGGGTGTTTATTGTAGGCTATAATCTTGTATTTTAGTCGTTGTAGTATAGTGGTGAGTATTTCTTCCTGTCACGCGGGTGACCCAGGTTCGTTCCCTGGAGATGACGCCAAAATTTGATGAGCTCAAAACACACACTTAAATTATGCTCGCTAGTCAAAGATAGTATACTATAATATCGTATCCATATGGATTGGAGTTAAACAATATTTTCATAGTTTCTAGCTTGATTGCTATCCAAGAGAATCAATAATTGAGGTTTATATGATTTCTAACTAAAATTAACTAAGAATTTAAAGCTATTGACTAATGACAATCGAAACAAAAGTAGGCAAGGACGTTATTAGTGGGAGAAAATAAGGGTTGATAGGATAGGTGCAAGATAATTGTTTGGGATCTAACTCTAGATAATTCACTTCTAATGTTTAAGTGATTCGATCGAATTCACTCAATTATTAGTTCAAACGTTTAACAAAAACACCTCTCTCGATTCATTCTTAACCTCAGAAGATGAACCAATTTAAGCACGTGAAGGTATGCAAGAATGCGTAGTGGATTGGTCTTTAGGAAAACTTCTTTCGATTATTCTCCTAACTAGGTTTAATCAATGATTCAACTAGCCTCTTTCGATTACTAAGAAGAATATATGAAATCAACCAACAATATAATGCAAAGATATCACAAGTTATGCCTCTCTCGATTACATGAACAGGTGAATATAGATACAACAGTTAAATCATCAAAAAATCCTTCAATACATAAAACTAGAGTTATAATCCACAAACAATCATCAATACACCAAATCCATCAAACCCTAAAGAGAACTACTCCATAGATATAGAGTAATTCATCACAAATAAAATTAACGTATAGAAAAACATAAATATAAACCAAACTCTGGTCTTGAGTGAGGAAGGAATGATGAAATCCTTGTGCTTTTTCTCCTCCCACTTCTTCTTAGCTTCCTTAGGTCTAAAGTATGTCAAAAGTCTAGAAAATAATGTTTTTTCATGTATTTATACCAAGTAGGGTCGGGCCTAGACGAAATTACATTCTCCTAGCCGAAATAGGAAAATTACTCTGTAAAGATTGCACAGGCGCGTCACATGGAGTGATGCGCCATGCACGACATTAGTGGGGAAATTCATAGAGTTGGTTCTGACAGGCAGCAGAGAAATGCACAAGCGCGGCGCATGGCCGCGGCAGTGGGGATTTCTCAGAGTACAGATTTTTCTTGCGTTTTGACATCTAGACTTGGTCCTTGACCCCCGAACACGATCCCGACTTAATCTCTTGGGCTTTTACTCAGACTTCAAAGCTCCAAATCACTCGAATTCATTCCATAACATCTACATAGCTCGGAATCACTCTTACAAGGCATAAAACACACAATAAGTGCAAAACACTATCAATTAAAGCTCAAAATGAATAAAGTGTAGTAAATTGGAGTGCAATAAGTGACTAAAATACGATATTATAGCCTACCATTAGGAGGCATGGTCGTTCTCCGGTTGGTTGGCTTGATCCTGGGGAGGCTAGGTCATTGGGCACTGATTTGGTCCGTGATGCTTTGGAGAAGGTGAAGTTTATTTAGGAGTGGCTTCTTACAACGTAGTCTAGACAGAAGAGTTATGCAAATAGGAAAGTTCGTGATGTGGTATTTATGGTGGGTTATAAGGTTCTACTGAATGTTTCACTTATGAAGGGTGTGATGAGGTTCGGAAAGAAGGGCAAGTTGATCCCTATGTATATTGGTCCCTTTGAGGTGCTAGAGAGAGTTGGAGAGGCGACCTATAGACTTTCCTTGCCTCCTAGTTTTTTTGGAGTTCACCTAGCGTTTTATGTTTTGATGCTACGGAAGTATTATGGGGATCCGTCATATGTATTAGACTTCTACACGGTGCAGTTGGACGGGGATTGAACTTATGATGTGGACGGGGATCCATTAAATAATATAGCATCAGTGAAGGTTCATTGGAGAGGTCAGCCGGCCGAGGAGGCTACATGGGAGACCGAGCAGGATATGTGGAGCAGATATTCTCACCTTTTTGAGACCCCATGATTCTAGACTCGTTCTAGGACGAACGTTTGGTTAAGAGGGGGAGAATGTAATGACCCAGCCGATTTTTCTGTGTATTTTAGCACCATTTCCCATATTTTATGCTTTACATACGTGTATTTGATGTTATGTGACTTGTGGGGTTGGTTAGTTTAGCTTCGGGGAAGTTTTGGATTGAATTGGGACACTTAGTCTCAAGGTTGAGTTCTTAAGTTGAAAGAGTTGACCAAATTTTGAATTTTGTGTAGACGACACCGCAATGAAGTTTTGATGGTTTCAATAGGTTCTTTTGGTGATTTTGGACTTAGGCGTGTGTCCGAATTTGGATTTGGTGGTCCGTAGGTTGATTTGGTGCTTTCGGTCAAAGTTGAAAAGTTAAAGGTTTGGAAGATTCATAGGGTTGACCAGGATTTGACTTTGTTGATATAGGGTTCAGATTCTGGTTTCGGGAGTTAGAATAGGTCCATTGTATCATTTGGGACTTGTATGCAAAATATCAGGTCATTTCGAGTTGATTTTGTATGGTTCGACATGAGTTTTGGAAGTTGAAAGTTCATTAGGCTTGATTTGATGTGCAATTTGTAGTTTTGATGATGTTCAGTGTGATTTGAGGCCTCGAGTAGGTCCGTGTTATGTTTCGTATTTGGTTGGTTTATTTGGACGGGGTCCCGAGGGGCTCGAGTGTGTTTCATATTGATTTCAGATTATTTTTTATGGTGTTGCATTGCTGAAGTTTGCTAGGACTGGTGTTTTCGCAAATGTGGAAGTCTGGCGGTAGATGCGAGTTTGCAAATGCTGACCAGGAGCCGCAAAAGCAGAAGTTGGCTGGAGGAGCAGGGGGCCACAGATGTGGAAGGCCTAGCACAGAAGCGATTTCGCACCTGCGATAAGGGACCGCAGAAGCGGGGTGCACAGGTGCATGGGTGTTGACCGCAGAAGCAGGAGGTCGTTTTGAGATTGGATTTAGATGAAACACATAAATTTGGAATCGTTTCAGAATGGGTGTTTGAAATTTGTAAGTTTTGATATGTTCCAGGTGCGGGCCTAGGTTGACTTAGCATATTTGAATCAAGATCTTAGCTTTATGGTTTGAGGTTGTTTTCTATGGCTTTATTGATGATATCATATTATTTTGGCTAGATTCGAGTCGCTCGGAGGCTGATTCGCATGGGAAGGACTTTTTGTCATATTGATTCACATGTTTTAAGGTAAGTAGCATATCTAAACTTTATCTGAGGGTAATTATCTTTGTGAACTAGGATACTTGAGATGTGTTGGGGGTGACGCACAAGCTAGGGGACGGGAGTGTGTGCGTACACCGGGATATTCACGATCCGGGTAGACTTAAGGCTACTATGAGACTAGTTTACCTTTATGCTTCTTTATATTTGTGTTTTCTCTACTTGAATGATAATTTGATATACGACTCATGCTAGAAATCATATTTAGCTATGTGATTCATTGTTTGAAATATGATAGAGCTATTCTTGCTATTTTGAGCGGTTTGCCTTTATTGTAGTCATATTCTCAATCATAATTCTTCATCCGTATGTTATATCTCAGTTTATGTACATAATTCGTTTGTCATATCTGTGGTTGCCTTCTATATGTGATACTATATGGGCTGAGTTTTATGAGATGTGAGCCTTTTAAACTTGAGCGGTTGGTGACTGATGTGTGCTATAGAGTCGTGTTGTGAGTTATATTGGATCGGGTTTCACCCTGCAACAGATTGATATTTGGATCGGGTTGCACGCTGCAACGGTTATATTAATTATTGATTAGCGGTTGGGCCAGGATCCGCCCCTTTGAAGTCTGATATCACAGTGAGCACATGCACAAAGTTATATATGTGCTTTGGTGAGGGGTATTGAGCCAGGCACCCGTACAATGCTAAGTGTGATTGTGTGTTTGATGGTGAGGGGCACTTGTGCCAGGCACCGTGAGTGTGCTGAGAGTTAGTGTACTTGATGATTTTACCGTGATGTTACTGGCTTGATATGTATATTTGACATGTAGGCATAGAGATGTATTTTTCTCATGCTAGCAAGTAAATAGAATGTCTTATATGTTTTGAAAGTTTGGAAAATCACAGTTTCCTTGATAAAATCACATTTTTAGAAATTTCGGTGAAAGATTAGGCTTTGACTGTTATACTTAGAAAACATGTCTAATTTTTCTGTACTTGTGAACGAGCTGCACATTGTATCTTTTGAGTTATTTTGTTTTACTGTCTTCGTTATATTATAAATTGTTATTGATTATTGGTGTTGGATCTTGACTTTCTTCTGAGCTTGTCAATGCTTTCAATCCGAGGTTAAGTTTGTTACTTATTGAGTACATGGGGTCGGTTGTAATCATACTACACTCGGCACTTTATATGCATATCCAGGTACTTATGGGCATGGCAATTGCTAGAGTTCGTACCAGTACCAGCTTGAGGAGACTACAAAGTAGCTGCAATGTCGTTCGGAGACCTTGAAGTTCTCTTTGTTTTATCTCTGTTATCATTGTACTATTGTTCAGACAATTTGTATTGAGGATTTGACCATGTATTTTGAGATTCTGTAGTGCTCATGTACTCATTGACACCAGATCATTAGGATGGTTGCAGTTGTGTTATTAATATTATTATCATTGTTGAGATTATTAAGTTTTGTCATTCAAGTTTATTGTTATAGTGAAATTGTTGGCTTGCTTAGCAAGCAGTATTAGGCGCCATCACGGATCCGGTGGGAGTTTGGGTTGTGACACCATACTTGTCATATTTTTGATACTTGAGCCTTGTTTATTGATGTTTAGATCATTTTCAGACGCTGTTGCAATATTTGGACAAGGAAGCTCTTGAATTATTAGCTTGCCTAGTTGTGAGATGGTTATGCTTATATCTCACGTATTGTAATATGCTTAGTCATGCCTCTTGATCGTATTTATGCATCCTACCTTTCTTTGTACCGACATACATATGCTTGGTGAGGATGAGTGATATTGCATGATGGGTGCTTCCGTGCAGGTGAGATGAGTGGTATTGCACAACAGGTACTTCCGTGTAGGTAAGGATGAGTAATATTGCACGACAGGTGTTTTCGCGTAGGTGAGGATGATAGATATTAGAATAATGGATGTTTCTGTGTGATTTGATATGAAATTGGCTTGATTGGTGTTTTCGTGCAAGTGAGAATGAGAGTTTATGGCACAATGGATGTTTCCGTGTAAGTGAGGATGAGACACATGCATTTTACTGTGTTTAACTTTCCCTCGTGTATATATATATATATATATATATATATATATATATATATATATATATATATGTATATATGTATGTATGTATGTATGTATGTATGTATGTATGTATGTATTCTGTCTTAATTTTCAGCGTTACTCGTGTATATCTTACCTTCTTTGTTGTTGTTACTTCTGTGCCACCTGTTTGGTTTGTTGTTATTACTTTGGTACATCATGTCTTGACAGTTACTGTCACTTATGTGTATTCTATCTTGTCTGCCTCTATTGCCCATATGCCTCCTACCTTGCTTTCTATCGTTACATCTATATCTTTTCTATTTTGTTTGTTACTACTACCTACATGCCTTCATTCTGGTGTGTTACTATCATCTGTATGCCTTTTATCTTGCTTGTTGTTGCTACATCTATGCCTTCTACCTTATTGTTACTATTAGGTATATGTCTTGTACCTGGTTTGGTGCTGTTATACATGTGATTGGTGAGAAAGACTGGTATTACACAAAGCGTATTTCCGTGCTTGGTGAGGATGAGATAAATGTACGAAGGGTGTTGCCGTGCCATTTGATTTGACATACATGCATATGTTTGGTGAGGAAGAGATAAATGCATGAAGGGTGTTGTCATACAACGCCATTTATTATATGGGTTTGTAGTTATGTTATATTGGTTCACGGATATTGTTCTTCCTCGTAGACTTGATTCATTGGAAAGGTTTGGTTGTTATATTTTCGAAACAAGCTCACTATTTCTTTTACTCTATCATTTCATTATTACTTGTCTTTTCCATTATTATTTTCTCTTGATTTTGAATCGCACACGTTATATTGAGTATCTTTTGACTTAAAAACCTTGCCATTACTTCACCGAGGTTAGTCAAGATATTTTCTGAGTACGTGGGGTCAGTTGTACTCATACTATACATCTGCACCTTGCATGCAGATTCTGGAGCTGAGTTTCTTGGGGAGACGAAGCCTAGCATTGAAGACGTAGTACAGATATAAGCTACCATTTGTTTGTGGTAGTTTAGGACTTATATTTCTGTTTATTTAAATTTCAAACAGATTATGCATCTTTCCTCAAATCAGAGTTGTATTCTTATTTTCAGTTGCTCATGACTTGTACTACGAGCCATTGGGAATAGTTTTATGAAATTTCCGCATTGTTACTTCAATATTATTTATTCAATAATTTTGGCTTAGTCTATGTTACTTATTGGTTGGCGTACCTAGTGGGATGAGTTAGGTGCCATCACGACTTGGTGGGATTTTATATCGTGACCGGTTATCTCCTTCCTATGTTAGTTTTTGGACTCCAAAGAAATCATGTATATGAAACCCCTATACTTGTGTTTAAAATTATTCTACACATCATAGTTGGGAGGTTATTGTTTGTAAGGCCACCAAATCTAGTTATGATGGTAGAAATTGAATATGAGAGCTTGAGTGTTGGGCTATCTGCATCACTTGGCACAACTTTGGTCTTCTTCGTCTCGCAATTCACATGCAGACTGCTTATAAATCAGATTATGACGTCTAAAGTGCACACTAATTCTGATAATTAGTATCACCAGCTAGATATCATATCTGTAGACTCATCTTAATTTGTAATCCGAAGCAACTCGATAAATTCGCAATCGTCTAAACACTGCCTTCGCATGATTTTAAAATGTGTCCACTTAACTTGTTTAAAAACGATGTTAGCACACTGCCACATATCAATTATGTTCAAATCTATCTGCATATAATTTGACTCGTTATTTGAGTGTCTAATTGGGAGGTAAATTTGAGCCTTTTGCGTCTTACTTGCAAATTACTTGACGTCCTACTTGCTCCCACTTATGTGACGCCCTAGTTTTAAGTTTTTAAGCAACCTTTTATATTTTGAGTCTAGAACCACCCTGATAGTTGTCTAAAAGCCTTGTGGATTATAAGTATGGGACATGTAGGCATCTTTAAGGCACGACTTAGAATTAAATTAGTTCGCTTTAGATTAACAACTTAAAGAAAGTAGTTGAGTAGCAGGAGATGATGTTTGTACTCGCTGGATAATATGAGCAACCATTGCACTTAGGTTGCGAAGTATTGTTTATGTTGCACGAAGTGATCCTTTAGGCTTAAAAACTTAGGCCCCTCTTCGTAGTTATTAATTTAATTTGTCATCAATATAGGACAATTGCATGTTGTGTATTCTTTGATTATAAATGGTTATGTACTAATTAAACTTTGTTTCTTTTGCTATGTTATTTTTTTTACACTTCCCTAATTGATTCATTTATTGATTAAATTCAATATTTAGGTCAATCAATCATTAAATTTGCGTGATCACTTAACAAGTTTAACTAAATATCCCTGTTAATCTCACCTAGTTTAAATTTCTATCAGGAATCACAATAATGGACCTCGAAGAGTTCCTTACCCCTTCTCTTTGAGATAATTTGAACCCTTACTCGATCTTTGGTAGCACGAACTAGTTTTAAACCATAGTTACTCGCAAAATAGGTGCCTTACTGTACCTTACAAATTATTAGATGGCGACTCATCTCTTTTAATCCCATTTAAAAGAGTTGTATCATGTCAAAACCCGCTTTTGAAAGAAAATGGGGTGCGACAGCATGGCTCAACCAATGCGGTAGTAGCAAAGGTTCCTGGGGGTTCAGGGGTTGGAATGAGTGGGTCTGGAACTGAGCAAACGTCAGAAGACGTACAAGGTTGAGCCCCAATTGAAATATCTTTCAACTCTTTATTTTGCGCCATAGTTCGGACGAGAGTGGTGTCTCACTTCCTCAAGTAAGTTCACCTCGATGGTCATGGCCTCGAAATTAGATTTCTTGGTGGTCTGGGTCCATCTTACGCTAGGTTCCCTAATTTCAACTATTATCAAAGCCTCTGCATTGTAGTCAAGAGAGAATGGTGTCTCTCTGATGCTGGCTTTTGATGTGGTTCGGTAGGCCCATAATACTCCGGGTTGCTCCTACAGCCACTTTCCCTTAGCATGTTCTAACATATTATTGTTTTGTATCAGAGTTTTATTTGTTGTCTCCGCTTGCCTATTTTCGCTAGGATGATAGGGAGTTGATGTGATTCTATTGATTTTTAATCCTTCGAACAATTGTGTACCGTAGAGCCAATGACAACGGTCCATTATCACAAGCTATTTCCTTTGGGACCCCGAATCTACATATGATATGATCCCAAATGAAGTTGATCACCTCGCATCCTCGGATTTGCTTGTCAGCTCCTGCTTTGACCCATTTTGAGAAATAGTCAGTCAAAATTAATAGAAATTTTACCTAACCAAGTGCTACAGGAAATAGGCCTGCTATGTCCATCCCCTATTTCATGAAGGGCCACGTTGAGATGACCGAGTGAAGGGGTTCCACTTGTTTATGAACCATCTGGGCATGCAGCTAGCTCTTGTTGCACTTTTGCATTATATACTTGGCGTGTTGTTCCTTTCTGGACCATTAGTTCCTAGTCCTTATTAATTCTTACACTAGTGACTCGTACCCGGAGTGATTGCTACAACCACCTTCGTGTATTTTCCTAATCACGTATTCGGTTTCCCCAGAGCCTAAGCACTTCGCCAGCTAGCCGTGAAAGACCTTTGGTACAATTGACCCTCGACCAAGCAGTATCGGGCTGCTTTGGCTATGAGGGCCCGTGAAGCTTTGCTATCCTCAGGTAAGGTACCATCCTGCGAATAGCCCATAGTATCATTGCACTAGTCTCAAGTTAGACTTGTGGAACATACCTCATTATGGTTTGATTCCAGGGCGAAATGGAGGAGATTCATGATCGAGTCCGTCCCCAATTTTGTGTTGTCAGATGACGACTCGAGGTTAGCCATGGCGCCTGCCTCTATGTTCTCTTCTCATCGGATCTGCATCATCTTCGATTCTTTGAACTAGGATAGCAGCGCCAAGACCCTGCTTAAGTATTTCCGCATTCGTTCCTCTTTGAATTCATAAATACTGAGGACCCGGTTAATTACAAGTTGCGAGTCACTTCTTAACTCCACCTTCTTGGAGTCAAGTCCCCTTACCAATTCAAGACCTGCAATCATGGCCTCATACTCGGCCTCATTGTTAGTTAAAGGAACACATTTTATTGCTTTCCTGATGGTTAATCTGGACAGTGTGGCGAAGACTATGCGAAGACCGGTTCCCTTTATATTAGAGGCACTGTCCGTATACATGATCCATAATCCCGGAGGTAAGTATTGCCTCCTTCACCACGTCAGGCATCATGCCTGGACTAAAGCCAGCTACGAAGTTTGCTAAGACCTGCGACTTAATGGAAATATGAGGCCTATATGTAATGTTATACTCACTCATTTCGGACGGCCATTTGACCAATCATCCCGAGAGCTCTGGATTATGCTAGACGCTCCGTAACATTAAGTGGAGACTATACAAATCGGATAACATTGGAAATAAGGCCTAAGTTTACGAGCAGCTGTCACAAGCGCCAAGGCTAATTTCTCTAAATGCGGATACCTAGTTTCGGCATCTAGCAAAGTTTTGCTGACATAGTAAACAAGGGATTGTGTACCTCTCTCTTCCCGGACCAAGACTACACCTACCGCTACTTTGAATACGGCCAAGTATACGAACAACTGTTATCTGGCCCTTGGATTTGTGATCAAGGATGAGCTGGACATGTTTTTTTTTGCGGTCCATTAAGACCTGGTAACACTCATGCGTCCATTCAAAATCCTTCTTTTTATTTAACAGCTTGAAGAATTTGTGACATCATTCTGATGACCTCGTTATGATCTTCCCAATACGGCTAACCTCTCAGTGAGCCTTTGCACGACCTTTGGATTTGTGAGTATGTCTGGTAGCACTTCAATGGACTTGATTTGGTTTGGAACTATTTCTATCCCTCGAATGGACACGAGGAACCCGAGAAATTATGCGAGCCAACTCCAAAAGCGCAATTCTCAAGGTTTAACTTCGTATTGTATTTTTGGAGGATATCGAAGGTTCATGCAAATTCTCCAAATGGTTCTATGTCTCGAGATACTTAACAAACATATCATCAATATAAACTTCCATAGTCTTCCCTACTTATTTTTTAAACATTTTGTATACCAACCTTTGTTAAGTGCCCCGACACTTTTGAGCCCTAAAGGCATAACATTACAGCAATAAGTGGCGTACTTTATGATGAACAAAGTTTTCCCCTGATCCTCGGGGTGTAACCTGATTTGGTTGTACCTGGAGTAGCCATCTAAAAAGATGAGCAACTCGTGCCCAGCCGTCGTGTGGATATGTGGGGCAAAGGAAACAAGTCTTTCTGTAACGACCCGGTCGGTCGTTTTGAGTTATGTAGCCCCGTTCTACCATTTACTACTTATTTTATGCTCAATTGTTGTTATGTGACTTTTCAGGGTAGTGGTTCGATTCCAGAGATGTTTCGCAATGAGTTGAGACACTTAGTCTTAAGGTTGGAAACTTAAGTTGAAAAGGTTGACTGGATATTGACTTATGTGTAAATGGCTTCGTAATGGAATTTTGATGGTTCCGATAGCTCCGTTGGGTATTTTGGACTCAAGAGTCTGTCCGGATAGTGATTTGGAGGTCCGAAATTGATTTAGGCTTGAAATGGCGAAAGTTAAAAAATTAAAAGTTTTGGAAATTGAGAAGTTTGACTGAGAGTTGACTTTGTGATTACCAGACTTGGATTTAGGTTCCGGGAGTTGGAGTAGGTCCGTTGTGTCATTTATGACTTGTGTGCAAAATTTGAGGTAAATCGGACGTGATTTGATAGGTTTCGACATCGATTGTAGAAGTTGGAATTTCATAGTTTTCAATAGGTTTGAATTGGGGTGCGATTCGTGTTTTGATGTTGTTTGATGTGATTTGAGGCCTTGACTAAGTTCATATCGTGTTTTAGGACTTGTTGGTATAATTGGTTGAGGTCCCGGGTACCTCGGGTGGATTTCGGAGGGTTAGCAGATCAAATTTTGGACATGAGAAAATGTTGATGGGTGCTGGACTGGTGTGATCGCACCTGCAAGGGTCATGGTCGCAGGTGCGGGGATGGCATCGCATAAGCGAGTTTGACTGGGTTGCTGATGGGTCGCAGGTGAGAGGGAAGTGCCGCATCTGCGAGCCCGAAAATGCATGTGTGGCTCCGCAGAAGCGGAGGGTGAACTTGAAATGGTAGTTCGCAGAAGCGAACCTTGTTGCGCAGGAGCGAGCCCGCAGATGCGGGATTGGGGGCTGCAGAGGCGATGGAGCAGAGTTTCAGTGAGTTTCGCAGATGCGGAGACTTGACCGCTGAAGTTGTATCGCAGAAGCGTAGAAAAGGGCCGCAGATGCGAAAAGGCACTGTGCAGAATAAAGGTCGAAGGGTTTTCGTGATTTTTATCATTTTGGACTTTACAAACTCGAACTAAAGCGATTTTGGAGAGGGATTTCGAGGGGTTTATTGAGGTAAGTCACTTGTGATCATTTTTATTCAATAATATTGTCCCCCCCCATTGAATTTCCCACCTAGTTTGTGTGTTTTTGAGGTGGAACTTTTGGAGTTTTAGGCTAGGGATTGGAGAGTTAAGTTTGGGGATTTGAGTGACGATTTGGTGTCGGAATTTGATAAATTTAGTATGGTTGGACTCGTGATTGAATGAGATTTCGGATTTTGTAACTTTTATTGGATTCCGAGACATGGGCCGGGGGGGAGGGGTTGACTTTTGAGTTGACTTTTTGACTTTTGATTAAGAACCTAGATTCGAGGCATTAAGAACTTAGTAACATAGCTTGACTTTTGACTATGTTAGAAATCATGTTTAGGCTACGTGTTGGTGCTATTGGGACCCACAATGGTCATTCTTTGCTATTGAGTTATTTACTTAATTATAGTTATGTACTCAGTCGCATTCATCATTGCATATCATATCTTAGTGTCTGTTATCATACATTGTCACATCACGTATTATTGATTTGGTCTGCTTAGCATGAGTGATGTGAGCCCAAGAGATATGAGAGAATGATGATTGAGTGAGGCCGTGGGCCTATTTGTGAGTGATATTTATGGGATCGGGTTGCATGCCGCAGTAGGCTTTATTGATTCATGCCATGTATGGCTTATTATAGTGCTTGGGTTGGATCTGCCCCTTCTAAATCTGCATACCCACAGTGAGCGCAATTGCTATTGATTCATTTGTATTTGGGCTGGATCTGCCCTGTATTTATTTGCATTTCGGCTGGATCTGCCCTGGATTTATTTTCATTTGGGTTGGATCTGCCCTGGATTTATTTGCATTTGTGTTGGATCTGCCCTGGGCTGGACCTGCCCTGTACAATGATGAATGATTGAGTGTGATGAGTGAGAATTGAGACAGTCAGGTTGAGTACTCCGAGAGTGTGAGTACGCGAGGCTTTAATTGTGTTGCATCACATACGATATACATATTGGCATGTAGATATAGAGATGTCATATTCCTCATATTATCCATACTTGACATATTTTATCTGTTCAGAGTTTAATTGTTAAACCTGGAAGCATGTCTACATTCCTGTACTGGTACTTGCAGATTATGAGTTTCTCTGAGATATTACTGTCATATGTTATGTAAACTTTCGTACTATTTAATTATGTATTTGGACCGTATTGTTCAGACTTGTCACTGCCTTCAGTCCAAAGGTTAGACTTGTTACCTATTGAGTTGGTTGTACTCACGCTATACTCTACACTTCGTGTGCAAATCCAGGTGTTTCCGGGCATGGTGGTTTTTGATCTCAGAGTTTTCAAACATTCAGAGATTATCGAGGTAGCTGCCTTGGCGTCCGCAGACCTTGACTCTCCTCCCCTATTTCTCAGTTTTACGTATTCAGTTCTACTTTCTTAGACATTGTATCAGATTATGTATTTATATAGATGCTCATATACTCAGTGACACCCGAGTTTTGGGATATTTTGTATTGAGCTATGACGTTTTCATTCAATTTTATGAGACCTTTACTTACTTAAGCTAATTTTCGTATAATTTAAATTTCAAGATTTTGGTATGTGTGAGTTGCCGGCTTGTCTATTATCATGATAGGTTCCATCACGACACTTGGGATTTTGGGTCATGACACTTTCAGACATGCTTTATTTATATTTTTGAAATCTACGCACATTCTAAACTTGTTGAGATTTTTAGGAATTATGGATATGTTAGCTAATCAATCTTGATATCTTACTTTCCAGATTGACCATGTTTTAAGTAATTTAGATACCTCCTCCTTAACAAACTCATTGCATGCGAAGGAAAGCAGTCAGTTTTTGTGCTTCATATGAGGGTGATCTCGATCAGATAAGCTTGTGAGTAACCAAATCAGGAGGAATATATGTTATTCAAAGTGGACCATGCAAAGCAATCTATGTTATAGGAATACCTTTCTTTCTGGTTGGTTGGCAAAAAGGATGACTTCCTCGAGCTCTTATGTTTTTGATTTTGTGACCGCGGTACCCTCCAAAGTTTTGAAGGCTCTCGGGATATTAGGCCATTTCAATTCTTTTTCTCCAAGATCACAATCTTGCGGATGATCCCTCTCTAACATGGGGTCGGTCGAAGGCATCGGTTGCAATGATTGCTATTTGGGATCTACCCCGCCCTACTTTGCCCGGTTGCTACGACTAGAGCACTCATTTCTCGAGCGACTCTCCGCGAATTTCCCTTATCTCCCATGAAGAAGGAAACTTCACGACGTAGTAGAAATTTGATGGGGACACCTGTGTAAAGTGGAGCCAAGGCCTTTCCAAGATGATACAGTAAGACATATCACCGATCATGACGTCGAGCATCATATCATGGACCATCCCTCTAGTACAATTCATCAATTTTATCTCCCCATGGGTTATCTCACTAGCCATGTTCAACCCGAAAAATAGCTTTGTGGATGAAATTATCTTATCTACTAGAAGTATCTCTCTTTGACCTGGAGTTGGATGATATTAGCTAGACTACCTAGATCAATTAACAAAAGCTTAATTTTTGAATTTAAGACACGAAGAGCTGTTACCATTGGGTCATTGTGCGCATATGAGAGTCCGTTGCAGTCCTTGCTACTGTAGGTGATTGTATGATGCTTCGGGAACTCTCGGTCTCCCTTTCCGGAGGAGATGAAGACTTTAGTCTTTTTTAGGCTAAATAGGTGACACCGCTTACCGCTTCCCCATCGAAAATCATGTGGAGTTTTTTGTATTGGCGATGGCAGCTTCCTTGGTTCCTCACTATTGTGGTTTCTGCTCAGGATATGCTTGGACCAATCATTGAGGATTTTCTTCAAATGCCCGACCCTGAGCAGTTGTGCCACCTCGGCTTTCAGATGGTTGTAGTCCCCAGTCAAGTGCCAGTGATTGTTGTGGAAATAACACCATAGGTCATGATTTCTCCTGTCGGGGTTCAAATAGATCTCCCTTGGGAACCCGACTTCCTTAATATATCACAAGGTTGTGACTAGCATAGCGGGTCCGATATTGAAATTATATTCGGATAGCCTTGGGTTCCAGATCCTTAGGTGGTGGTTTGGAGGGCCCCTGCTACATCTCTCCTAACCAGGCCCTGGTTACCCCTAACAGCTCTAGTTTTGTGCTTTGTCCCTGTTGTCGAAGAGCTGAGTAAGGTTCGAACTGGCCCCACGAATTCTGGTATGCCTTGGACCTTTCCTGGAAGCAACCCATTACTTCGATCGGCACTAGGGCTCTAAGGTCATCTTCAATTCGCAACTTGGTATACCTGTGATTTACTTCGTTCCAAGTTTTAGCAGGGAAATCTCTCATACTTTCCTTTAACTTCCATGAAGCATCGAAGCTGTTAGGGTTCAAACCATCAGTAAATGCCGCTCCAGCACAATCCTTCGATATTATGGATAACATCATTCTTTACCGTTGGAATCTCTCCACAAAACTTCGAAGTAATTTCCCCTTGCGTTGCTTTATTTTGAAGAGGTCTTCGCTGTGGGTTTTAACATTTTTTGAGCCTCGGTGTGAGCTTCACAAAAACATCTACAAGCATAGCAAAAGAGTTAATAGAATGTTCTAGTAAATGTGTATACCAAGGTAAAGCTCCCTTTCTGAGCGTTTGGCCAAAATTTCTTGAGCATGACAGATTCGATCTCCACCGACTGTAGATCATTTCCTTTAATGTCATTTGTATAGGCTACCATGTGCTCCTAAGAATCCATGTTCCCATCATACTCAACACTTCTGGCATTTTGAACGTTTTTGGGGTGAGCGTCGGTGCCGCACTTTATTTAAATGGCAGTTTTACATACTTTTTTGGTGTCTGCACCCCTAAAAATTGGCGGCCCCCCAAGTATATGATACATCCATGTATGTATCTCCTGCACGAAAACAAGGAGCTAATAGGAGACACTTCTAAGTCGGGGACTACATCTTCCGGAAAGTAACAGTTAGAACAAAAGAAATTAACACAGGAAAATAGAGTCAAAACTGAGAAGGATTGTATTGAGTCATTGGGATCGTTGCTAAAGGCGCATACTGACTCACAAATGGGACCGATGAAGAATTATAAAGCAATTTGAATGCCAACCACTTGAAGCGATATTATTGCTAAAATACAGGTGCGCTTCACATTTTAAGTTCTTACTACTCTTACTAACTTTTGGTAGAAACAATGCACCCATCAAACTGGGAATTCACGCACGATCATATGCCTGGTAATTAGACCAACAAGAAATATGAAAATATGTGTTGCACTCTTTTCCTTAGCTGAGGTTTATACCTCCAAATGGATTTTCCGACAAGGTTTTTAATGAGGCAACAAATGTAAAGTGTATTACCATGAGAATATACTGGGACTCCAGGATGCAGGATCTGTGAAAGGACTCTAATGCCCAAGTATTTATCTTTCATATATAATAAAGGGGGTGGAGGAGATACCGGGACTGCTTCACCGAATAGGGACAACACAAACATGATACGCAGTTGGGAGTTCATCTATTATTTTTCATGACATGTAAAAGTTCACAACCTAAGCCGAGAAACTCGCAAAGGTTCATTTATAACTAGGGTTGTTTACCCCTCAAAGAAAATGAAGCAAGTATCAAATATCTTCTCTCATTTTTCTTTACTGCAGCAAGTGTTCAGACTCATACATAAGAGTTTCATCGAAATCAAACACATAACACAGTCTCAGGATTTTCATCGTAATATATCCCGCTACAAACATGCGACACAGTCTCCGAATTCATATCCTAAAATTCGCAACAAACACATGATATAGTCTTCGGACTAAAATTGTAAAGTTCTAAAAGTGAGCTTGTTACCTAAAAATAAGGTCAAGACATCCGCCTCATAAGCACCATATAAAAGGGCCCTCCTTTTTATGAGTCGGATTGACAATTCTCGATCATAACACGCAATCGGAAGCCATATACCCGGATCGATTCGAAACTCGATTACGGTAAAAGGATTGCAATTTTTCACCTAATCCTTGAGTATATTCCTTGGTTTCTCAAGTACAAACATAGTTCTAATAAAGCGTCAAAAGTAATAACCCTTACGATTAAGTGTTCTTGTTCATGAATCAGATGGGTGATTCCTGATCATAGTAATGCCTCTGGATGCTACGTTCTTGGATTCGGTCCGAGACTCGATCTCAGTAAAAGGATTGAAAAATAAGAAAAGTCCTTCAAGGCCAACCAGAGTTATTGATATCGTCCAAGTCATACCTCTATTCGGGGTTGTGAAATGGTCGATTGCAATAATAATACCCAACAAGGAGTCGGGATCGAATCCACATGGAGCTTAGATGGGATTAGTGGTATATATTTGGATAAAGCACGTGAAGTATCTTGGTTGCACTTCCACAAATATGGTTTTGTTTTTACTTCTAAAATTACATTAAGGATTACAATTCTAAAGATATAAAACTAGAGAATATTATTTTTGGATGGTTTTCAAATATATAAAAAGTCTTAGGGGTATGACCTTCACCTAGGTGTTTGCCTAACGGGCTATAAACATTAAAGCTTGTTTTGTTGGTCGGGTGTATTATAACAATCAACACTCAAATACCCATTCAATACCTCTTGGTAAGAGAGTATTTTTGCCCAATTTGGCTTTCTCAAGCCCAAATGGGTATTGAACAAAACAGTTGATAAAATGCTCAAGTCGGGTTTTACTATCTCTAGGTTTGACCCTTTAATTGGGACTATTAATCTCTTTATTTTATCCTAAATTATTATTAGCCAAGGTTTCCTAGACTGTCTCTCTTTCTCAAGTAGAGACCCAGTTAAATAGGCATAAACTAATGTTTGCAACCATTAATTCTACAATTAAAAGCACAACCAAGGCTAAATAATAAACACTCAACAATAAACAAGCCATAAATCAAACACCCATTAGGTTTACACACTAGAGTTGGGTCACAACCCTAGTTAGAAATCTAGCTACTCATAATGGGTATAGAGGAAAATAGAGAAGAAAAGATGATAAAACTCATACTGCAAGATTAAAAGATAAAGATCCAATGTTAAATCACCAAAGCAAGATAAAGTTGCCTAAAGGGGTAGAGAAAAGCGGATACAGTACTTTCAATATTCTAAACTTGAACTAATTTCGTGAAAGTAGTCTATTTATACAAAGCTAGGATTTTTGGACAAAATTGCCCTTTCGGAGGTTCTGCGACCGCAATATTATATGTGCGGTCCGCACTTCTCTTCAGATATTGATAGGAGTTGATTCTTCGGCCGCAAAATTCTGGATTGTGGCCGCATCTCTCATGTTCTGCGGTCCGCACAATTCTAGGTGCGGCCGCACTGGCTCTTCTGCGGACCGCACATTTCCTGAGTGCGGTCGCATAGCTGTTTCTGCGGCCGCATAATTATTGTGCGGTCCGCATTTCTTCTTGAGCTTGAAATGAAACTCTCTGAACTTTGGCTCTTACGTATCTTCTGCGGTCACACATTAATTGTGCGGTCCGCACTTTGCACTGGGGCTCTATTGATTTTCCTTCACATTTTGCGGCCGCGGATAAAAATATGCGGTCCGCACTTGAGCTTGTGTGCCTAATTTTTGTCCTTGCTCAGATCACTCCTCCTTAAGTTGGATTTCATTGTAGTGGCTCATTTTCCAATACTTCTGCAGAAAAGCATATTTCATCAGTTTTCGGGAATACAATTAGACACTTTTGGACTAGAACGAAAGCTAAAAGATGCTAATAAGTAATCAAATTCCCACTTATCAACTCCTCCAAACTTAAGCTTTTGCTTGTCCTCAAGCAAACAAGGTAATTCCCACCTCCACAAGATAAGATCTATTCCAGCTAATCTAAGGTGAATCAAACACACATCAATTGGGACCAACAATTACCCACAACACTTATGAATTATCAACAAGGCAACGATTTGAAGTCTTAAGCACAAATAGTTCTAATGTGACACTAGAGCATCAAGAGTTGACTTTACTCATCAAGGAAGTTTGCTCTTTCATGTAGGTCATTGTGGATCCCAAACTCTTCCTCCTTTACTCTCCATTAGCATATCTCACTTAAGAATATAGCATTTACTTCAAAGATTTGTGAAAAGTTCGCTCATCTCTCTCAAAAGAATGTCACAAGTACGGCTCTAAGTATCATATACTTGCACCTCATGTAAATCACCACTAATGTAAGTTCACTCGGCTTGAAATCACTTAGGGCTTTTTCGGAATGTAATGAAGGCTTTTTATACTAAGGTAGGAAATGTTGGAATAGAACGAGTTCCTCTTTCCTTAAGCACTCTATTTTCTCTTTTTGGCTCATGCTTTGCCGACTCTTTGATTCATTTTATTTTTCCTTAGGGGAACTAGAGAGACTTAACATCTGTTAAAAGGTCACTAACTAGAGCTATTTCTTTCCAAGAACTTATTTTTAATCATAAGCATGTCATTAAGTGTGTTGGCACCAAGTGAAGCATGCTTGACTTTTCTAGTTGGACTCAATTAGGTCCTCTTATTCATTATTACTATTGTTCTTACCTAAACATCAAAAACGGACTCAATCCCTTAAGAAGGTTGTCACGCCATCCATCGTTGGGAAGAGGTACCTTGTTCCCACAAAAAACCACCTTTGGAAAGAACCGTGGAATAAAGAAAACCAAAGGCTTATTGATCACTTAAATATGAAAAGAAATTACTAAATTAAAATGAAGCTATTAAAGTAGATAAGAAGCTATTACACTAAACATTGACTACTGAGAAAACAAAACAAATAATATATGAAGTAAACTGCTGAAAGCATAAATGAATATATAAAGTGAGAAAGGGAAAGAGAATATATACATCAATAGAGAGAGAAGAATATGTACATAATGAAAGTAAAAATAAAAAAGAGAATGTTATGAGTTATTACAGGCCAATGTCAAATGTCAAGTCAAAATAGACTCCACGCCCTGAATAAAAATAAGCATTGTCATCAATGCTTAAAAAATAAAAACAAGGAAGGGAAAGAGTAGAGAGGACTCCCTATATGGCCTCAGTTTCCATAGCAGCATCACCTCCCCCATGCTCCTCCAACTGGATCTCATCATCCTCTGCTAGGGGAGTAGCTGGGTTGGTGAACATCTGTAGCACCGCCTCAGCATGTGGGTAGCTTAGTCTGCCTCATCAGACTGGCCAGTTGGTGCCACTGATGCTGCTGGGTCTGCTGGTACTGATGGATCGGTCTCCATCAGTAAGTCAAATGGAATATCTCCAGCGACTGCTATCTTGGTCACTTCTCGTCTCAATTTGTCAATTGATTTGCTCGAAGGTTGAGATTTCCTCATCTTTTTCACCTGCTTCCCAAGCTCCTCAATTGCTCCCCCATGTGCCACCAAGGTGCCCATTATGGTCTTCTAATTCTCCAATATTTTCTTCGGGTTCCTTGGGTCCTTCAGAGAATTCCAGGAAAAGGGCTGCTTAGCCCTAACCTTCGTATCAAAGCTCTTGGGCTCCACCCCCGCATCCGTGAGATACTCCGTGATAGTGTTGGGATATGGATAGGAGTTTTCACCCTCCCTGACAACCAGAGACATGTTGCCTAACATGATGGCACCCACATTGATTGGGTACCCGGCCATGATGGAAGCAACTAGGACTGCCCGAGGGATTGGGAGATTATTTTCATTCCGGCTTGGGTCTATGCGATTGCACACAAATATTTGCCACCCTTTTGCCTCAAAGTTGAGGGTGTTTCGCAGAATGGGAACCCCTACTATGATCCATGGTGGTGGTGGTCCTGGAGCTGCAAGTATCTCAGCTAGCCAAGGGCAAACTACATCACCCATTGCGAACTTCTCAAATACTGCACCAACTCTATATCCTCGAGCCCCAAATAAGTGTTCAGGGTGGTCTGATCAAATCGTACTTTCAAGTTCCTCACCTTAGTCACCTTGGTCCCCTTCTTGATGTGCGCCATATTGGCGTAGAACTCCCGGACTAAGTGCTTCTTGGCATCCAATATGCTTTTCATGAACCTTTTCCACCTTTTTCTTTCCCGAAATTGTCTTAACACATTTGGGTTGTATCTATCCAGATCTTTCAACACAAACTGCCACTCAAGAGTGAGCGATCTCTGCGGCCACCACTCTCGGAACCTGTTGAATGTAGTCAGGCTCACAAACCTATCTTCCCAAACTTTTTTCTTCTTTGACCTCTCTAAGCATGCAACTCTGGTATCACCCCCCGACCGTCATCTGGAATATCATCATCATTATCAAATGTGACTGATGCGGCGGGGGAATGAGTAGATGAGGGGTCCGAAGCCTGACTTTTCCCTTTCAACCCCTCAGAAGTGCTCTCAGAAGAGGCAGGCTCATCTCTCAGTCAGTGTCTGTCCTGGGGCAGTTGTGGCTATGATTGCACAGCAGGCTGCCTTTGCACTGAGTTGCCCTCCGATGCTTCCCTAGACGAGGCATCTGAAGTTGATTTGAAGGGCTTCGGCTGTCTACCTCGGCCTATTGTTGTCTTCTTACTGATCGCCTTTTGCACGGAGAGTGGTAGGGTACCCCTGCCTCAGCCTCGGGAGGGTTCACTCCTCCCCTTGGATGTATCACCTTGTCCCTGTGATCTAACCATTGTCTGCAATACATAGCAACATGAATCAGTTATAGTTCAAATCCAAAATATCAGACAGTTGTAGACAAACAGTATGCAGTTTGGGGAAATGCGGTCCGCATATTTTTGAGTGCAGCCGCAGATAGGTTTGTGCGGACCGCACAATTTTGGAAGTGTGTCTGCACTTATGGTGCTGCGGTCCGCACAATTTTAAGTGCTACCACACAATTTTAGGTGCGGTCTCACATTGAAACTTCAAAAGTGACAACTCTCTGAAGACAGAGAATTGCTTGATCTGCGGCCGTACACACTTTTCTGTGGCCGCGATTGAATTTTTGCGGACCGCAAAATTTTGAGTGCAGTCCACACAATCAATGCACACATTTGCCCTAGCCTAAAGATCTGCGGACCGCACAATTTCTTGTGCGAACGCACAATTTCTTGTGCGGCCGCACAATTTAAACACCAACGACAATGAACTTAGGGTTTTTCAATTTAGAACAATTTAGACAAGGTATTGGCAATTTGGATATGATACACAGTTTACCCATCCCCTAATTAGCAACTAGGAAGTTACCCACACAATTTTAAGCACACATGATGATGAATTTGACATTGACCTAAAAATAACTACACTAACTATGAACAAAATTAAGAAAATTGAAAAATTTGAAGATGAATTGAACCTACCAGTGATGTAGTGATGCAAGGTAGAATCAAGGAAGATGAAATGAGTGTGAGATACTTGAATCAATTTAAGTGCACTATGCTGGCCTTTGTGTTAAATGTTCAGAGTGTGTAAAGTTTGACCAGTGTGAGGGGGCTATTATTTATAGTTTGACCGACTAGGGCAAAAATGCTAAGCTGAGTACGGCTGCACAATTTTATATGCGGTCCGCACTCCTTACCTATTACCAATTAACCTTTTTGATGATTTGTGGTCCGCACATTTTTGAGTGCGGCAGCAGATGTTGGTGCGGACCGCAAAATTCCTTGTGCGACCGCAAATCGGCCATTTCTCTGACATGCAAACTTCAGAGAGTTTGCAATTTCTGATCTCCAGTTGTGCGGCCGTACAAATAATTGTGCGGTCGCAAACTCCTTTCTGCTGCGGTCCGCATATTTTTTCACACTTAACCATCTTCACTGAGCACAGTTCTTACAAAGCATACTATTTCCTGCAACACACTTCAAAACAAGTTAGCACAAAACAAGATCTATCTAAAAAAGAGGGAAAAGAAAAATAAAAAGAAACATGGGTTGCTTCCCAAGAAGTGCCTGATTTAACGTCGCGACACGACGCAGATTACCATCAATCACTCGAAGTGAATCACTGCAACGACATGACCATCATCAACTTTTCGAAGATAATGCTTCACCCGGTGACCATTGACTCTAAACACTTCATCATTTTTATTCTTCAAGTCCAATGCACCAAAGGGTGTCACACTCACAACCTCAAACGGGCCGCTCCATTTAGACTTCAACTTTCCGAGAAACATCCGTAACCGAGAATTGAACAATAACACAAGATCACCATCTTTAAACTCCTTGTTCTAAATGTACCTGTCATGGAGGTACTTCATCTTCTCCTTGTATAAGGAATAACTTGTATATGCATGGTACCGGAATTCATCTAGATCATTCAATTTGGCCACCCTTAAGTTGGCGGCGACATCCCATTCAAGATTTAGCTTCTTCAAAGCCCACATGGCCTTGTGCTCAAGTTCCACTGGAAGGTGACAAGCTTTCTCGAACACTAACCAGTATGGAGACATCCCAATCGGTGTTTTGTAAGCCGTACTATAAGCCTATAAAGCATCATCAAGTTTTTCTGACCAATCCGTCCGGTTGGCATTAACTGTTTTTGAAAATATACTCTTGATCTCCCGATTTGAGACTTTCACTTGTCCACTTGCTTGAGGGTGATAGGGGGTCATGACTTTGTTAGTGACACCATACTTGCTAATCAAGGTATCAAAAGCTTTGTTGCAAAAATGCGATCCCCCATCGCTTATAATGGCCCGCGAAGTACCAAACCTTGTGAAGATGTTCTTTTTCAAGAATGCCACCACACTTCTAGTTCGTTGTTGGGTAGAGAAACAGCCTCAACCCATTTTGACACATAATCCACAGCTACCAAAATGTAGGTGTTCCCACAAGAGCTTACAAACGGTCCCATAAATCAATACCCCGCACATCAAAAATATCAATTTCCAAGATAGTGGTGAGGGGCATATCATTTTCTTTGAAATCCCACCGGCCCTTTGATATTCATCACAATGCTTGACTAGATCACTTGTGTCCTTGTAGAGAGTAGGTCAATAGAATCCACAGCTCAACACTTTGGCTGTCGTTCTTGATCCCCCATGGTGACTACCGTAGGGTGAAGAATGACAAGCCCCAAGAATTTCAACTTGTTCCTCCTTCGGCATACATCTTCTAATCACGCCATCGGTATAAATCCGGAAGAGGTACGGTTCATCCCAATAATAGTCTAGGTAATCCCGTTTGAGTTTCTTCCTTTGGTTTGAAGAGAACTCACCCGGTACAATACAACTCACAAGATAATTTGCTAAATCAACGAACCATGGCATCTCGGTCATTGAAATAGTTAGAAGTTGCTCGTCGGGGAAGGAGTCATTTATTTCAAGGCCGTCATGTGGCCTCCCCTCCTCCTCCAAGAGAGACAAGTGGTCCGCCACTTGGTATTCACTGCCTTTGCGGTCTTGGATGTCCAGATCAAACTCTTCCAATAAAAGCACCAATCTCATTAACCGATCCTTTGAATCTTTCTTGCTTATAAGGCACCGAAGTGCCGCATGATCCGTGTGGACAATCACCTTTGTACCTATCAAGTACGGGCGGAACTTATCCATAGCAAAAACAATAGCAAGGAGCTCTTTTTCGGTCACAGTGTAATTGACTTGGGCATCATTTATGGTCTTACTAGCATAGTAGACCGGATGAAAGATCTTGTTGACACATGAGCGTCACACATGAGCTCAAAAGGCAAGCTCCAATTTGGGGAGGTGATAATAGGAGTAGTTTTCAATTTGAACTTGAGCAATTCAAATGCCTTCATGCAATACTCATTGAAATAGAATTTGGCATCTTTCTCCAAAAGCTTACATAAGGGATTCACCACTTTGGAAAAAGCTTTGATGAAACGACGGTAGAACCCCGCATGACCTAAGAAACTCCTCACTCCCTTCACAGATGTTAGAGGTGGAAGTTTAGAAATCATCTCTATTTTCACCTTGTCAACCTGAATGCCATTCTTTGAAATTTTGTGGCCAAGGACAATGCCTTCCTCAACCATGAAATGATATTTATCCCAATTCAACACCAAGTTCGTCTCTTCACATCTTGCCAAGACCTTATCCAAAATTTTCAAGCAATCATCAAAAGAATTCCCGACCACCGGAAAGTCATCGATAAAGACTTCAAGGAAATCCTCCACCATGTATGTGAAGATAGCCATAATACACCTTTGAAAAGTCATCGGTGCATTGCATAACTCAAATGGCATCCACGAGAATGCGAAAGTACCGTAAGGACATGCGAAAGTAGTCTTCTCTTCATCCTTCGGAGCAATAAGAATTTGATTGTAGCCGGAATACCCATCAAGGAAACAATAGAAAGCACGGACGACCAACCTATCAAGCATTTGATCTAGGAAGGGAAGTGGGAAATGATCCTTCCTTGTGACTTTGTTGAGCTTGCGATAGTCCTTACACACTCTCCACCCGGTCACTGTTCTTGTAGGAATCAACTCGTTTTTGTTATCGGTAATCACCGTCATGCCCCCTTTATTTGGGACACATTGCACCGGAGAGGTCCACGAACTATCAGAAATGGGGTAAACAACCCCGAAATCCAACCACTTTATGATCTCCTTTTTGACCACCTCTTGCATTGCCTCATTGAGTCTCCTTTGATGTTCAATGGAGGGTTTGGCATCTTCCTCCAAATTAATCTTGTGCACGCAAAATGCAGGGCATATTCCCCGAATATCCGCCAAAGTCCACCCAATAGCTTTCTTCCTTTTTTGTAGCACCACTAATGTGCAGTCCACCTGCACGTTAGTCAAATAAGAGGAAAGAATAACCGTTAAAGTAGAACAAGGGCCAAGGAATTCATACCTGAGGTGCGGAGGCAATGGCTTTAACTCCAAAGTGGGAGGCTCCTTGATTGAGGGCTTTGTTGGAGGAGTCTTCTGATTTTCAAGATCCAAGGATAATTTGCGAGGTTCATAAGTGTACGACCCAATTCATTGCAATGAGTTCACACATTCTGCATAGCCATCCATCTCCTCATCATCAAGGTTAAGCAAAACGGCCTCCAAAGTATCATCAACATTCATCGTGGCACTAGTATCATCAATAATCACATCGGTCACCAAGTCCACAAACGAACAAACTTCATTGCTATTCGGTTGCCTCATAGATTTGTACACATGGAAAACCACCTTTTCATCACCCACCCAGAAAGTGAGTTCACCGGCTTCCACATCAACAAGAGCCTTCCCTATAGCAAGGAAAGTTCTACCTAGAATAATCGGCACCTCATAGTCCACTTCAAAATCAAGATTCACAAAATTCGCCGGGAGAATGAATTTATCAACACGAACCAACACATCATCAATTATACCCAACGGTCTCTTTATGGTACGATATGCCATTTGTAATCTCATAGATGTGGGTCTTGGTTGCCCAATTCCCAAAGTCTTAAAAACCGAATAGGGCATCAAATTGATACTTGCCCCAATATCAGAAAGAGCTTTAGCAAAGTCGGCACTTCCAATGGTACAAGGGATTGTGAAAGTGCCGGGATCTTCCAATTTAGGAGCCATTGAGTGCACAATTACACTCACTTGATGAGTCATATTTATAGTTTTACAATTCATTGACCACTTCTTTGTCACCAAGTCTTTCATGAACTTTGCATAACCTAGCATTTGCTCCAAAGCCTCAACCAATGGCACATTAATAGATAGACTCTCCATCATGTCAATGAACTTTTTAAATTGATTCTCGCCATTTTTCTTGGCAAGCCTTTGAGGATACGGAAGAGGAGGCCTTGGCATTGGTGTCTTATCCTTTGGCACTACCTGTTCGGGTATGTCAACAATGTGCTCCCTAGACTAGTTCACTTCCTTATGAGCCTCCTCTACATTGTCATCAATATCAATTCTTACTTTATCATTTGCTTGCACCACATTGTTTGGGATCTCATCTTCTTGTACCACTTGCTCATCATCCACAATTTTCCTTTGACTTGAGGTGGGTGCATACCCACCTTTTTCACTCCTTATAGTCATGGCCATGGCATTTCCCGTGTTGTTCCCACCCTTTGGGTTCACCACTGTGTCACTTGGTAGTGCCCCTTTAGGACGAGTGTTTAAAGCATGCGAGATTTGCACCAATTAAACTTCCAAATTGCGAATTGAAGTGTTGTGAGAGGCTAGTTGGGCATCAGAGTCGGCATTCTTCTCCATCATTTGTTTGAACATGTTCTCAATTCGTTCCATCTCAGTGTTGGAAGAGCTTAGACCATTGGAAGGATAAGGAGGCGGGTTGCTCGGTTGTTGATACATCGAGGGCCTTTGAGAGCCCGACCCCCGATTTTCTTGGTTATTATTCCACCCCCCATGGTTGTTTCGTCCCCAATATCCTTGACTATTGCCACTACAATTGCCTTGGTTATTTTGACCATTCCAATTTCCTTGATTGTTTTGATTGTTCCTATTCCCTTGGTTGTTACCACCATTCCAATTACCTTGGTTGCTAGAATTCCAATTCCCTTGATTACCATGTGGTCTCCATTGTTATTGATTCGGGCCTTGAGAGTTATTTCTTTGCCCTTGAGGAAAGTTATTTCACTTAAAGAAGAGAAGCAATCAGTTGGCAGAATGAAGATTCCAAGTAATGAGCATCTGAGTTCACCCGGTGAGGGTAAGGATTCGAGAGGCCTGCTTCAGTGTGCACCTCCCTAGAAGCTCAGTTGGCCTTAATTGTCTAACTGGCATGGACAACATTCACCGGCTCCAGTACGCCAGGCACCTCTAGTTTGACATCTGGGACTCTGTCTCAGCCACTTCCAACAGATCCATCTAAATTTGTTCATCAAGATTGTTTGGGAAAGACCTCCACCTCTTCCCATGTAAGATGCCTCCTCTTCTTCTTCGTCGATGGAGATCACCCTGGGCATATTTTTACCCCGACTCTCAGTCATCCCACAATGATGACAAAGGAGACATACACTGATCCCCTCAATAGCAGGCTCGCTAGAATCTTGGATCCTCCTTTTCTGGTTTGACGAAACCCCACCAGTTATATCATGGATATGGAGAATCGCATAGTCAGATGAGGGAGCATCCTAATAGCTGATCTCCTCCCAGGTAGACCTGCATAAAAGATGTTCTTGTGGTTAAGAAACTGGAATCAGGAAAGACCTTTGCTTAAACATGATCTCATGACCAGTTACCATGTTCTTCCTATTCCATGGGTCGAAAGAAATGGCCTTTCATGTCCAGTCTTCCTGTCTGGAGCACAAAATGTGAATTACCAAATTAAAGGTCTCAAGTAATGGGATGGAGCAACCATACTAGCTACAAGTACGAATCAGAGTTGAAAACGATAAGTGACTATGATTGGAAAAAAGACTGGAAAATTTTGAAAATCCTTACGTGTAAACCTCCATGCCTCCAGAAGCGGTTGGCAAGTTGGCTGGTGTAAGCAACGTGTTGGGATCCTTACAAACTGTCCATACCATCCCTAGTCGTAGTAATCTTCAACGCTTGTTATCAGGGTACGGGTTCCCCATACGATCAGGTATATCATTCCTCCCCGGAACAACTGATAGGAGTAGAGATTAACCACATGGTCAAGGGTGAAGTTTAGTTAGGCCTGATCGGTTAGGTATTTTATGCATGCTACTTACCTCCAAATTTGAGGGGCCAGTTATGCCAGGAAGACATGGTATCATTAACAGAAAGCTTCGATAATCGCAGAGACGGGGTTCCCAAAGCCTATGGTGAAGGGGTAAGTGAAGATCATGAAAAGATCCCACAACGTGATGAGTGATTCGGGCCCCATCTCCCATAGTAGAAACTTCAACATTGTCATCCCAGCTGGAATCAACCCTCACTCGAGGAAGGTGATCCCCCCCACTAGGAATGTAGTATTCTTCATCAACCTGCCTTACCTTAGTCTTGGCTTAAAGACATGAGGAATTATATCAACAGCAAGATCCTTCGAGCCCATCTCGTTTGGAGCCTCCTATGCAGGATGCGTTTTTGGAGGTAGACATAGTTGAATCAGATTATTGGGAACAAAGAAAGGCCACTTTAGAAAATCTCTTCTTAAGTAAATACGAAAACTGGTAGAAAGGTAGTGGACTCTTCTCATAGATGACTGTAACACCCCGAAAAATTTTGAAGAACTTAAGTGTAAAGCCCAGTAAAATTTGCAAAGAAAATAATGTTTCATGGTGCCGGACTAGGATTCATGGCTCGGACCTTTTGGGTTGAACAATGCACGGGAAAGTAAAGGAAAATATTTAGCGAAAAAGTACATTTCTGCTGTCCATTATGCGACCGCAGAATCACTCTGCGGACCGCATAATGGTCGCAGAGTGAGGTAGTTAATTGGGTCAGTTGGAAGTAATTATGCGGTCGACTATGCGACCGCATAACTATTATGCAGTGTACTATGCGACCGCAGAACAGTTATGCGGACCACAGACTCAGGTAGATTTTTGGTCATTTTGGACACCAATTATGCGACCGATATGCGGTCCGCATAACCTGCTACGGAGCTTCATTTTTGGGTTTTTAAAACCCGACCCTACTTCGTTAAATACACTCTTTGGGTCATTTTTGAGGTATAATCTGATATTTTAGAGTGAGAGAGAGTGCCCTAGAGTGAGAAGGTGTTCCTTAATAATTGATTCTTCAATTCTTGCTCAAGTTTTGGAAGATTAAGGAGGGAAACTCACTAGGTCTTCATCCTAGAGATTGGGATTGCTAGAAGTTCCGGAATGTTGTAGTAATTTAAGGAAAGCTTAATTGAGGTATGTTGGCTAAACTTTCTCTCTTGGAATTGAATTCCATAATGTTTTCGCGAGTTTCAAAGTATGGGTTGCGTATTAAATGTGGTGGCTTGAATCGTATTTCAAATGAAAGCTAGTATGCCAAATTGTGCGAGAAAATTTTAATATTCTTAAGACTCTTAATTGCTCATATGTGTACCTAAAGTCTTGACTGGGAATGTCTAATTGTTGATAACCTATAAAGATGGTTGGAAGTGAAATCAGTAAACTGGGAATATAAAGTGTGGCCAACGTGCCAATAGTGAAAGTTATATTTGTGACCAATGGTGCCAATGAAATGAAATAATGTGAGAAAGATTATGAAATAAGATTTGACTCAACTATTCCAAAATTGACTTCGACAATATAATCGGCTAAAAGTTTATGAACTCAAGTGATGCCTATATGTGGTTGTATTAGCTAATGCTACGCTTTGTAAGTAATTTTTAATGTATTTTGCGTTCTTACATATTCGTGAGTGGAAAGTGTGTATGATTTTAACTTGTACTTCGATTGCCAATCATTTTACTCCAATTATTGGAAATAAATCGATTGTGTTTAAAGCCTTCATTACTAATGAATTTAAAGTTGTGATTTTCGGAATATTCTACTTGTTGATAATTATGATGATGATCTATAAAAGGGATGAAATGAAAGTGTAGAATATGAAATATGACCATTGCGCCATGAATAAAGAATCATATGTATGGCCAAGAGAGCCAATGAAATAATAATGTTGTAAGTGGTTGAAAGTACGGATTAGGTGATATGTGGTGTGAAAGGTTATGGGATGTATGTATTTGTACTTTTGTTTTCAATGTGTTATGAAACGCATAGGTCTATTGTGTTATAAAACCCTATGGACGGTCTATGAAACACATAGGTATATTGTGTTATGAAGCCCTATGTATGGTCTATGAAATGCATAGGTATATTATGTTATAAAATCCTATGGACGGTCTATGAAATGTATAGGTATCTTGTGTTATGAAACCCTATGGACGGTCTATGACACGCATAGGTATATTGTGTTATGAAACCCTATGGACGGTCTATGAAACGCATAGGTATATTGTGTTATGAAATCCTGTGGACGGTGTATGAAATGCATAGGTACATTATAATATGAAATCCTGTGGACGGTCTATGAACGCATAGGTACATTGTGTTATGAAATCCATTGTGATACGAAATCCTGTGGACGGTCTATGAAACGCATAGGTGCATTGTGTATAAGAGGTATAGATGTACGGTATGAATAAACACTATGGACGGTCTATGAAACGCATAAGTGTATAATATGATATGTGAACAGACGGTCTAATGAGATACATTATTAATGCAGAAAATAAGTGCCCCTTTTGTTGTTCTTGTTTGTACAGGTTGTTTCAATTACATTATATTATGTATTCCACGTATAGATCATATGGGCATTCTATTTTGAAAGAGGAGTTCTAGCTATACATACTAGTGCTATTCTACAGTACTAGCGTCCATTTTGCCGGGGGCGCTGCATCTTTAATGGATGCAGGTGGTTCTACAGCAGGTGGCATTGATCAATTATAGCAGTACACTCCTTTCAGCTGATTTGGTGAGTCGCACTTTATTTCGGGATCATGTATCTTTTGTTTCTCATGTACTTTGTGGTTGAGGTATGGCGGGGGCCTTGTTGCCGGCATTTTCATATTACTCGTCAGTTGTACTTAGATGTTCCGTAGACAGGTTGTGGGTTGTATTTGATGTTGGGAGTTGGATTAGAACTGTTGGTATTTGGCAACATGTTTTTCATTAAATCTATAAACTCATACTAATTTGAAAATATTGAATGATGTTGTTAATGGGAATTAAATGGAAGCGGTTAATGAAATCTCTTCAGTATTTGATTAACGGAGTATATCTCCTCTTTATTCACGAATAAATTTGGGTAGAATGAAATCTAACAGGCTTGGTCAGTCGGGTTCACTCGGTTGAGCGCCGGTCGCACTCCTCGATTTTGGGGCGTGACAATGACGCTGGTTTAAATAAGGGGACATAAAATCATTCCGGTGAGTAACTGTTGAATCATGGAGCATCACGTGTTCTGGTAGCTTAAGCGAAAAGGTGTCGTTGAACAAAAACCAAGGGCCATAATTAGGGCTTTGATGCACGTCAAGTCTCTAAAATTGTTAGTGGTATTTTCAGTTTCTTTCTCGCCAAGGGAATTTTGCAATTCTTCCACTTCCCATATATATTTCATAAAGTATCCGAAAAGTGAGGGACTATCTGTATGGGGTGAAAGTTTGACCTGCTAGGTGGACCAACAAGGATGCGACACGTGTAAGTCTTGGCTCGTTCAGAGTCAAGCATATCGCTGCTGGAGACCTTGGTTGTGGGCTTCAAAGTTATTATTATCGGTATCTTAAGATAACGATGTTGTCTCGAAATTGTCAAAGTCATTGCTTACCGGTTGTGCAATGACACCTGGCCTAATAGATCTTTTCCTTTTGTCCTGACCCCGGTGCCAGCTAGAGCGCACTCTCACCAACCTTATGATATTAGTCATCATTTAACTTTGTGTCAAGCCTGAAACGCCTTTTAAATAGTCCTTTTTGTACTGCCGAGTAGTCTTATCACAAAAAGGTCCTTTCTTCTCTTGTGTAGTTAGCTTCTAAGAGAAGCTAAAGAAGGAATATTATCATCCCTCTAAGGCACTATCTCTCTCTCTCTCTCTCTCTCTCTCTCTCTCTCTCTCTCTCTCTCTCTCTCTCTCTCTCTCTCTCTCTCTCTCTCCTACAAGAAATACAAAGCTCTACCACTGTTGTAACCATTGTCTTTACTTTCATATACATTACACCGATTAAGCTACAAGATAAAGGGTTTGGATCGATCACGATTTACTTCCCTCATTTTTATCAAAATAAATGTAACTGGATAATTATTTTCCCCGTCAAACATTAATAGATACCCACTTTTGGGGTCTCCATTGAAGTTATACCCGCATTGCACAAAACTACAAAATTTACCCACTTGAATTTGAAGTTCTTTTATCTCCTCAATACATCTTCAGACGGATCTGAAGTTCTTGTATCTTTCATATCCAACTTCAGAAAGTCAGATTTTAAGTAGTTCTATCTCTTCAATGCAACTTTAGAATCGGATCTGAAGTTTGTACATCTTTCCAATACAACTTTAGAAAAATCGAGTCTTAAGTAGTTCTATCTCTTCAATGCAACTTTAGAAATCAGATCTTAAGTTCTGAAGCATAAACATGTTCTTCGAATTTCAACAATCTAACACATGATTCGACGCCCATATCTACTTCAAATGAGCTTAAATTTGAAACGTAACTTTTAAAAATCATAAAGAACAAACCCTAGTCATCAAATTGTCAAAACAACATATCTCACAAACCCATTTTATAACTAAGAAGAAGAAGGAGAAGAAGAAACCTTAAGCACAACCTACAATGATATTTTGCAACTAGAAGAAGAAGAAGAAGAAACCAAACGGCTCCTGGATATATGGGACATGAATACAAAGAAGAAGAAAGCAGCAGGAAGCTCCTGGATATATGAGTCATGAATATAGAGAAGAAGAAAGCAGCAACAAATAAGAAGAGAAAAGTGTATATGAAGTTAACCAAAAATTATGTATCATTTAAACTTTTTTAAAAAAAAATAAGTACATTTTAAATAGGGTGACCAAATAGGAGGCTTACCAAAATGAGTATCCCAAGTTCCACTTTTTGATGGGCTCATAAACCACGTCGTCCGTTTGCTGTCTATAATCCAATTAGAAGACGCTACCCATTTAAGTACTGTGCCCAAGAAATTAGACATTGGAAAAGATTATTAACCAAATTTTGGAATAAGAAGAGTGCACACAGGCCCAAATAAGGGGAACCATTTTTCAGCTACAATATTCAAGACTTTTCAAATGCAAACGTATTGAGTATTAAATAATGGGAATTTGGCGTCGTATATAACTTCAGCCTACTAATTGGTTAGAATTAATCAATTTTTTTATTGGCATGGCTAATAAATGTATATCACAATAATCTATCTATCTATACTACTACAAGAGTAGGAACCCCATAACTAAAAAGTCAAATTACTTAAATGCCCTTCTAAATTTTCTATTCTTTACAAATATAATGTCAAATCACGTATTTTCAACAAGAAGAACCGGCACACTAATTGCCATTGGATGCATCCCTTCGGCAGCACTTATACCACTAGAGACTTATCCCAACCTCATTAATAGCTCTCCAAAAGACATGAGACAGAAATGTTCGCAAAAATTGCAACTACTTCATGATAAAAGCCCCCCGTATATGTAGCCTTTAATTTCTAGCAGTAGTATTAAAATGAATTCAAAAGAAAATTGCTACTTTAATTGCCTTGACTTTGTCTTATGCTAAGTATAAATATAAATTTCAATGTTGTTGTTTAGTTTGTCCATTGTTTGTGCCTCTAGCTCTTTAGCTGTGCAAGTTTTAGCCGAGTTAGAGTTGAGTGGGTAAAACAAAAAACATACAACCATGTCTTATATATACTACATGAGTCTTGGAAATATTGTTGAATCATTTTCTCAATATGTAATATTTCAACATTAGATTTGCATAGTTCATAGTTTAATATACTTTTAAGAATATGATAGAAAAGTCACGATGGTTGCTTGTAACAAATTGAAGGGCATCAGATGGATTTCAAGGCGAGATCTTTATATTTGCCTTAAATACGGTTGCCATTTCTTGTTGCAGGTCTTAGTATTCTGATCTGTACCAGTTTGAAATCCAAGAGAGGAATTGAAACATGTAGGCTTTGGTCCACGACTCTAGGGGATGAATCAAGGAGAATCTGGCAACAAAATTAGGTATTTCCATAACTTTACTTATTATTTATTAATTTTTGTCTTTGTGTTTTTTATGAAACACAATCGATATAAATGTTAGGAAAGATGACTTCTTTATGATGATCTCGAAATACATGTTTATTGTATTTAGGAATGAACCGGTAATTATTAAAATTACTTTGTTATTTTCTTACTAAATTAAAAGTTAGTTGACGTATACTATGTTTACATGTATAAGAGTACGTGGAAATTTACTTTCATAGTGGGAAATGATCTAAAATATTTTATTTGGAAGGATTTTGTGCCTATATTTGAATGTTGTTTTATTACGAGATTAAATAATGTTGATATTTTTTGATATTATTTTAAAATTGACGACCTTTTGTGAATTTGACGTCTCTTACGACAAGCATAATCTACTACTTCATCCGTTTCAATTTAGATGATGTAGTTTGACTTGAGGCAAAGTTCAAGGGAAAAAAGAGACTTTTGAAACATGTGGTACTAAAAGCTTAATAGGCAAAAGTTTTGTGGTGCCATGACATTTTTGTGGCTATAAAAACTTCTCATTAAGGGTAAATTGAGTAAAATAAAAAGTTTAAAGTTAAATTATTTTCAAATATATAAATGTGTTATTCTTTTTGGAACGAACTAATAAGAAAAGTGTGTCGTCTAAATTTAAACAGAGGGAGCAATATTTAGCATTATATGCTTGACCATGATTTTGTATTTATATATGTATACTTCCACCATGAACAGAAAGAAGCATTGTCAAACTATGTTAACTTCCACTTGTGCTTCAAGTGACATATTCAAGTTCCTTAGATATTAAATGACCTATGAAATTGGGTTTAAATGATGAACTTGGACAATAAATTAATATTTTAGCATGAAAAGATAAGGAACCCCAAACTTGTTTAGAACACATGCGTAATAGTAGTAAATTATTGTAACATAAAAAATAAAAATAAAAAAAGGAGGAGGACATTGTCAAAACAATCTCAAAGTAATATTTTTGAATTAATCACTAAATAAGATATCTCAAATTAATTATTCTGCTAATAAACCTTATAATATTTTTCTGTGCAATATTAATTCCTAACTTAATCGATTTTGTTTCATACATTTACTTTAATGAAGATATTAGCAATAAGCTTATGTTTCAGCCGGTTTTACCATAGCACCACATTCACATATTATGTTGTTTGCCTTAAATTTATTGTCTCTTTGCAATGTTTGGCATCGGTCTGGAATGGATTTTCAAACTATGGTGTTATATTGGAACCAACACACAGATCTAATTAAATTTTGATTGTTTATCTTTGTAGGTTCAGACGATATTCAATCATTTGATCTTGATATACAAGCCATCATACGATGAAGATCCACGTTGATCATTCACAAAAACTTGTACGTACTTTATTCTTCCATGAATGATTATTTATTTAAAATTTATTTTAATAATTTGATATTATTTTATTAAATCGTGTACTATATGACTCGGTATACACGTGCAACACACCTGCCAAGAAACTAGTATATATATATATATATATATATATATATATATATATATATATATCAAAATGTATATCACAACTTTATTTTTCTTTCTTTGTGTATATCAAAATGTATATCAAAAATTTTATATTCCTTCTTTGTATATCTAAATATGAAACTATAATATAGTTGTCTATAATTTATTGTTTTCTCTATATCCAAGCGTATAATACAAAAATAATTATATTATTTGTATTTCATAGTGTATAACACATCAAATAGTATGTATACTAAAATGACATATAATAAAAGTATTGCGACTTTCGCTTAGAAAAGTACCTGCGAGTATGATTTGCTCTAATCTCACTCTTTGTTTTTAGCTTTTTAATCTTCCCTAATCCATGAGAGGGAGAAAGGAGAGATAGAAGATGTATGGAGAGAGAGAGAAAGAGATGACAAAGAGAGGTAGAGAGGGGTTATGGAGAGAGAGAATAAATAGGGAAGTAGGTATTTTGTGATTTACCAATTGTTTACCCTTAAAATTGGATAACAATTAAACTTATAATGAGGTTCTAAGGATACGCGATTTCACTTAATACCGATAGACAAATATGAAGATTAATAACATAAATGAACTATAAAATAAAGCGCATGTATTGAAACGGAATTCAACCCTCGAGTTAGGGTGCCCTCGAACTGATTGATAACAAAATAGTTAAAAATAAAGCAAGCTGATGAACAAAAGAGTATAAGCTAAAGAGAGAGCGTCATATTGGCTTTTTTACGTGAGAACAATGTATCTTACAAATGGTTAATACTCCCCTTATTATAGCAGAAGAGTTCTACTTATGGTATAACTCAAATTACAGAAGAAAATCTCATGATTAGCTAATTAACCGTTTCTGATTTGATCCGTTCTGAGATTTATGCCATGATCCTCGATCAGTCACCGAGGTTTATGCCGTGATCCTCGACCAGTTACGGATATCTCGCCTTTCTGTTATTGTGCTATCTTCGATCTTGCTCGAGGTCTGTCTTGTTTGGCTTCGATCGCTACTAGCCTCGATAGGTACCTCGGTCCTGTACTTGGTACCTAGTCCTCGTAATTTAGTCTGTTCCGTTACGAGGCCATCCTTCGATACAATCTCCCAGTCTCGGTCAAATAGTAAAATCGGGTGGGCCCAATTTTAACCGTATACAGATCGTCCCCTCGATTTTTTGGAATGTAATGACAAGAAACGAATTGAGCTTTCGATTTTTCTACCTCGACCTATCATGACGTCATCCTCGTGACGTAAGCGACAGAAATGACCGAAACGTCCCGTCTATACAGTTACCAAGGCATTAAATGCGCGTCGGTCGATGGTCGGCCACAACCAATTTTGAACCGTCGTTGTGAAATCTATAAATAGCTCTTTCCTTCACCATTTCAAACTTTTACTTTCAAATCTCCAATCTCCAAAGCTTTTTACATATTCTAAGTTCTTCATCTGTAAATCTACGATTCTCACTGCTAACCTCTTCTTAGAAAACCAAACCTTATCATCTCCATCTATTTTTAACTTCAAATTCAAATGGCGAAAATGTCAAAAACTTTTCCTCAAAAGGAAAATGCTTCTACATCGCGGTCGACCGGCGACAAAACACCAGTGGAGCCGCGGCCTGAGGAGTGTGTTCTCGAAGGTTGCGTTCTCACTTCTGACTTTAAAACTGATAAAGTCTCGTCGATTCCTAGTCGATGCGAGCCAGAGTATAGGTATATATGCTCGATGACCGAAGGATGCCTTAAGCAGGTAAAGAAGGACTGCAACTAGGAGGGCAAAGAGGTGGTGATCCCGACCTCCGAAGAGGATATCACCACCCATGTGGAAGGGTTTCTAAGTGCTTACACTTACCCTTACACGTTGGGCCCCTTAGACCCCGTCGTCGTTGATTTTTGCTGTCAATACCAAATAACTTTAGGCCAAATCCATCCTTCCTTTTGGCGAATTGTTATTCTGCTCCGATTCTTCGTGAGCAAAGTCGAGGGGATGCCTTTCACCCTCGACCACCTCATCAGGTTATACAGCCCCCGCCTCTATCAAGGAGGGTTAATAAAACTCCAACGCCGGGCTACCAAAGTGCTGTTCTCGAGCATAGATGAGGACAATGGCCGAGGCTAGATGGGTTGGTTCGTTTGAGTGAGGACTTTCGACCTAATCCCAGCCGAGAAGATGTCATTTCCCGAGAAATGGAATATGAAGCGTAAGTACCATCCCACTATTAGGTCCAATTTATTGTTTTGCTCCTTTGCTTATTCGCATTGATATCCTTTTCCGTTATGTAGCGGTCGCTTGGATGCCCGGTGCAATCCCTAACCTCAAGAGCTGGGTTCAGGAATTGGCCTCGACCTCTACTTATGCCGAGCGCTCATGGCGCGATTTATCAAAGGGCCGATGGGAGGCCAAAACTAATGGTAAGCTCCTTTTCCACGTCTTCGATGATTTTGTTGAAGCGTCTCTTAATTTCTTTTCATACAGGCCTTGGCAAAGATGTTGTCATTAGGCCCTTATCTGGTGAGGAGGAGACTTCGATCCCGGCACTGAAACCGATGAAGGACAAAAAGATAAAAAAAGATCTCAACCTGCGAGGATCCATAACCTAAGAAGAATAAGGCTCGTAAGCCGAGGAAGAACATCATCCTCCTGACAGAAGAATTTGTTCAACGTCTAAGGGATGAAGATGAAGAAGAGGAAGAAAATGACTCCGGGCTAGTGGCCCGAGTGGGGATGAGCACCGAGGCCCCAAAAGCCACTGAATCGGTGAAGACTGCAGAGACTCCGTCTCGAGATGAAGAGGTCTCGGGAAGAGACTTGGGCGAAGTCCCCGAGTCATCAAGGATTGAAGATGCCTCCCATCATAATGAGCCAACGGTGGGTACGGTTGTAGGGGCTGGTCTCGAGGACCCTCGAGATAGAGAGAACGCCCCAAGTGATCCACTTGGGGCAATAAAAATTTGAGGCTCCCCGCTGCTCCCCTCATTTTCTGAGAAGACGATTCAATAGGCTCGGGCCATGAAGACCCCTCCATCGAAGGAGCCCACAGAAGGGAAGATCCCTTCAGTGATTACTTTACTGGGGTCGAAGATGCTACCGGCCTGAGCGACTTGGAGGTCTCGACGAAGGACTCGGGCGAGGCATCGAGCCTTTTCAACGAAGCACAGCAAGCTCTGAATCGGGTAAGCCTTATCTCCCCTTGTTAGTGTTATACTTGTGTTCATTTTTCTCTTCCTGTCTAACTTCTTTTCTTATTTATGCGTAGGCTTCAGCGCTTCATCGGGAAGTATTTTCTCAATCTTGAGTTGAGCTGAGTCTGTATGAGGCCGACCTCCGAGGGCTCATGGAGGAGAGAAATGCCCTTAGACTTCTCTATCGGCAAAAAGAAGAGGATACCAAGGACCTCCGAGCCGAGTTGGCCAAGTTTCACCAAGATCAAACCGATCTGACCGAGCAGGTAATGAAAATCTTAAAAGCTCATGGGCTCAATTTCGGAACGGTGGCTAATATTTCAATCTCACAGTTGTAGCAGAAGGTCGAGAGGATCGAGCAGCTCTGCGAGGAGGTCAATATGATGAAGGCGGAGACCTTGGGGGTGGAAAGAAGGCATAGACCGCTTCGCTGCAGAAAAAGAGACTACTTTATCCCAGTTGTCATCGGCCAAAAGTCAGCTTCGAGGCATGAAGGAGAAGAGCTCGGCCCAGGAAAAGAAAATAGAGGAGCTCGAAGCTCGGTTGGCTTTCGAACTTGCTAAAGCCAAATCTAAAGCTAAAAAGGCTAAAGCCGAGGCAGATGCGATCGTGGCCATCTATTGGGCTGATGCTGAAGCCGCTCAAGTCCAAGAGAAAGAGGCAGCCGAGATCGCTCAAACTCAAGCATATTGGATTGCTGAACTCGCCAAATGCCAATCTCAGAGGGAAACCCTCGAGGAGATCCACGCTCGAGATTTCGATCTTACCGACGAGATAATAAATGCTAGAGAGCATGAAGCCGATGCTGGAGCGTTGGCCTCCTCCGATGATAATGATGATGCCGAGAGCAAGAGCGGGTCTGAGAGCATGGGAGACCTCGATGAAGAAGAAGCTGCCCCCAGAGAAAATTAGGAACCTTAGGATTTTTTACTTTTGATTTTTTATGTAGGATCCTGATCGGACCTTGTAAATATTCTCATATATATAGAGATCTCTTTCCGACTTGTCTTTATTTCATTTTCTGCCTTGTGAAAATTTTGTTTCATTCAAGCCTTATGAAAATTTTGTTCATAAGTTCGATGCTTAAGCAATTTGATCGAAGCCGGACTAGTGTAGTTTTTATAATCAAGTGAGTTCTTGCTTGAACTCGGAGTAGGGTGACCCTTAGGTTTTAATTGAGCGAGGATGATTTCTCGATCTCAAAAATAAAATGGCCCTTTAGGCTCTTGAATTAGGCTGATACGTCCATAGTACAAAGAATGGCTTTCTCCTCCTTTTTGGCTTGAAAATTTATTGTTTAATCATATAAAATTTGTTGTGCCTTAGCATGAAATAAAGAATTTGTTCGAGAGTTCGAACGACTTTGTACCCATTAGTGTTTTCAAGGGTTGATATTATCGAGACCCTTAGTAATTCAGTCAAGGGTAGCCTTTTTACCCGATTTATGAAAATATTCGAAAGCCTGTTTTATAACGGAAATCAGATGTCTCTGAACCGTGTTAATTTAGTCGTAGCCTTAATCTTGGGGTTTGCCTTTAGGGCTTGTTCCCCTGTTATACTTCGAACTTGTTCAAAGTATCAGTCCCCGAGTGGGGTGGCCGTGGCCTATAAGATCGAGGGATGCCTTTTTTAAGGTCTTACCATCTCGAGGTTTTAGAAATTCGATCATGTCGATTTTTTGGATGGCAGTCCCCGAGTGCGGGGTCAATTGTTCAAACTTTAGTTATGACTGGCCTATAACTAAAAAGTCAGTTTCCATAACAGATCATAAGCATGACATTGTAAAGTAAACATTTCTTTAAGGCATGAAATATCTGGCAAGGAAAAATACTTTTTTCAATATATTAACATACGTATATTTTTGCCATTAGGGCTCGAGTAATCTACATGGGTATGGTTCGTTCAACCATTTGACCCTTAAAAAATTTGCCTATCGAGACCCTGTCGGTATGAAGTATTTTCCTATCCGAGGGTTATGCCCCCCAGTATTCGAGGTTGATTGTAAAGGAGCCTCGTATACTGTTGAATTTCTCTAAGTTAGCATGAACAATGGTTGTCGCGTTAAAAACCTCGCCGGAAAAACCCATTTGGGACAAAAATTGGTCTAAGGGAAAAAGAGTGCAATGCGTGCTTTCAGACCTGAGGACTGTGTTTGAAGAATCCTTCGATGTCTTCGATTAAATACCTGCGAACGGTTAGTATGAAATATAAATGAAAATGGAGAAGGTCGTACCTTAGCAGTAATATCGTTTGAGGAGTGATATATTCCAATTGTTTGGTAACTGTTCGCCGTTCATCGTGCCAAGTTTGTAGGATCCCTTTCCGATGATATCGAGGACTGATATGGCCCCTCCCAGTTCGGGCCAAGTTTTCCTTAGTTTTGGTCTCGAGTATTGAGGGCGACCTTCCTCAGAACTAAGTCCTCGATTTTAAAGTGTCGAAGATTGGCTCTTCGATTGTAGCACCTTTTGATCCGCTGTTTCTGTGCGGCCATCCGAACGAAGGTGGCTTCCCGTTTTTCATGTAGCAATTCGAGGCTTGTATTCATAGCCTCATGATTTGACTTTTCTGTTGCATATCAAAACCTGATGCTAGGTTCCCCGACTTTAACCGAGATCAGAGCTTCGACGCCATATATTAAAGAGAACGGTGTTGCCCCCATACTGGATTTTGATGTTGTTCGATACGCCCAAAGGACTTCGGGCAATATTTCTCTCCATTTTCCTTTAGCGTCGTTCAATCTCTTCTTTAGATTTTGAATGATGGTCTTATTTGTCGATTCGGCCTGTCCGTTCCCACTAGGATGATATGGCATTGATAGGATCTTCTTTATTTTTGTGATCTTCAAGAAACTTTGTCACTTTGCTGCCGACGAACTGCTTTCCATTGTCGCATATGATCTCGGCAGGCATCCCGAATCGGCATATAATGTGGTCCCAGATGAAATCTATGATTTGTTTCTCTCTAATTTTCTCGAGAGCATGCGCTTCAACCCACTTAGAGAAATAGTCAGTCATAAACAAAATAAATTTAGCTTTACCTGGGGCCGATGGTAGAGGGCCGACGATATCCATTCCCCATTTCATGAATGGCCATGTGGATAAGACTGAGTGTAGTTGCTCTCTGGGTTGGTGAATCATCGGCACATATCTTTGACATTTGTCGCACTTTCGAACAAACTCTTTTGTATCTTTTTTCATATCGGCCCAATAGTATTCTGCTCTGATGACTTTGTGAACCAATGATTCGGCACCGGAATGATTTCCACAGGTGCCCTCGTGGATTTCTCGTAGGACGTAGTCGGTATCTCCTGGTCCCAAATATATTGCTAATGGTCCATCAAACATCCTTCTATACAGTGTCCGTTCTTTGGCCAATGTGAATCGTGCGACCTTCGTACGTAGAGTCCTCGATTCCCTAGTGTCCGATGGAAGATTCTCGTTCTTTAGGTATTCGATATATTTGTTCCTCCAATCCCAGGTTAGACTTGTGGAGTTGATTTTGGGGTGGCCTTCTTCGATTACTAACCTTGAAAGTTGTACGACAGTTCCCGAGCTAATCTCGTCATCTTCGACTGATGACCCCAAATTTGCAAGGGCATCGGCCTCGCTGTTTTGTTCTCGAGACACATGTTGTAGAGTCTATTATTTAAACCGATGTAGAGTCACCTGTAGTTTGTCTAAGTATCTCTGCATTCGATCTTCTCGAACCTCGAAGGTTCTGTTGACTTGGTTTACCACAAGCAAGGAGTCACATTTGGCCTCAATGACTTCTGCTCCCAAACCTTTAGCTAGCTCGAGACCTACAATCATGGCCTCATACTCGGCCTCATTATTAGTTAACTTGGCAGTTTTGATAGCCTGTCTAGTTGTATTACCCGTGGGTGGCTTCAAAACGATGCCTAACTCGGACCCCTTCACGTTTGAAGAACCGTCTGTGAAGAGGGTCCACACCCCCTATGATGTACTCGACTTTATTAATAGTTCCTTTTCCACCTCGGGTATGAGGGTTGGCGTAAATTCGGCCATGAAGTCCCCTAAGATTTGAGACTTGATGGCCGTTCGGGGTCGATACTCGATATCGTACCCACTGATCTTGACGGCCCATTTGGCCAATCGGCCCGAAAGTTCGGGCTTATGCAAAATATTGCGAAGAGGATAAGTAGTCACCACGCAGATCAGGTGACACTAAAAATATGGTTTTAATTTCCTAGAGGCGCTTATTAGGGCAAGCGCTAATTTTTCTAAGTGTGGGTTCTGAGTCTCGGCCTCACCTAAAGTTCGACTAACATAGTAAATAGGTAATTGCGTACCTTGCTCTTCTCGAACTAGGACCCCACTAATCGCGATTTTTGAGACTGCTAAGTACAAGTAGAGTTACTCGTCCTTTTTTGGAGTATGAAGCAGTGGCGGGTTCGAGAGGTACCGCTTTAATTCTTCCAATGCTTGTTGAAATTCCGGGGTCCATGCAAAATTGTTCTTCTTTCTGAGCA